>NC_140956.1:118271681-118684181 GCF_014529385.1 Adiantum capillus-veneris
AACTGATGGTGCAGGTAGGGAGGGTTGTTCTGCCTAGTATGACTGTCGTTCATTTAAATGACTGCGGTGGAAAAGGACAGGGACTGAAGAAGTATAGGGAATTACCACCTGCTTGTCGACATTAAGCTTGTCCTTTGCACCAAAAAGATTGCAAACTTATTCAGGAATACTTTGGCTTTATGATTTACCTGAACAGCCTGTTTGGATTCCTTATGCAGAATCCTGATGAGGTTAGAGGAGCAGGATGCAGCACTAGACGAAGAATGCGAGGAGACAACACATATACAAGAAGTCGAGGAGGTTGAAGATACAGTCGACCTAGAGGTTGAGGCAATTGAAGTACAAAGAAGTAAGATGCTCTCTATGAAAACAACAGAAATCAAACTACCCTTGGATGTCGTAACTTCACTGAGAAGCATGCTCAGATGATGTTGTCTGATGTGCCTGACTTCAGGATTGGAGACAGGACCTATATCTTTTTACATGATGTGCAACGTATCTTTTATTTAAGGGAGGACTTCTCCCTGGCTATCATTTCCAGAGTCCAAGAGGAGAGGAGTGGATTTGTTTCAGAAGATAGTAGTGATGATGAGGCAATGGAAACATCTAGCAATCCAATGGAATGCCTCCGAAGATGCTTTGAGAAAGCTAAAAAATACAAGGAGACACTACCGGATGAAGCCACCTTCCAAGCAATAAGACAAAGCCTAAGACCATCAACAAGTCACAAAGCAGTGGAGAATTGGTTTAACCATTCAGGTCAGGGGTCAACTACATCTATAGACCTATGGCAGGAAAACCTCTTTCTGCAGGATGAGAGCTTCATGGTAACTCTCTCTCTCTCTCTCTCTCTCTCTCTCTCTCTCTCTCTCTCTCTCTCTCTCTCTCTCTCTCTCTCTCTCTCTCGCTCTCTCTCTCTCTCTCTCTCTCTCTCTCTCTCTCTCTGTGTGTGTGTGTGTGTGTGTCACTTACTCAAACATGATATGTGCAGTCTTGGATTGCTGACAAGGATGACTTCCTTCGACGGAGGACTCGAGAGTATCGTGGAAAGGATGCAGCCCTAGCACAGTACCTTTCAAAGCTTTGCGAGTCTCCGATAGTAGTTTTTCACAATGGAATGTCACAAGAGGTTTCAATAGCAACTGACACATTAACGACACTATCACGCTTCTTGGGTGGACTTGTGCTGCTCAAAAGTGCAGATAACAAGTGTTTTCCCGAGATTGTTTTGGTTACTTCTCGGGCTATACAGGTGGTCGGGCAGCGTATTACTACACTTACACAGCAATGGCACTAGCTCTTGGCAGACAAAACCCGGATGAACTTTTAGAGTATGGCAAACATCTCATGATTCGTTACAAGGGTGATGTGCCAAAAAACAAAATTGAACCTTAAAAATCTTGATACACTTCAAGTAGCAATTGTATAAGATCATGTATTACAGAAATTTTGTACAATGTCATTCACTCAGAGTATCTTTTTCCACTTGTGGTTCACATACACCATTGTCTCTCTCCACCTTCGTTGACCTTCACGAGCACCGGAGTTGTTGTATGCCATTGATCTTTTAACTTTTTTTTGTTGTAAATGTCTGATGGCTTGTGATGTTGTTGAAGAGGCCAAGACTTCTTTTGCCTACATTCGATGAATCATTCTACGATAGAACCATTCAAATAGTTCTCTCAAACTATTAGCCTTGATTCGAGAGCCACCATGTTGTGTGTGCCTAAAATAAGCATTTCTCGCCATGTAATGAGACTTTTCCATCCCTTGGGTATTCCATATTTCCGGGTTCCCATACTTTTGTATAAAATATGGTAAATGATTGAAAATGATGTGTTGGATATGAAAACAGATTACTTAGAATTTTTTACACTCACATAGTTACACATAAAAGAGAATCAAATACAAAATAATACCATGTTGTGAGTAATCTGGGTGTATGTCCATGCTGTCTTGAATGATTTTTTGAGAAGGTTGAGATTCTCTTTGAACGTGTTCAAATCACCTTGTGACCAGTCATCATTGTCGCACATCAAAAATAGGATGTCTATTGATCGCCAAACCTCAGCCTTCGCGTTACGAGTAGTTGGTTCTTGATCTTTGACTGCAATATGTAGCTTTTTCCAGCTCTGATACTCTACCTTGCTAACATAAGATGTGTTATATATTTTTCCATGTTTTGTTAGCTTCGGATCTCGTATTCCTTGGGGTTTAGATAAAAACCTCCGTGCCTTTACCCCACCAATGGATGGTTTGCATGGGACATCCTTCTCAGTAGTTGATCTCTTTTCATCCCGCTGGATTTTCACATTGCCACCATGAAGCCCCATATCCAACAATACCAATTCTAAGCACTGCAGGGCCACTTGTCGCTCTGCTGAGTTCTTGATTTTCCAAGCAAACCCGATATATAAGTAGACCAATTTCTCCACAATTCTACAAAGGGCATGCATTGTACAGATGTGGACATTCACAAGTGGTATTTTCAAAACTAATCGAAAAGCAGGGTCCTCAATGTGACGTGTTGGAGCTTTTCTCCACCACTTTGGGTCCATGACCTTTGCAGGCTCCATGCAGAACAAACATGGCGACTTTGCCATTGCACCCATTCCACAATTATACATGCACTTTAATGTTTTGAGGTCACCTGCAAGATGCCACTGAACTTGAAAGTCTCCCCTTCTATCTAGACGTAGTACCTCTCCCTGGTTAGTATGTCGATCAATCACCTCGACCAGAACATTAGTTTGATGGAACACCCAATATAGAATCTCATGATCTTCTTTCTTTACGTGCAACACAAAATAAATGAGACTTAAGTAGATGTGAACATTTGAGCTTAGCTGAGAATCTCGCTTACCTCAAACGCACCAAGCCACCATATGTTAGATTCTGATTGAACACTAAAATACAAAGGATCATCATTGGGACACTTTGAGAGGTCTCTATTCATTAAAGTAATAGTAACACGTTCTAGATTTTTCTCTTTAACAAGCTCACACTCATCCAGTTTTAACACAAAATGTAATACCCCTCGTGACTCTTCAAATGTGATGTTGTAAAACTCCACCATTCTCTTCTGCAACATCTGCAGGTCCATAAAAATATTATTGAACTCATCATATGCCATGTTTGCTCCATGGCCACTGTAAGTTGCTTTAATATGAAAGGGATGTCCTAGATATTTTCCCTGTGCGTCGTTAAGCTGAAGCCTCTCTTTCCAAACACTTGAGGCTGATGGTAAAAGTTTGAATTTTATACCCTTCTTAACAAAGATGGATGTGACAGATTTTTGTATAGCCGAATATCCTCTTTTGCTTACACCAAGTGAATGAAGTGTGCCTTGTATCTCTTTTGCAGGCATTGAGTTCTCTGAAATAAAGCGGTCCACTACATTTCGTTGTAGGACCTTAAACTTCTTGTCATGTACTATATCTGCTGCAAGGCTTCTACTTATAAGTGGCTTCAATCTCTTTCCTATATTGGCTTTGGGGTCAATGTTTTCCTTGTTAGGATAGATTGAATCTCTACATGAAGACAATGCATAAGTAAATAACAGAAAATTTACTTCACTAACACTATTTAGGCACATGAAAGAATGCATAACAAGAAAAAACAAAAAAATTACTTAACTAAGACAATTTAGCCAACCAAGAAGCATCACCTTAATGCTTGGATTCTTTTCTTGAGACCTCCGGATGCAACCTGCAATGTTTCAAGATTGCGCAATTTCTTCTTTATGATACGACCACCTAAGATGGTGTCCTTCATTTGACAACTTTGTACCTTTCTTTTCAGTTCCTGTACCTCTGTTTTGTGTTGCAAAATGGTAAATTGATCTGTAGAATGTAAATGTGAAAGATGAACAATCTCACATTGTTGAGCTTGGAGAATGCCCTTATAAGTTTCAGCTTCCCTTGTAAGAGATTTACAATAACCCAGAAGGCCCTTTTCTTCATCACCAGCAAAGGTCAATAAGCTTGTAGGATTGACAAACGATGGAGAAGCATTAGTCATTGGATTCTTAGGATAGAGAGAGACTCTCATCCAGATATCTATGTGTTTAGCTCCCTGAGCTCTGAGCCTGTCTATGGATGCGAGAGGTATATGTGTGTTTGCTTTACTACGCTTAATCAATGGTTGGTACTCATTGTCCAAATCAATGTGAAGGTGATATTTGGCTCGTTTTTGTGTAACATTTGTGTCATTTGAGGAGTGCACCATTAGCCAAATGTGCAGGTTTAATGGAAAGTGAATAGGCGGCTGCGCCTTCGTCTCTCCATGTTAGCCTCATTCCCTCCATGTTGATGAGGTTCATTCAATGCAACTGAAAAGAAGATTATCCCTCAATCATTACGAACGAATGTTCTGAAGATTAAAGAATCTACTTTAAGTGCACTTTTTGAACTTTTACCATGAAAGACCCACCTCTATTATTCGCCATATTTTCTAGAGAGAGAGTGAAAAATACATTTTCTTAGAAGGCCCTCCAAATGACCTCCGAAATTTCCTAATGCCGCCGGGCAAAAATAAAACAAACCCATTCATCCCTTATCCCTCGGGCATGAATGACCTCGGTATAACAACTTGCTGGTTACGTTGCCCTAGCCGAAAAGGGTCAATCTCCGTCAAGTTCCCCAAGAGAATCTCTCAATGGGCCGGCCTTTCAATCAAATTGATCCCAAGAAGATCCATCTTGGTTTCCGGTCATTTCCAAACAATCTTCAAAACTCCTAGTTAAATCTATGTTTTGCAATGGGCTATCCCTATCACCTCTCGAGATTCCTTTTTAACTCGTAGTTGATAATTTTCAGGTTCGTTCAATTTATCAACCTTAATTCCTACTTTCATTAATTATCTACCAACCAAGTTTATTAGAAAATACAAGCGGATTTTTGCCATAGGCATTTGATGATTAATGTCTCTTCGGAAATGCCAACTTTTTAAGTTCAATCCCCGTTTTGTATGATTCCTAGGTTTTTGCAATCCTTTGTCATCCATGGGGCATCTCCATGGAAGCTTGTAGAGTTTTCGGTTCAAAAAACACAGAGATCAATTCCACGAAGTTATCCCCTATCTCCCCCATCCCGTATTTTCAAACAAACTTGAAATTGAAAACTTTAGAAATACTCTTCAATACCAAAAATTGAACTACTTCTATCGAACTTAAACAACTACTCTTTTCTTATGGTGCCTAGCTTTCCATTTAAGAAGGTAGAAGGTCATCCTATAATTTATGAGTTTTCGAGCTTTCCACTAAAGCTTAAACCTAAAATACAAGGTAGTCACTAAAGCTTAAACCTAAGTACAAAGTTATCATTAATGCTTAGCTTAAGAGTGCAAATCTACCTTTAAACTTAACTTAATGATGCATAGATACTCTTAGCACTTAATCCTAATTGTGAGGTTTCCATTAAAGCTTAAACCTAAAAATGCAAAATAGTCACTAAAACTTAGCTTATGAGAGCAAATCTACCTTTGAACCTTAACTTTATGATGTATAGATACTCTTATCACTTGACTCTAATTGTGAGGTTTCCATTAAAGCTTAAACCTAAAAATGCAAGGTAGTCACTAAAGCTTACGTCTAAGTGCAAAGTTATCATTAAAGCTTAGCTTATGAGTGCAAATCTACCTTTTAAGCTTAACGTAATGATGCATAAATACTCTTATCACTTAACCCTAATTGTGAGGTTTCCATTAAAGCTTAAACCTAAAAATGCAAGATAGTCACTAAAGCTTACATCTAAGTGCAAAGTTACCATTAATGCTTAGCTTACGAGAGCAAATCTACCTTTGAAGCTTAATTTTATGATGTATAGATACTCTTATCACTTGACTCTAATTGCGAGGTTTTCATTAAAGCTTAAACCTAAAAATGCAAGATAGTCACTAAAGCTTACATCTAAGTGCAAAGTTACCATTAAAGCTTAGCTTACGAGAGCAAATCTACTTTTGAAGCTTAACTTATGATGTATAGATACTCTTATCACTTGACTCTAATTGCAAGGTTTCCATTAAAGTTTAAACATAAAAATACAAGGTAGTCACTAAAGCTTACACCTAAGTGCAAAGTTACCATTAAAGCTTAGCTTACGAGACTAAATCTACCTTTGAAGCTTAACTTTATGATGCATAGATACCCTTATCACTTGAACCTAATTGCAAGGTTTCCATTAAAGCTTAAACCTTAAATGATGCACATGAACCTTCCTAATATTAAAACACATGGATTAATTAATCCTACTAGAAATGAAGATTACCTCCTCTAAACAAGAGAGAAGTGTGGTTGAAGTCCTTCTTGAAGAGATGTGAGGCTCAAGGAAGAAGGAAAGGGATTTAAGATGAAGAGGAAGGAGAGAGGAGCTTCTTCACAAAACCCTCAAGGGTTTGGCCTTCAAGAGAGGGAGAGAGCAAGAGCAAGGTTTAATGGAAACCTTGATTTGCTTAAGCATAATCTTGAGCATGGCAAGTATGCAAGTAGCTTAGCAATATGTGTAAAATTACAAAGGAGAGGGGGTGCTTATATAGGAAATGGTGGGTATTCTCTTCTCAATTCCTATTGGTCCTCAATTCTCTTCTCAATTCCTATTGGACCCCAATTCTCTTCTCAAATCCCATTGGACCCCAATTCCCTTCTCAATTGCTATTGGACCCCAATTCTCTTCTTAATTCCTATTGGATCCCAATTTTCTTCTTAATTCTTATCTCTTAACTTTATCTTTCAATCAAGTTAGTTTCTTTTTTTTCTCCTAGTTAACGATGTAGATCAGTTCCCACATGGCTTTTGACGAAGAAGTATAAAAGTAATCTTAATCTTTTTGGAAATATATAGGGATGACGTAATTTCTTATCCGAAGTATCCTTGTCTTTTCATGCTGGAGCAAAGTCTCGTTGTCCGCATGACTTCTTTCTCGGTCTTGCTTTTTCTAAATCATTTTCTAGGCTAAAAAAATTTCTGAATGGCTCTAGGGTTTAGAGAGGGATCTTACAAACTCCCCAACAAAAAGAAAGAGCTGTCCTCAGCTCGGGACATGTTTTAAAGAGTAGACACTCAATCTTTGGTCAACTTATGATTGAAGATGGTCTGTAACTTTAGGGTATTTAATTAAAGGACAGTTAAGCTGGTATGGACCTTGAATAATACACTTCTCTTCCATTTTTTTAAGCGCTGACTCAAAAGTCTTAATGACTCAGGATTACTTTAATTACTGAGTGTGATCTTACTCAATTAGGTATTTTTCCTTTGGTGTGATTGGATTGTGTTTCTCTTGTTAGGTCTGAAGATCATTTCTTCACTTCGCTCTCTATCTAGCCTTAATACGCTTACCATTCTTACCTAAACTTTAACCTTTTTCCGTTTTGAGAGTTGACTCATTTCTCTATTGATATCATCCAATTAATACCATGTTCGTGACAGTTAAGGATTTCATACTGATCTTTCAGTTAAATCTTGCAATATCTCCTCCCTTGTGTACCCAATTTATTTCCTCCATCCTTATTTCTCTTATGTCTATAGCATACTATCTCGTCTTTCACTTGGTGATCAGATATTTCGCGTATCATAACAATTA
The DNA here is from genome assembly GCF_014529385.1 of Adiantum capillus-veneris. Lineage (NCBI taxonomy): Eukaryota > Viridiplantae > Streptophyta > Polypodiopsida > Polypodiales > Pteridaceae > Adiantum > Adiantum capillus-veneris. The sequence goes on from NC_140956.1 coordinate 118,279,259, forward strand.
GACTTGTAAAACACCATAGACGATTTGAATCTCAAAGGAGTTGACTGACTAGAGATGCTTGAATTCCATGAAAAATTTACATCAAAAGTGCCATCGATATCTTGAAGAATAATTATAAGTTGTTCTGAAGAACCAACCAAAAATATGATCAAGGTTTTGGACAAAAAGGGAGATATTGATTTGATTCCAAAAGGTCCACAATATCTGAATGCAAGCTTACGGAATTTCCCTAGCTTTAAAGAGCTGAGTTTGGGTTTGACTCTAAGGAAAACTTATTCGCCTTTGCTAAAGCCTCTAGCGGAGCAGTGAAGATAAGCGTAGCTCCTCTGCCTATCACTAGCTCTCTTTATGTTGTCCTTAATGACTAGAAGTTGATGATCTATCTCTTACAAGGTAGACTTAGCGGCAGGAACATGAAGAGCTGGGTTGGCTAATCGAAGAGGGACTAAACATTCCTGACCATATAAGGCTTTAAAGGGTGACATTTCGAGGTTGCGATGGTGAGAAGAGTTATAAGCAAACTCAACTAGGGGAAGAAACTTGATCCATTGCTGGGGCTGTTGGTTGCAGTATGCTCGAAGCATATCTTCAATGACTTGATTCACTCGCTCAGTTTGACCATCAGTTTCTGGATGATATACTGAGCTGAGATTCAGTTGGGTACCTAGAGATCGAAACATGGCTTGCCAAAACTTAGAAGTAAAGTTGGAATCCCTATCACTGATGATTCTTGCAGGGATTCCATGTAATCTTACTACCTCTTTGACAAATACTTGGGCTATGTCGATGACGGTGGCTATCTGCTTGACTGGAATTACATGAGCCACCTTAGTGAGCTTATCTACTACAACAAAAATAGAATCATAGTTTCCAGTTGTCTTTGGAAGACGAGTGACAAAGTCCATACTCAGACAATTCCCACTTCATCTGAGGAATATCTAGAGGATAAAGCTTTCCACGTAGTAAAGAAGACCATCTGCTAAGGTATAGTCAGTTAAGTGTTCCCTCTGGTTCTGAGCTTGAATCTCTTGCAAAAGAGGTCTAAAATAGGGGTGTGCCTAAATTTGTTATTGAACTTCCTCGGGTAAAGAAGAGCTAAGGAGTGAAATTAGTCAGGGTTGATAAGGACACGACTGTTGGTCAAGAGATCTTTGAGTCTATTGAAGGCATCATCTCTCCCCAACAAAAAAGAAAGAGTTGTCCTCAACTCAAATAAAATACGTAATTGATGAAGCTTCTTGGATACGTCTCACGACTTAACTTCTTGTTAACACTTTCAACTTGACTTCTCTCTAACACTTCTTCATCCCCCAAAAATCTGCTAATATAATATTGGAGTCATGGAAAATCTTTCTTAATAAGCTATCTTCTTGAATAAGTCATCGTGTTTGTGGCTTCTTCAATACGCTACTTCTTCTTTATAAGCTATTGGCAATCCCTTCTTTATCAGCACTTGTTATCCTCTCATTTTTGCGATCTTCACTCTCTTATAACTTAGTCATTTTGTTATCTGATGGCGTCTTGGCAAGAAGACTTGGTTCTTCATGTATGCATCTTTCACTTGCAGAGTGCAGATGAGGCAGTTAAAAGACAGTTCTTAGAGCGGTACAAAGATCTCCTCTTCCCTCAGTCAAATTCTTGTGTCGGCCAGACGATATGGAAGACATGGTGACATCTCACAAGAGTGACTCTTTGGGGTAGAGACCATTTCCACAACAATACCCGACTTGCTATGGTTACAGAAGCTCTGGGACTTGGCCCTCGATACTACTGCGTCAAAAGGACACGAGATCCTGGGTTCTCCGCAAGGTTGTTCTTACTTGTGCAGTTTATCCCCCATTCTAAGATTTGCCTTGATACCATCTGGAGTCTTCCTCTTAGAGGTCCTTTTCTCTTCTCAGCTCATACCCGAGAAATTACTCAAGTTGTTTCTCGTAGAACCATTCCAAAGGGTGAGCGTCCTAACATGTGTGGCGCTTGCGATACTTGGTTATGTGACCATATATTAGAGGATCTTCATGAGTTGTAAACTTTCTTGCCTCTCTTTGTAATTACTTCCTGCCTCCCTTGTAATCCTTTTTGGCTTTAATTGAATAAATAATCCTTTTTGAAAAAATTGAGTATTGTCAGTATTTCCTTTTCTTCAAATGTCAGTCTCTCTTCTTCAATTGCCAATAAGTTTTTAATGACTTCTCTTTACTGTGTACTTTTAATTTTTGCAAATGGTCTTTCGTCTACAATAGTCTTGGGTAAAGATTCCCACTTTAAAGTTCTTGGCTAACTCATAAGTTTGCTTTCTTATTCTTCTCAAGTCTTTGAATGATCCGCAGAATTTGTGAGCTTATCTCTTGCACTTTCCCATCTTTAAGGGATTTCTTTTGGTCGGACTTAAAAAAACACTTGGTCATCACTTGCACTCTTAAGATTCTTTCTTATGACTTACAATTTGGCAATCCAATTCTTCACTTGATCAAAAAAATCCTTCTGTCGGAAGGTTATCTTGGTACGATTTACAATAATCTTGAATTCTCATGAAGTCCTAACAATAGAAAACTTGGAAAATCCGCAACTCTTGCGCTCAAAAGACTTCTTCAATTCAGTGGATAAGTACTCAATTTTTCATTGTATTGATGTAAACAAAAATGCCATCCTTGCCATTCCATGTAATCTTCCAATCCTGATAAATTCCAACCTTCATAAATCTCTCATTTATGAGCTTCCTAAAATGTTCTAGCATAGCGAGCCTTCGCTCTAGCATCGCAATTTCCATCCTCTCATAGATAATCCATTGAATTTCTTCTGACAGATCCCCAGCCATCTTGAAAATTTTTGAATAATTTATTGGAACATCAAGACTTCATTTTGTAATATACTTGAAATTTGGGTGCTAGATTGAGTTGTTTTTCTCTCATGCATTAATCTTAAATCCAAATTTCTAAATTCCAAGGTCCAAGATTCAGAATTAGGCTCTGATACCACTTGTGAGGGCCATACCTGGACTCAACCCCACTCACCTCCCTCAGTCCTCCAGACCGTTCCAGGAGTGACGTAGATCTATCTGCAGGTATCCCTCCCACTTGGGACCGACATTCAGACAAGACTCCGGCCTATCTCGAATGCCAACCCAAGGAGGCCTTCATTCAATGATTCTATCCGCTTCTCATAATCAATCTGTCCTTGATAGATTTCCGCACCCAAAATCGTGGTCCTTAGTTTTGATTCTCTTGATCTTTAACTTGAGGATCTGCTCTTGCTTTCTTGTTCTCCCTTGGTTCATGGCGATAATCCCTTTTTCGTGACAAGCAGGCATGGCAGTTATCACTTTTCCCTAAGAAGAGGGATCTTGCAATCCTATCTGGTCTCGCTCGTCCCCGATTACCTATTTTTATCCCACGTAGTCCTAGCGTGTAAAATAAAAAATTTAAATCAACATCTGGCCATCTGACCCTCCGGATCCGTCCACCCACCGAACCATTTCATGAAAATCCCTTCCCGAGGTAGTACTTAACTACTACAAAATCACGAAGACGGTAGTCTATCAGACATCGTCAAACAACAAGCAGCATGCAATCTGTTGTATACCCTCGTTCAGGGAAATTCATCTGGTTGTTTCCACCAGATCTTTATTTTAGAAACTTTGAATTCACTTCATTTCCTTTATCTGCTATAATTAGCTTGTAACTAGTTTTCTAACTAATCATGCAACACAATTAGTTTCAACCAATTCATCTTGCCTCCCCATTGAGGCCAAGATAATCAGTTACAAGCCATCAAAATGGCAACACCTTCACAATATTTCCTAGAATTTAGTGTTTGGGAAAGGCTCATCAAGTAATTTAATCATTCCTTCCTAAGCATTTTATTTCTAGAGGTATAGCACCATCTGGTGACAGAATGCACAGGATAGCCCCTATATTCCTAGCCTTTCCAGTTTCTTTATAGCAACCAAGTCGAACAAATTTCCTTAATTAAATTCACATCATCCTCCCTGAGTATGACCTTCTCATCCAACTATTGGCATCATGCCATACCTGGATTATGGCCGATTTCCAATAAGATACCGCGGGTACTCCACCCAGCCGGGAAAAAATAAAACAAACCCATTCATCCCATTCATCAAATTGACCCCAAGACGATCCATCTTGGTTTCAGGTCATTTCTAGACAATCTTCAAAACTCCTAGTTAACTCTATGTTTTGCAATGGGCTATCCCTATCACCTCTCGAGATTCCTTTTTAACTTCTAGTTGGTAATTTCCAGGTTCATTCAATTTATCAACCTTAATTCCTACTTTCATTAATTATCTACCAACCAAGTTTATTAGAAAATACAAGTGAGTTTTTGTCATAGGCATTTAATGGTTAATGTCTCTTCAAAAATGCCAACTTTTTAAATTCAATCCCCATTTTGTACGATTCCCAGGTTTTTGCAATCCTTTGCCATCCATGGGGCATCTCCATGGAAGCTTGTAGAGTTTTCGGTTCAAACAACACGGAGATCAATTCTGCGAAGTTATCCCCTATCTCCCCCATCCCGTATTTGCAAACAAACTTGAAATTGAAAACTTTAGAAATAATCTTTAATACCAAAAATTGAACTACTTCTATCGAACTTAGACAACTACTCTTTTCTTATGGTGCGTAGCTTTCCATTTAAGAAGCTAGAAGGTCATCCTATAATTTATGAGTTTTCGAGCTTTCCACTAAAGCTTAAACCTAAAATACAAGGTAGTCACTAAAGCTTACACCTAAGTGCAAAGTTACCATTAATATTTAGCTTAAGAGTGCTTCTGTCAAGCCCACTGCTAGGTTACCTTTATCGGAGGCTTGCCATCATTTCAAATTTATAGTGAAAAAGTAGCATAAAAGCTTACGAGATGGGAGATGTCCTACCCGTAGAGATGGTGCTTTCAAGGGGCAAGAAGCTTCAGTCACTCCCTTAATCGGGAAATTGATCAGGCTCCATGTCCAAAGCTATGTGGACAAAGAGGACTTCTTTATCTCTCGTCTCAAGCATGAGGATGTAATCCTAGGGGCACCATGGTTTGATTGCATGGCTGCCAATGTTCAATTCCTTAAAAGGAGAATCTCCTTTAGGTTCAGGGAAAAAGATATGTACATAGATGCCAAGGAAATGGGTAACACCATACCCATTGTACATATGCAAGCTTTCAATAAGTCAATAAAGAGCTCTATTTCTGTTTACATGATTTTTGTTAAAGACTCTCAAAATGAACCTAATGTTTTAGCAAAAGAAAATATACACAATCAAAAGGAATGAGAGTTATCCAATTTTCTCAAGGGGTTTCAATATGTCTTTATTGATGACATCCCTTGTGAGCTACCTCCTAAACAAGGCAATGATGACCATGCAATTGAACTTCTTCCAGGAAGTTCACCGCCTAACAAACCTCCGTATAGAGTTTTTCAAGCTCAACAAGAGGAGATTATGCAACAAGTGCATGAGTTAGTTGAGAAGGGCATGGTTAGGCCTAGCTCATCTCCATTTTGTTCTCATGTGCTACTAGTGCAAAAGAAAGACGGCACATATCGTATGTGTGTCGACTATAGAGCACTAAATAGGATCACTATCAAGAATAGGTTTCGCGTTCCACGAGTAGAAGACCTATTTGATAAGCTACAAGGGTCCACCTACTTCTAGGTTTGACCTAAAAAGTGGCTATCATCAAATAAGGACAGTTGATCAAGACATTGTAAAGACCGCATTTTACACTACGTGGTCTTTACGAATACATTGTCATGCCTTTTGGCTTGACCAATGCACCAGCCACATTCAACAGCTTGATGGAGAAGCTATTTAGGCCTCACAGAACCTTTACTGGAGTGTTCTTTGATGATATGATCATCTACTCTAATTCATTAGACGAACACAAGCAACACCTCCAGGTAATATTTCAAGTTTTAAGAGAGAATAAACTTTATGTTAATCGAAAGAAAAGTGAATTTTTCTTACAAGAGATTCAATATTTAGGTCGCATTATCTCTCAAGATGGCATCCAAATGGATCCATCAAAGTTAGAGGTAATAAAAGGATGGCCTAAACCAAGGAATCTTCATGAGCTAAGAAGCTTTATAGGTATGGGTGCATACCTATAGATGCTTCATAGAAAACTCCTCACTAATAGTAGGACCATTACATGACCTAACAAAGAAAAACTTTAGGTACACATGGTCTGCCAAGGAGAAAAATGCTTTCAAAAAGCTCAAAGAAAAGCTTATCTCTTAACATGTGCTTACACTACCGGATCTCTCAAAGCCATTTGAGGTCCAATTTGATGCTTGTGGTGATTGCCTTGGAGCTGTTTTGCTCCAAGAAGGGCACACCATAGGCTATAAAAGTCGAAGGCTCGACCCTGCTGAGCAAGCTCTAGGCATATATGAAAAGGAACTCCTCGCAGTTCTACATGCCTTAGACTCATGGGAGCACTATTTATTGGGGACTCCTTTCATTCTGCAAACAGATCACCAAAGTCTTAAGTACTTCATGACGCAGACCAAGCTCTCCAACAAACAAATGAGGTGGGCAAACTTTCTTTTGCAATTTCATTTTCATATTGCTCACATTGCTGGCAAGCATAATCAAGTAGCCGATGCACTCTCAAGACGGCCGAGAGTGAATGCGGTTTCCATAGCAACTCACAATGATCTATCTTCTATGATAGATGAGTATGCTATTGATCCCGATTTTAGAGATGTGATTTCAGCCCTTGCACTAGGGAAGAAAGAGGAACCATTTACTTTACAAGATGGTTATCTTCTCTATGGCAATAGACTATGTGTTACTAGCTCACTAAGTAATGTATGAATCTCATGCTCCTCCTTATGCAAGGCATAGAGGGATTCAGTCTACCCTAAAAGGGATTGAAACATATTTCTATTGGCCTACCATGAAAGAAAACATACAAGAGTATGTTTCTAAATGTGTGGTATGCCAAAAGACGAAGTTTGATAGAGGGAAGAAACCTGGATTGCTTCAACCTTTGCCAATCCCTAATTCACCATTGGAGAGCATATCCATGGATTTATCTTTGGATTGCCTAAGTCTATCCATGGGAATACGGAAATATGGACGATAGCGGATAGGTTTAGTAAACAAGCTCATTTTATACCTGTCAAAAAGACTATCAAAGCCCATCAAATGCCAACCCTCTTCATTTCACAAATCTTCAAGTACCATGGCTTGCCAATGTCCATAGTGTCAGATAGAGATCCTAGAATGACCTGTGGTTTTTGGAAGGGTCTCTTTGAGAATTTAGGGACAGGGCTAAACTTCTCTTCGGGCTATCATCCACAAACCGATGGCCAAAGTGAAATAGCTAACCTCACAATTCTTGATCTAATAAAAGCCTATGTAACGGAAGTAGATCAAAGATCCCAATGGGAGAAGTACTTACCCTTAGTGGAGTATGCTTACAATAACACTGTACATAGTTCCACGGAAAAAGCACCTTTCACGGTAATTGAGGGAGGATCAAAAAGTCCCTTGCTACTTAAGGTACATGGGAAGATCTTCGATGCAGATGAGTATAGCCGAGACCTACAAGAATCTTTTCAAAAGATTAAGGATGATATCTCTATCTCACAGCAAAGGCAAAAGGCTACTACTGAGAAGCACAGAAGATCCCAAGCCTTTAAAGAAAATGATTGGGTCTTATTAAAATTTCCAAAGGCTTGATTAAGGCACACGACGGGCAAGAATCCTACGGGACACCAAAAGTACTATGCTAAGTTAGCAAAAAGGTACTATGGTCCCTTCCACATTCTTAGGCCAATCAATGAGATGGCCTATCAACTCAAGTTGCCCAGCCATTGGCTCATACATAATGCTTTCCTTGTGAGCCTACTAAAGCCTTACAAAGGAGATCCACCTCAAGAACCAACTATTGAAGACCCACTAGAGATCGAGGACCAAGAAGAGGTGCTGCAGTCCCAGTCCATTCTCCGACATGAAGACAAGGTACTAAGAGGCGGTAAGACTATCCGATGATATCTTATTAAGTTCAAGAAGTATCCTTTTGAAGATGCTAGATGGATGCAAGGCATACAATTAAAGGATAACCTAAACCTTGTCAATGCTTACAATGCTTCCCTAGAGTAAGCAAATGTACAAATGTTTAAAATGAACAAAGTTTTTGTCTTATAAGACTCTCTTTTTCTTTATTGTGCACAAATTTGAAGTAGTATGCATGCTTAGAACACCAAGTAGAGCTTGTCACTCTACTATGGAAGATTGATAGGACTAATGTGCAGACATGCTTGCGGCAGCTCAGCCTCTGAAGTGCCAAATGGACTAGTCATTCATTCTGGAACGATGTCGTAGGGTAACATAGGGATCCTCTACCCGCTAAGAAAAGGACTAATGAATATGCTTTATCTTCTCTACCCCATAGTCAAGGACGACTATGATTTCAAGAGACAGGTAATGTCATAATAATTAATATCTAATACTCCTAAATGATTTTCTCATGTTAAACTGATCATTTAATATGGGGAAGTGCCAAGGGAGAAAAAGCTGGAATATTGGTTAAGCAGGCAGACCGGCCACAGTAGGGATCCAAAGGAGGGAAAATAAGGATCCAAAGGGGGGCCATCTACGAAAGAGCAATGAGCAAAAATGGGCCTGAAAGACCCTAAGGTTCACCCCATAAAGACTTCCAAAATGCTAAGGTTCCAAAATTCAAAGGTTGTGTCCAATGGTCAAAGCTTATAAAAATTGGGTGTTTTGTGTGTGTAAAAAAAGTCTTCACAAGTCCCTACATAGGAGGGGGCGAGCCCAAGAAGTAGTAGATCAGAGAGAAACTCTCTCTCTCTCTCTCTCTCTCTCTCTCTCTCTCTCTCTCTCTCTCTCTCTCTCACACACACACACACACACACACAAGCTCCCTTTAGACAAAGGGAGTGAGGGACACGTGTCAAGTCCCTAGGCCAGATACCCACAAGGTGTACTCAAATCCTATTGGATGGCCATAGAGGTGGACCAATGAGAATTAGGCTAGAGTAAATCTAGTTTATTTAATTTAAAAACACTTAATAAAAGAACCAATAGGAATTAAGCTCTCTAGAAGACTATTGGACAGTCTCCCAAGGGGTCCAATGAGCATTCAACAACCCAATGGCTTGCCTGATTCCTATTGGCCAGGAGGCAAAGGGGTCCAATGAGATTTTAGTTGAATTAATTAATTACTGAAAGCTCTGACAAAAGGGGAAAGGGGGACACATGTCAGAAGACTATCACTTATGCTACTTAACTTTCATTGGCTAGGCTGGGAGAGGTCCAATGAGGTGCTGGCAAGAGCAAATACCAAGAGGGGTCGACCAAGAGAGAGAGGGGGCTGATTTTTGAAAGGCAATTATCCACACACACTCACACAAGCTCATGTGTAGAGTAAGAAGACTCTCTCTCTCTTCTCAACCTTTAATGGAAAGCTTATCACCTACTCCAACCTAGTGAGAAGGGAGGCCTACACTAACAACTCTTGGCTTTGTGATGCAAATCCAACCAACAGCCAAGTTTCAATGCATACTCATCTCCTCTACCATGCTAATTACTAAGCTAAGCTATGCTAATATGAGTGATTATCTGAGGAGATGTACATCTTTCTCGTAAGACAACTCCTTCCTCTCAGTCTACTCTCATACCCCACTATCTCTCACCATCTTCGAAGGTGTGTGAGGTCTTGGGTCTGAGACCGTGAGGGAATTTATGTTGTGTTTGATAAGTGTTTTGCTTATTGCTTGAAGTTTCCATCTTCATTGCACTAGCTAGTATTGAAAGAACACAAAGAATTGTATTGTAAAATGTCTCTCTTGATGGAAGAAACCATAATACAAAGCCTTTTGGAGGGGGGACCGGCTTCATGCAAATCCGGTCCTCAACTGTTGTCAATTGCTTAATTTCTCTCTCTTTTGAAGTATTGTTCATGCCATCTAACTAGGTGTTATACGTTTTGTTTCTCTCTCCACCCAAGCACTCTTGTTATTCTCATTAGGAATCTATTCTAATGAAATGCTCACTATGTTCATGCTATTTTCCGCTACACACAAGTTACTAGACCATTAATTGTTACATTGGTATTAGAGTACAAGGTTTCTCTTTTCTTGCTCAAGAAGGGAGGTCCTCAAGTTAGCTATAAATGGTTGATATTATTAATTGCATGTGAGTAAGTAGAATAGGGATTTTTCATTCTTCCAGTGCGCATGTCTTTGTGCAATTAACGGGGCATCACCGTCGAGAGCTATGGTCTTAATAGTGGAGTCCTACGGGGCTTGCCTACGGTTTAACCACTATTGAGCTATTAGAAGCTTGACAGGAGCCGATGCTGTTTTGGTGTTGAACGACCCTCTCTTCTATTCCTTGCAATTGATGGTATTCGAGCACCGGCTACAGTAGCTTGAGTGCTTTTTCTAAAGGGGTAAAGAGGAGTAGCAACTAGGGCTTGAAGTGCCAAAGTACACCTAACAAGTTTACACCTAAAAGTTGTTAGAATGGCTGACAATAGTAAAGAGAGTGAAATTAATGTTGATAACTTTTATTTTGCTAATGAGAAGGCTACTAATGATGCCCCGATGCTTGTTAACTATCTTGTTTCTAGGCTTCAACAAGCCATGGGCAATCCATCCCGCCAAAGTGAAGTGCAACGGCAGCTTCGTGCTCATGAGATTCTCCAAGCTCCCCACCATGACAAGAGAGCACTTAGGAAGCCTCCTTGCGAGACTTCCAAAAGAGACCTCTCTCCGATTCGGGAAAAAGAAGAGGATCCATATGAAGGGCTCAGAAATTTGCTCCTTGAGGACGCATCTCCTTTTCAAAGGAGAATTCAAGAGCCTCCACCAAAGGAACGAGAAGGAAGTGAGTCTCCTGCCACCTCGGCGGAGATGGCTCCACAAAGACGGCGGGCTAAACGCTCTCCATCACCTCCAAAACGGAGAAGACCATCGCATACTTCTCCACACCATACTTCAAAGAGGCATGACAAAAAGCAAGAGAAGAAAAAGGCGAGAAAGAGGACACCCTCTTCTCCATCTTCTTCATCCTCTTCCTCTTATGAAAGTGATGGTGAAGAAAAAGAAGATCAAGGCAAGAAAAAGGCGAGAAAAAGGTCACCCTCTTCTCTATCTTCCTCAAAACGGAGAAGACCATCGCATACTTCTCCACACCATACTTCAAAGAGGGATGACAAAAACCAAGAGAAGAAAAAGGCGAGAAAGAGGACACCCTCTTCTCCATCTTCTTCATCCTCTTCCTCTTATGAAAGTGATGGTGAAGAAAAAGAAGATCAAGGCAAGAAAAAGGCGAGAAATAGGTCACCCTCTTCTCTATCTTCCTCAAATTCTTCACCTTCTGAAGAAAGTGATGGTGCAACCTTTGAACCATCAAAAAGAAGAGGCCGTAGGAAATCCTATGCCGCGTGGAAGAATACCGAAGACCTTTCAAACCCTAGTTATATTTCGTAGATCATCAAGCTGGAGGGTACTTCGGATGCTTGCCGACGTGATGAGCATTCTCAAAGATCATATATTTCGTGCGATCAACCAATGGCAGAGGTCTGTTCTAGTGCTACTAAAACAAAAGATAATCAGATTTCAATTGATGATCAGTTGGCCTAATCTGGAGTTGAACCACCAAAAATCATTCTCCTTATGCTATCAGGGTGTTGGCGATGCAGACGGAAGAGGCCAAAGAAATGGAAAGAATAAATATCAAAGTGGACACAGATCCTATGAGCAAAGGTCCATGTACGCAGCAGCTATCGGATCAAGTTCTGGTATCGATACATAACGCAAGTTAATCAGCAAGGAGACAAGAAGACATAATTGCTGCCCAAAGCAGCTTACAACTCAGAGAGAGAGAGAGAGAGAGAGAGAGAGAGAGAGAGAGAGAGAGAGAGAGAGAGAAGGTAATATCGATCATAGGACATAGATCATAGAGTTACATCTACATGTTTTGTGTATGGCAGGGAGGACATATATTCACAACAATGCATGTTCCAATTACACAAGCGCGACTCCAGTTCAACAACATTGCAAGGTCCGTTATCTGCATCCAATTTTTCATGCGCATGCGTTTGCTTGGCGCAACACATAAACGCTACGGGGCAGGGCACGGCTTCCGTTTCTTATAATCTTTTGGAGAGACCACAGTGCCAGCTCTCCACCATACTTTTGTATGGCACCTTTGTATGACGTGCACAATATACTTTGCACTTTCAGTGTGACGTTTCATTGCAAGACAATATGTTTAACTATTCACATTGCCTTTTTGTAGCTTGACTCACATATCGACCTATAGATTGAACAATCAAAAGGAAGGAGTACAACATTGCAGGTTCGTAAAGCACCTCATTTATTGTTGCAGTTCATTCATGCTTTATCTACTTGTTTTAGAATTTTCTGCATTACTTGTTTTGCTTTGGTTTATTTGGATCTCGCTTTCAGAACTATACACCCAATGTCGATCAACATCTACACGTGAGTTACACCTTTTTGCATATGGTTGCTTGCCAAATGTATGTGATGTATTACAGTAGTGAATACACAAGTAGTGAATGCATGTGGTGTATCACAGTAGTGATTTCACCTTGTACATCTTTACTTTAGCTCTGAATAATTTATGCCATACTAGGTGTTTAAATAATTGATGCCATACTATATATGTCCTTGTTTCTCTCGTACTAGGTGTCGGTATAAAATTCTCAATACCTAGAAGATTATAGTCCAAGCATCAATAAGCTAAAGAGAAAACTGCAACAAGCTTGAAACTAGCTTACCGTCCATATGCTAGGTCATGGTTTGAAATCACTCCATTGTATAAAGATTGGAGCATGGAATGTGACATCTTCACTCGCAATCTAGAAATATGTCTTTGATGTGCGACGGCATACCTCACATATATAGCGATAAACGAGGTCGATAGATAAATGAAATAGACACTCCTATTGTCCTCACAGAATCTATATTATTATTGGGTGCTTTGTCATCGGAGCGGCAGCAACAAGGCTTAGCAGCATTGTATCTACAATCCATTACCATTCAAGATACCAACCACGAATCAACATTATCCTCTCTCTATTCATGAGACCGATGAGCGATATTTGGACATAAAAGAGGTAGATATTATAATTATAGACGAGCTATCGATAATAATTCAAACGACTTTTAACCTTATCGTAAGACAAAATATCAATGTAACAAGCAATAAATTGGCAGATCCCTTCAACAAAAAATGTGTTCTCTTGCTCAGTGATCTTGCCCAACTATCGCCAGTTTGTAGTCACGCACGGGAGCTTTGTAACACATCCCATATCACAAGCTCGGTCCACTGGTTTTGTACAAGATGTCATGCTTTGTAAGACATGCAACGGACCCTGAATCGCTTCAGTTTTTCACCATTTTTCGTGAAAGAAAACCAGTCGTAGATAAGATCAATTGTACCTTGGGTACATGTATTATAGATGAAGCGTATGTGCATGACTACATCAACAACTCTACTACGATAATTTGTACTCACATGTCAAACGTTCAACACCATAACAACCTTGCCTTGAATAAATTGTACAATCAAGTTGACATTACAAAACTTGAAATGAAAACGAACGCAGGTAACATAAATGTCCTTCAATAGTGGCTCCTAGACCGTAGGTCCAATGAGCCGGATTTGATCGCAATCTGCGTGCACTGCATGATCACTAAAAATATTGACTTGACAATCGGTGCGGCAAACGGTGCAACATGAATTGATGATGCCATAGCACAAAACACAGAAGGTGAAGTTACATGTATCATTGTCCTCATTCATTGTACTGGGAATAACTACAAAAGAAGAAAGAAAAAACACAGACAACCATAAAAGAAGAAAGGCAAAGCACGCTCCAATCCACCTTCAAAAATGCAAGCAGACGTGCTGCACTACAATACCATTCAATGAAAATTTTCTTTTTGAAATACTTTTCGTTTGTAAGAATTTACATGTAGCATGTATACTAGAAAAACATTCATCTGTAGACATAGTAGTGCAACCTCTCTTGGGTATAATCTCAATTGTAACTACCCCTATAATCTCTAATAATTGATGCACTTAACTTTGTCTCCTCCCATAAACATTATAGCATTTTTCGAGTGTATATCCCTTTCACGCAATGCTGCCCTTCCCAAATTAGTCTTGCTCTTGTTCTGTTCAGTGCTAGCTGCTAAAAGTCAATTTGCATATGTCTTGTTATATTCCATAGGTGTTATATAGCAAGGCCCACCAAACAAGACTAGTTAGGCTTACTAATAAAAATAACATATCTTTCTCTCATTTGCTCTCTCTCTCTCTCTCTCTCTCTCTCTCTCTCAAAGCATTCAAAAGCAGCATTCTGAAAACTTTCCCAATCCTCGGTGTCGGCCCAACCTCCCTCTGCTTGCAGAACATAGGCCATCAGCACCTCTTTGAGCTCTCTGCTCTTTGAAGTCGTGCCCAACCACCTTGCCCTCTCTTTGCACTGCTCAAGTTGCCCCTCTCTATTTCTCTCTGGTTCTTATAAGTTGGCCACCCCTCCTCCAGGTGCAAGCTACAGCCCCCCTCTCTCTCTCTCTCTCTCTGTACAGGCAATGCCGCCGTCTGTGCATTAGTGTCGGCCTTGTTTTATCACGCCTATGTGAAAGCCGTATTAGACCATGCATCGAGGTCCCCGCGTTCACGCTCCGGAGAGAGTAAAATAAAGAGAGAGAGATGCGCTCGTGTGCTTGCGCGAGAGAGCGAGAGATGATGTGTTGTCATCGAGGTCCCGCTTCACGCTCCGCAGCTGGCGAGAGAGAGTGAAATAAAGAGAGAGTTGTGCTTACGCGAGAGAGCGAGAGAGAGCGAGAGAGAGAGAGCCAGCGCGCGAGAGAGGTCATTGTGATACCTGCGTATCCTGTGTTGCGGGTAAGATGTGTATCACAGCGCAATGCCCTGATCCCACGGAGGTTGGCGTTTGGTGGAGAGATGATGCCGCATGGAAGCCCTACAGCAAGCCCACCATGAGGGGCCATCTTGCAGGCCCTTCTCAAGGGTAGCTCCTCTCTGGACCTTCACCTAGCATCGTCTGCGCATCCCCACGGCACCTCATATCACATCGACTTCTTAGAAATGGAGCAGACAAACAGATCCTCTGGCCACAAGCGAGCCATCAAGCTCTTTTTTCCAAGCTCCTTTCAGAATCCCAACAGCAACTTTTTCAACAAAGTGGAGCACTCCATTGAGGTAGACAGTTCAGCACCCATAGCCCGATTTCAGCTGCACAGCTCTTGCTTGCTGGTGATTAGAACGGGGGACATTGTGAATTGGGCAGTTGATGGCAGGATGGATGCGGTCGTTTCTCCGCGCCGCAGTTGGGGGTTTCAGGCCGGTCGTTGCAAGGATATGAATGGTAGCTTGGTATCATCCAGAATGCAAACCTTCATGACCGATATCTGCTCTTATAGTGATGAAGCTGAGCACAGACATGGCTCAGATGAGAACATAGCATCAGGACTTCAAAAGGAGCAAGCCAAGAGGAGTGTATCTGCACTGTTACATAGTGCTGCAGGACCAGAGTTGAAGAAGTCTTTGCAGAAGTGTGTGCAATTTGCGACATCTAGTCGTTGTGGGGATGCCGTGATTACATCAGGATTCAAGCTTCCAGCGTCGCACATCATACATGCCATTGTACCGAAGTATCGAAGCTCTGAGAATGTAGTTATGGATAGTTCTGGCCTGCTAGAGAGGGCATATCAAGGGGCTTTGGCACTAGCAACCGCAAATGGAATGCGCTATGTTGCGTTTCCAGCGATGGCATGTGGTGGAGGTGGTTTTCCTGTGGGAGTTGCGGCGCAGGCGGCAGGCAATGCAAGTGGTTGGTATTAAAAGTAACAATGATGGGTTGAAAGAGATACATTTTGTGCTGATGGGTGAAGAGAGGATATACAAGGAGTGGGTGATGCAAGCCTCAAAGTCCTTTCCTGCAAGTGCATGACCATCAAAAAGATAGTAAGAGGTCTTCTTAATGTTTTACTTCTATGGATTATCCGAAATGTTTTGAAACCGTTGGACTTAGTGGACTTAGTTATCGTGATTTCCGGCACACCCTAGTCTTCTTTATGGATGAATTTAGTAAGTGGCTATGTAGCAATCAGCTATGTGGTTTAGGTGTAAAGGCATGTTCTCAAGTGTCTCTTCTGATGTTTGTTATCAAAGCTTTCGGTATAACTCACTTGTGGTGACCCTTTGCAACACTCTTCTTCAGTTGTATATAGGCAAGGGAAATCTCCAAAGTAATCCTAAAACCAGGACAAGTTTTGAATAGATACTTCATATATTTTTCATTATTTGAATACTTGATGAGGTAGACATTATGTACTGAATCCACTATCTTTTGACGCAATTTTGATTGGTAACCATGGAATATCACAGGACATTGAATTGTGAGGACTTGAAATTCCTTAAATTGGCCCATAAGATTTGAGTGTCCCTAGATCGGCCCCTCTACCCTACTGGCTTTGTGTTCAAACAGGGGCTTTACTCGATTATTGTCCGTAAAATGCTGCTTATTGTGGCTATTGATCCCCTTGACACAATTGTACTTATCCATGAGATAATTATAGGTCTCCTTGACACATAATAATAGATCTCCATAGATGCATTTTAGGTCAACATACATCATATTCACTAAACCAAAGCTTTCTCTTTATAGATATTTTTTCTCCTAAATATCATGATGTGTAGGGCAATGGCATCAATACTCGAAATGAAAGCTCTTAGAAAACCTACATATGGAAAATTTTAGAGGTAAATTGATTAATATTGAAGGTTTTTACACAACATTATTTCGAATTTGTAGGTGGAATTACAATAAACCTAGTTATTTTTTGAGCATTTATGTCGGACGAAGTAATCCTTCACTTGACTGCATTTATCATATCCATACATGTTCCATTGAGAGAGAGAGAGAGAGAGAGAGAGAGAGAGAGAGAGAGAGAGAGAGAGAGAGAGATTGTATGCCTCTTAAGTTGTGAAATGATTTCCAGTGTGTAACTTGTTAGTTATTGTTTGTTCATCTAATTAGTTCAACCAATCACATTGTGCAAGTAAATAGTCTACTTTTTTCTTTGCCTTGTGTGTGGATTTGAATTAACTCAAAAATGAAATTACAATGAGCTTCAAGCAGAGTTTGCTCCTTGAGGAGCCAAAAGATACAAAGGTTCAAGGCCTTGGCCTTTTCATGGTTGCTTACATAGTTACAATTCAAGAAAGTAGCCAACTTAAAGGCTAGTCACAATGAGTGTCACATTTTAGTTGCAATCCTCCTGGACAACATGCGTTCATAATGAGTCATAGGTTAGTTATAATAGTCTTGCACATGTAACATGCTCTGTTTACAACATACATTTGCAAAAATGACCTAATTTCTTGTTGTATGACCAACTCTTTGAAGCAAAGATTTGGCAAAAATAGTACTAGGACTTGTTGAATGACTTTTTCTATAGTTGTAAGGTTGAGTTAAGAGCTCACACCATTGCCTAATTGTTCTTTTCCACGCTAAGGTACCCCCCACACGGAGGGGGTAATCGTAAAAGAAAGGGTGATGTGATGGATTCTACGTGATTGGCCTCATGTACACAGGGGGGGAGGGGGGAGGTTGTTTTCCAACTACACCTCAAAGAGGTGTAGTTAGTGGAGGGAGGAGGGGGTAATTCAAAATAGTTACGCCCCTCCCGTGTGGGGGTCCCCTAAGATTCTTATGTGTACAAAAATGAAAGTAATAGTTGGATAATTAGGAAAGGTGATGAAATAAAACTAATATAAAAAGGCAAAATACACGAGGTATGCCAAGAAATTATGGAATATCTATCCATGTTTACCTAGACTAGTATATTGTGATCCGCGCGTTGCTACGGCCAAGGAAACAATGCCTCTATTCTCATAGGGTTATCTTCTCTTCCAAGTGGAACACTGTCAATACTCTCTTCGTACACGTATAGTGTATCACATTTATAAAAGTGATGCATGAC
Organism: Adiantum capillus-veneris; assembly: GCF_014529385.1. Lineage (NCBI taxonomy): Eukaryota > Viridiplantae > Streptophyta > Polypodiopsida > Polypodiales > Pteridaceae > Adiantum > Adiantum capillus-veneris. The sequence goes on from NC_140956.1 coordinate 118,297,288, forward strand.
TTAATAGATGTTGCAAAGCATTCTTGCGATACCAAGATTGGAAGCTTCTCATAGACATTATTTTTCATGAGGTGTTAGCCCTTGTTTAACAAACTTAGGAGTGCTCTTATTCTATTGGGGTGTGTGTGTCTGTGTGTGTGTGTGTCTCTCTCTCTCTCTCTCTCTCTCTATCTATATATATATATATATATATATATATATATATATATATATAGAGAGAGAGAGAGAGAGAGAGATTCCTTCATTTGGTCTACCTTGATCTAGCAATGTTACCAAACTTGATTATAGAGATTAGATAAGTTAGCATGGTGTGAAGATATGAAATCTAAGAGAATTGAATATAATAATAAAACTTTTTTTTATAAATAGAGTAAGCTCTAGAATTGGTTTCAATGATAGAAACGCAATTGGATTCAATATCTCTGCTCCACTCTCTTACTTGCTTCTATCCTTGTACGTATGTATGGATGTATGTATACATATATATATCTATATGTACACATAGTACACACACACACACACACACACACACACATATATATATATATACTTGAAGCGAAGATTTGTCACATAGGTCTTGAGACATCATGATATGTTCCAATTATATTTATATGTATACATAGTGCACGCGTGCACACACACGCATATATACTTGAAGGAAAGATTTGTCACATATGTCTTGATTTTGTCACATTTGTCACAGAGAGGCATCTATTGTTCCAATACAATAACTATGACATTCAAAGTTTCTATGCTCCTCTCGTCTCCCCCTCCCCAGAAACCCTTTAGTTGAAGTAACTATCCTAAGTGGACATTTAAAAAGGAGAAGCGAACTTCTTTTTCTCTTTTTTTTAAAAAGAAAAATATAGATAGCTATGATTGCTCTCTCTCTCTCTCTCTCTCTCTCTCTCTCTCTCTCTCCCATCAGATAGATCTTTGAGATCTCATTGAATGTTCCTACAACATTTCAAATTCTCCTTTTATCAAGACGTGTGTGTGTGTGTGTGTGTGTGTGTGTGAGAGAGAGAGAGAGAGAGAGAGAGAGAGAGAAGATGAAACAAAAATAACTTATTCTTACCCATGTTGTGAGATATATCTTTTGGGATTGTTTCGATGGTATTAAAAATTTTCTTCTTGTTTATGTTCTCTCTCTCTCTATCCTCCTCCTCCTCCTACTCTTCCTCCTCCTCCCCATAGATATTCACTTTTGTTGAAGGCTTGTCTTGTAACTTTAAAAGTCACTTTAGATTTTAGATTGGCACCTTTGCCTACCAAAATTTAAGAAATTTATAGATTTTTAAGCATGGCCCACATGTTAACTCTTAAGAATAAAAAGAACAAAATATCCAAGAATTGGTAAAAGGTCCATCAACTCGGAAATCTCTCTACCCATTTGAGGTGTTCGCTCTTGTTGATTTTAGATTGGCACCCTTGCCTGCCAAAATTTAAAGAATTTATAGATTTTTAAGCATGGCCCACATGTTAACTCTTAAAAATGAAAAGAACAAAATATCCAAGAATTGGTAAAAGGTCCATCAACTGAGAAATCTCTCTAGCCATTTGGGGTGTTAATGTGAGGGTTGGTCTTTGTCGGACATTTAATCCATTTTCTACGAGTGAAAAACTTTAGCTATCCTTTAAAAAAAACACTAATGCCAAAAAATAATATCTTGAAAATTTGAAAAGTGTGTGAGCTCAACGATAAAATCTTTCTTTCTCTCTCTTCCCCTCATAAATGTACATGTGTATGCACACATGTACATTGCACACATGCAATGTGATGGTCTCTCTCTCTCTCTCTCTCTCTCTCTCTCTCTCTCACACACACACACACACACACACACACACACAAAAAAAAGCAATGTGGTGGTCTCTCTCTCTCTCTCTCTCTCTCTCTCTCTCTCTCTCAATAATGTGGACAACGATCCCTGTATTTACATGTCATATATGTCATCAAAGCGAGACAACCCCAAGTCGACGTTAGGTGAGCTTTTTTCTTTTTCTCAAGCTCTATAAAGAAATACATACTTCCAAAATTTTCTAAAACATATCAATATTGGTTTTGAAAAAGCCCCTTGAAAAGATAAAACCAAATATATATTCAAAAATTACATTTTCATTAAACCAAAAAAATCACTGAAATTTTTCTTTTTTTGTTATATCTTCAAAAAGTAAATTCGCATTAAGTAACAAAACCTCCACTAAAGTTATCCCCTTTTTGTTATGTGCACTCAAACTTAAACATAAAATAACTTAAACATTTATTTTATGTGGAATAGAAAGTCTCTTGACTTTACATTTAAAAGGGCTTGTCACTTCTTACATTACATTGTGAAAAGGCTGTCATTTCTTACAATGTAAATGACAATCTTACCCTTTACTTTTGCATTTTAGATTAGATGTTTTGTAAGGTGTTTTTTGAAATGAACCAAGAAGTGACACTTGGACACCCTCTTCTTTCTTGAAAATTTTAAGCTGCATTATAAAGAGTATAGAAGGTATTCATTTGCATTGTCTACTACATAAATCTCTTTCAAGGCCACCTATTTTCTAAAATTTAACAAGTTCTTTTAGACTAGGTGGTATCACCGGAGAGTTGGTGCAAAAGTGCAATAGAGCAATATGGGTACTAGAATGGGGTGAATTAACTAGATCCTTCCATAACTCCATCTCGTGTTTGTCCCCTTGGGTGTCATAATAACTAATATCTAATTCTCCTAAATGATTTTCTCCTGTTAAATTGATCATTTAATACGGGAAAGTGCCAGGGGAGAAAAAGTTAGAATATTGGTTAAGCAGGCAGACCGACCACAATAGGGATCCAAACCAGGAAAAATAGGGATCCAAAGGGGGGGCCATCTGCAAAAGAGCAATGTGCAACAATGGGCTTAAAAGACCCTAAGGTTCAACCCATTAAGACTTCCAAAATGCTAAGGTTCCAAAATTCAAAGGTTGTGTCCAATGGTCAAAGCTTATAAAAATTGGATGCTTTGTGTGTGGAAAAAAAGTCTTCACAAATCCCTACATAGGAGGGGGCGAGCCCAAGAAGTAGGGGATGAGAGACAAACTCTCTCTCTCTCTCTCTCTCTCTCTCTCTCTCTCTCTCTCTCTCTCTCTCTCTCTCTCTCTCTCTCTCACACACACACACACACACACACACACACACACAAGCTCCCTTTGCACAAAGGGAATGAGGGACACATGTCAGCTCCCTAGGTCCCTAGGCCAGATCCCCACAAGGTGTACTCAAATCCGATTGGATAGCCATAGAGGTGGACCAATGAGAATTAGGCTAGAGTAAACCTAGTTTAATTGATTTAAAAACACTTAATAAAAGAACCAATAGGAATTAAGCTCTCTAAAAAACTATTGGACAGTCTCCCAAGGGGTCCAATGAGCATTCAGCAGCACAATGGCTTGCCTAATTCCTATTGGCCAGGAGGCAAAGGGGTCCAATGAGAGTTTAGTTGAATTAATTAATTACTCACAGCTCTCACAAAAGGGGAAAAGGGGACACATGTTAGAAGACTATCACTTATGCTATTTAACTTTCATTGGCTAGGCTGGGAGAGGTCCAATGAGGTGCTAGCAAGATCAAATAGCAAGAGGGGTCGACCAAGAGAGAGAGGGGGCTGATTTTTCAAAGGCAATTATCCACACACACTCACACAAGCTCATGTGTAGAGTAAGAAAACTCTCTCTCTCTCTCTCTCTCTCTCTCTCTCTCTCTCTCTCTTCTCAAGCTTTAATGCAAAGCTTATCACCTACTCCAACCTTGTGAGAAGGAAGGCATACACCAACAACTGTTGGCTTTTTGATGCAAATCCAACCAAGGTCCAAGCTTCAATGCATCCTCATCTCCTCTACCATGCTAATTACTAAGCTAAGCTATGCTAATATGAGTGATTATGTGAGGAGGTGTACATCTTTCTCGTAAGACTACTCCTTGTTCCTCTCAATCTACTCTCATACCCCGCTAGCTCTCACCATCCTCGAAGCTGTGTGAGGTCTTGGGTCTAAGACCGTGAGGGAATTGATGTTGTGTTTGATAAGTGTTTTGCTTAGTGCTTGAAGTTTTCATCTTCATTGCACTAGCTAGTATTGAAGGAACACAAAGAATTGTATTGTAAAATGTCTCTCTTGATGGGAGAAACCATAATACAAAGCCTTTTGGAGGGGGCACCGGCTCCATGCAAATCTGGTCCTCAATTGCTGTCAATTGCTTAATTTCTCTCTCTTTTGAAGTATTGTTCATGCTATCTAACTAGGTGTTATACTTTTTGTTGCTCTCTCCACCCAAGCACTCTTGTTATTCTCATTAGGAATCTATTCTAATGAAATGCTCACTATGTTCATGCTATTTTCCGCTACACACAAGTTACTAGACCATTAAATGTTACATTGGTATCAGAGCACAAGGTTTCTCTTTTCTTGCTCAAGAAGGGAGGTCCTCAAGTTAGCTATAAATGGTTGATATTATTAATTGCATGTGAGTAAGTAGAATAGGGATTTTTCATTCTTCCAGTGCGCATGTCTTTGTGCAATTAACGGGGCATCACCGTCGAGGGCTATGGTCTTAATAGTGGAGTCCTACGAGGCTTGCCTACGGTTTAACCACTATTGAGCTATTAGAAGCTTGACAGGAGCCAGTGTTGTTTTGGTGTTGAAATTAATGTCTTCTATTTTTTGCAATTAATGCTATTTGAGCCACGGGTACAGTAGCTTTGAGTGTTTTTTCTAAAGGGGTAAAGAGGAGTAGCAACTAGGGCTTGAAGTGCCAAAGTACACCTAAAAAGTTTACACCTAAAAGTTGTTAGAATGGCTGACAATAGTAAAGAAAGTGAAATTAATGTTGATAACTTTGATTTCGCTAATGAGCAGGCTACTAATGATGCCCCGATGCTTGTTAACTATCTTGTTTCTAGGCTTCAACAAGCCATGGGCAATCCATCCCTCCAAAGTGAAGTGCAACGGCAGCTTCATGCTCATGGGATTCTCCAATCTCCCCACCATGACGAGAGAGCACTTAGGAAGCCTCCTTGCGAGACTTCCAAAAGAGACCTCTCTCCGATTTGGGAAGAAGAATAGGATCCATATGAAGGGCTCAGAAATTTGCTCCTTGATGATGCATCTCCTTCTCAAAGGATAATTCAAGAGCCTCCACCAAAGGAACGAGAAAGAAGTGAGTCTCCTGCCACCTCGGCAGAGACGGCTCCACGAAGACGGCGGGCTAAACGCTCTCCATCACCTCCAAAACGGAGAAGACCATCGCATACTTCTCCACACCATACTTCAAAGAGGGATGACAAAAAGCAAGAGAAGAAAAAGGCGAGAAAGAGGGCATCCTCTTCTCCATCTTCTTCATCCTCTTCCTCTTATGAAAGTGATGGTGAAGGCAAAGAAGATCAAGGCAAGAAAAAGTCAAGAAAGAGGTCACCCTCTTCTCCATCTTCCTCAAATTCTTCACCTTCTAAAGAAAGTGATGGTGCAACCTTTGAACCATAAAAAAAAGGAGGCCATAAGAAATCCTATGCCGCGTGCAAGAGGTCATCCAAGCTCAAGAAGTTCAAAGAGGGAGGGAAGAGCATCTCTTTCCTTACCTATGATGGCACCTTTGGTGCTACGGACAAAGTCTTGGCCTTTATCCAACAGTTCGATGTGGCGTTTGGTGATGAGGGCTTCACGGAGTCCTCTAAGCTACGCATGTAGCTATGCACTTTCAAAAGTCTGCCAGACAATGGTGGTCTAGCCTATAGGCCAACAGTGAAGCTCCACAAACATGGAAAGCTTTAAGATCTTCCATTATGAAGCAGTTTTTTGCCACTGATGCCCAAAGTCAAAGTACTCACCGAATGGCGAAGCTTGAAGCTCTCTCCCTACAAATCCATGCACAAATATGTAGACAAGTTTTGGGACTTACAACTCAAAGCCACTGTCTTCAAGAAGTTGTATTTTGGAGAGTAAAAGCAATAATTTTTTGTGGGCTTAATTGAAGAAATGGCGGAGTATGTCAACTCCCAAAGACCACGCACCATATCGGCGGTTATACACCATACTATGGTGGCTTCTCGAATCAATTTCCAAACGGGGGCTAAAAGAAATTCTAAGCCCACGGAAAACAAGGGTTCCAATGAGCCTAAGGGGAAGGACAATGTCCAAAAGTCTCCTAAGGGCAAACCAACAAAGCTGAAGAGAAGGGAGTTCACAAAGGCAAAAATAAACTCTCTCCTGAAGAGCTTGAGTGTTATCGCAAGGATAACGGATGTTTCAAGTGTGACGAGCAAGGGCGTGCGTATCGCGCTTGTCCCCTAAAGAACACCCGCCATGAGCCTCTAGAGCTACCTTGGTTGAAATCCAAGAGGAGGAAACTCGCCACAAAGGATCTCCTCTATGCCATGCTTGGGGAAAGGTAAGAGAACATGATGCTTTTATTCTCTTTGACCCTGGTTCTACTCACAATTTCATATCCACAGAGTTGGCCACCAAGCTAGGCATACAAGCTTACGAGATGGGAGATGTCCTACCCGTAGAGATGGTGCTTTCAAGGGGCAAGAAGCTTCAGTCACTCCCTTAATCGGGAAATTGATCAGGCTCCATGTCCAAAGCTATGTGGACAAAGAGGACTTCTTTATCTCTCGTCTCAAGCATGAGGATGTAATCCTAGGGGCACCATGGTTTGATTGCATGGCTGCCAATGTTCAATTCCTTAAAAGGAGAATCTCCTTTAGGTTCAGGGAAAAAGATATGTACATAGATGCCAAGGAATCGGGTAACACCATACCCATTGTACATACGCAAGCTTTCAATAAGTCAATAAAGAGCTCTATTTCTGTTTACATGATTTTTGTTAAAGACTCTCAAAATGAACCTAATGTTTTAGCAAAAGAAAATATACACAATCAAAAGGAATGAGAGTTATCCAATTTTCTCAAGGGGTTTCAATATGTCTTTATTGATGACATCCCTTGTGAGCTACCTCCTAAACAAGGCAATGATGACCATGCAATTGAACTTCTTCCAGGAAGTTCACCGCCTAACAAACCTCCGTATAGAGTTTTTCAAGCTCAACAAGAGGAGATTATGCAACAAGTGCATGAGTTAGTTGAGAAGGGCATGGTTAGGCCTAGCTCATCTCCATTTTGTTCTCATGTGCTACTAGTGCAAAAGAAAGACGGCACATATCGTATGTGTGTCGACTATAGAGCACTAAATAGGATCACTATCAAGAATAGGTTTCGCGTTCCACGAGTAGAAGACCTATTTGATAAGCTACAAGGGTCCACCTACTTCTAGGTTTGACCTAAAAAGTGGCTATCATCAAATAAGGACAGTTGATCAAGACATTGTAAAGACCGCATTTTACACTACGTGGTCTTTACGAATACATTGTCATGCCTTTTGGCTTGACCAATGCACCAGCCACATTCAACAGCTTGATGGAGAAGCTATTTAGGCCTCACAGAACCTTTACTGGAGTGTTCTTTGATGATATGATCATCTACTCTAATTCATTAGACGAACACAAGCAACACCTCCAGGTAATATTTCAAGTTTTAAGAGAGAATAAACTTTATGTTAATCGAAAGAAAAGTGAATTTTTCTTACAAGAGATTCAATATTTAGGTCGCATTATCTCTCAAGATGGCATCCAAATGGATCCATCAAAGTTAGAGGTAATAAAAGGATGGCCTAAACCAAGGAATCTTCATGAGCTAAGAAGCTTTATAGGTATGGGTGCATACCTATAGATGCTTCATAGAAAACTCCTCACTAATAGTAGGACCATTACATGACCTAACAAAGAAAAACTTTAGGTACACATGGTCTGCCAAGGAGAAAAAATGCTTTCAAAAAGCTCAAAGAAAAGCTTATCTCTTAACATGTGCTTACACTACCGGATCTCTCAAAGCCATTTGAGGTCCAATTTGATGCTTGTGGTGATTGCCTTGGAGCTGTTTTGCTCCAAGAAGGGCACACCATAGGCTATAAAAGTCGAAGGCTCGACCCTGCTGAGCAAGCTCTAGGCATATATGAAAAGGAACTCCTCGCAGTTCTACATGCCTTAGACTCATGGGAGCACTATTTATTGGGGACTCCTTTCATTCTGCAAACAGATCACCAAAGTCTTAAGTACTTCATGACGCAGACCAAGCTCTCCAACAAACAAATGAGGTGGGCAAACTTTCTTTTGCAATTTCATTTTCATATTGCTCACATTGCTGGCAAGCATAATCAAGTAGCCGATGCACTCTCAAGACGGCCGAGAGTGAATGCGGTTTCCATAGCAACTCACAATGATCTATCTTCTATGATAGATGAGTATGCTATTGATCCCGATTTTAGAGATGTGATTTCAGCCCTTGCACTAGGGAAGAAAGAGGAACCATTTACTTTACAAGATGGTTATCTTCTCTATGGCAATAGACTATGTGTTTACTAGCTCACTAAGTAATGTATGAATCTCATGCTCCTCCTTATGCAAGGCATAGAGGGATTCAGTCTACCCTAAAAGGATTGAAACATATTTCTATTGGCCTACCATGAAAGAAAACATACAAGAGTATGTTTCTAAATGTGTGGTATGCCAAAAGACGAAGTTTGATAGAGGGAAGAAACCTGGATTGCTTCAACCTTTGCCAATCCCTAATTCACCATTGGAGAGCATATCCATGGATTTATCTTTGGATTGCCTAAGTCTATCCATGGGAATACGGAAATATGGACGATAGCGGATAGGTTTAGTAAACAAGCTCATTTTATACCTGTCAAAAAGACTATCAAAGCCCATCAAATGCCAACCCTCTTCATTTCACAAATCTTCAAGTACCATGGCTTGCCAATGTCCATAGTGTCAGATAGAGATCCTAGAATGACCTGTGGTTTTTGGAAGGGTCTCTTTGAGAATTTAGGGACAGGGCTAAACTTCTCTTCGGGCTATCATCCACAAACCGATGGCCAAAGTGAAATAGCTAACCTCACAATTCTTGATCTATAAAAGCCTATGTAACGGAAGTAGATCAAAGATCCCAATGGGAGAAGTACTTACCCTTAGTGGAGTATGCTTACAATAACACTGTACATAGTTCCACGGAAAAAGCACCTTTCACGGTAATTGAGGGAGGATCAAAAAGTCCCTTGCTACTTAAGGTACATGGGAAGATCTTCGATGCAGATGAGTATAGCCGAGACCTACAAGAATCTTTTCAAAAGATTAAGGATGATATCTCTATCTCACAGCAAAGGCAAAAGGCTACTACTGAGAAGCACAGAAGATCCCAAGCCTTTAAAGAAAATGATTGGGTCTTATTAAAATTTCCAAAGGCTTGATTAAGGCACACGATGGGCAAGAATCCTACGGGACACCAAAAGTACTATGCTAAGTTAGCAAAAAGGTACTATGGTCCCTTCCACATTCTTAGGCCAATCAATGAGATGGCCTATCAACTCAAGTTGCCCAATCATTGGCTCATACATAATGCTTTCCATGTGAGCCTACTTAAAGCCTTACAAAGGAGAGCCACCTCAAGAACCAACTATTGAAGACCCACGGAGATCGAGGACCAAGAGGAGGTGCTGCAGCCCAGTCCATTCTCCGACATGAAGACAAGGTACTAAGAGGCGGTAAGACTATCCGACGATATCTTATTAAGTTTAAGAATTATCCTTTTGAAGATGCTAGATGGATGCAAGGCATACAATTAAAGGATAACCTAAACCTTGTCAATGCTTACAATGCTTCCCTAGAGTAAGCAAATGTACAAATGTTAAAAATGAACAAAGTTTTTGTCTTATAAGACTCTCTTTTTCTTTATTGTGCACAAAAATGAAGTAGTAATGCATTCTTAGACGACACACCAAGTAGAGCTTGTCACTCTACTATGGAAGATTGATAGGACTAATGTGCAGACATGCTTGCGGCAGCTCAGGCTCTCAAGCGCCAAATGGACTAGTCATCCATTCTGGAATGATGTCGTAGGGTAACATAGGGATCCTCTACCGCTAAGAAAAGGACTCATGAATATGCTTTATCTTCTCTACCCCATAGTCGAGGACGACTATGATTTCAAGAGAGAGGTAATGTCATAATAATCAATATCTAATTCTCCTAAATGATTTTCTCATGTTAAACTGATCATTTAATATGGGGAAGTGCCAAGGGAGAAAAAGCTAGAATATTGGTTAAGCAGGCAGACCGGCCACAGTAGGATCCAAAGGAGGGAAAATAAGGATCCAAAGGGGGGCCATCTGCAAAGAGCAATGTGAAAAAATGGGCTAAAAGACCCTAAGGTTCAGCCCATTAAGACTTCCAAAATGCTAAGGTTCCAAAATTCAAAGGTTGTGTCCAAAGGTCAAAGCTTAGGAAAATTGGATGCTTTTGTGTGGTAAAAAAAGTCTTCACAAGTCCCTACATAGGAGGGGGCGAGCCCAAGAAGTAGGGGATCAGAGAGAAACACTCACTCTCACTCACTCTCTCTCACTCTCAACTCTCTCTCTCTCTCACTCCTCTCTCTGACACACACACACACACACACACACAAGCTCCCTTTAGACAAAGGAGTGAGGACACGTGTCAAGTCCCTAGGCCAGATACCCACAAGGTGTACCAAATCCTATTGGATGGCCATGGAGGTGGACCAATGAGAATTAGGCTAGAGTAAATCTAGTTTATTTAATTTAAAAAACACTTAATAAAAGAACCAATAGGAATTAAGCTCCTAGAAGACTATTGGACAGTCTCCCAAGGGTCAATGAGCATTCAAAACACCAATGGCTTGCCTGATTCCTATTGGCCAGGAGGCAAGGGGTCCAATGAGATTTTAGTTGAATTAATTAATTACTGAAAGCTTCAGACAAAAGGGAAAGGGGGACACATGTTAGAAGATTACACATAATGCTACTTAATTTTCATTGGCTAGGCTGGGAGAGGTCCAATGAGGTGCGGCAAGATGAGGTGCTGGCAAGAGCAAATACCAAGAGGGGTCGACCAAGAGAGAGAGGGGGCTGATTTTTGAAAGGCAATTATCCACACACACTCACACAAGCTCATGTGTAGAGTAAGAAGACTCTCTCTCTCTCTCTTCTCAACCTTTAATGGAAAGCTTATCACCTACTCCAACCTTGTGAGAAGGGAGGCCTACACTAACAACTCTTGGCTTTGTGATGCAAATCCAACCAACAGCCAAGTTTCAATGCATACTCATCTCCTCTACCATGCTAATTACTAAGCTAAGCTATGCTAATATGAGTGATTATGTGAGGAGATGTACATCTTTCTCGTAAGACAACTCCTTCCTCTCAGTCTACTCTCATACCCCGCTATCTCTCACCATCTTCGAAGGTGTGTGAGGTCTTGGGTCTGAGACCGTGAGGGAATTTATGTTGTGTTTGATAAGAGTTTTGCTTATTGCTTGAAGTTTCCATCTTCATTGCACTAGCTAGTATTGAAAGAACACAAAGAATTGTATTGTAAAATGTCTCTCTTGATGGAGGAAACCATAATACAAAGCCTTTTGGAGGGGGGACCGGCTTCATGCAAATCTGGTCCTCAACTGTTGTCAATTGCTTAATTTCTCTCTCTTTTGAAGTATTGTTCATGCCATCTAACTAGGTGTTATACGTTTTGTTTCTCTCTCCACCCAAGCACTCTTGTTATTCTCATTAGGAATCTATTCTAATGAAATGCTCACTATGTTCATGCTATTTTCCGCTACACACAAGTTACTAGACCATTAATTGTTACATTGGTATCAGAGCACAAGGTTTCTCTTTTCTTGCTCAAGAAGGGAGGTCCTCAAGTTAGCTATAAATGGTTGATATTATTAATTGCATGTGAGTAAGTAGAATAGGGATCTTTCATTCTTCCAGTGCGCATGTCTTTGTGCAATTAACGGGGCATCACCGTCGAGAGCTATGGTCTTAATAGTGGAGTCCTACGGGGCTTGCCTACGGTTTAACCACTATTGAGCTATTAGAAGCTTGACAGGAGCCGATGCTGTTTTGGTGTTGAACGACCCTCTCTTCTATTCCTTGCAATTGATGGTATTCGAGCACCGGCTACAGTAGCTTGAGTGCTTTTTCTAAAGGGGTAAAGAGGAGTAGCAACTAGGGCTTGAAGTGCCAAAGTACACCTAACAAGTTTACACCTAAAAGTTGTTAGAATGGCTGACAATAGTAAAGAGAGTGAAATTAATGTTGATAACTTTTATTTTGCTAATGAGCAGGCTACTAATGATGCCCCGATGCTTGTTAACTATCTTGTTTCTAGGCTTCAACAAGCCATGGGCAATCCATCCCGCCAAAGTGAAGTGCAACGGCAGCTTCGTGCTCATGGGATTCTCCAGGCTCCCCACCATGACAAGAGAGCACTTAGGAATCCTCCTTGCGAGACTTCCAAAAGAGACCTCTCTCCGATTCGGGAAAAAGAAGAGGATCCATATGAAGGGCTCAGAAATTTGCTCCTTGAGGACGCATCTCCTTCTCAAAGGAGAATTCAAGAGCCTCCACCAAAGGAACGAGAAAGAAGTGAGTCTCCTGCCACCTCAGCGGAGATGGCTCCACAAAGACGGCGGGCTAAACGCTCTCCATCACCTCCAAAACGGAGAAGACCATCGCATACTTCTCCACACCATACTTCAAAGAGGCATGACAAAAACAAGAGAAGAAAAAGGCGAGAAAGAGGACACCCTCTTCTCCATCTTCTTCATCCTCTTCCTCTTATGAAAGTGATGGTGAAGAAAAAGAAGATCAAGGCAAGAAAAAGGCGAGAAAAAGGTCACCCTCTTCTCTATCTTCCTCAAAACGGAGAAGACCATCGCATACTTCTCCACACCATACTTCAAAGAGGGATGACAAAAACCAAGAGAAGAAAAAGGCGAGAAAGAGGACACCCTCTTCTCCATCTTCTTCATCCTCTTCCTCTTATGAAAGTGATGGTGAAGAAAAAGAAGATCAAGGCAAGAAAAAGGCGAGAAAGAGGTCACCCTCTTCTCTATCTTCCTCAAATTCTTCACCTTCTGAAGAAAGTGATGGTGCAACCTTTGAACCATCAAAAAAAAGAGTCCGTAGGAAATCCTATGCCGCGTGGAAGAGGTCATCCAAGCTCAAGAAGTTCAAAGAGGGAGGGAAGAGCATCGCTTTCCTTACCTACGATGGCACCTTTGGTGCTACGAACAAAATTGACCTTTATCCAACAGTTCGTGCAGCATTTGGAGATGAGGGCTTCACGGAGTCCTCTAAGCTACACCATGTAGGTATGCATTTTCAAAAGTCCACCAGACAATGGTGGTCTAGCCTACGGGCCAATAGTGAAGCTCCACAAACATGGAAAGCTTTAAGAGCTTCCATTATGAAGCTGTTTTTGGCCACCGATGCCATAGACAAAGTACTCACTAAATGGCAAAGCTTGAAGCTCTCTCCCTACGAATCCATTCACAAATATGTAGACAAGGTTTGGGACTTACAACTCAAAGCCACTGTCTTCAAGAAGATAATAATTTAATAAACATAATAAAACAAGATAGTGAAATGAATTTTTATGAAGTTTTTAAATGGAAGGATCTTTATCAATACCTCACATCATGGGATCAATCTCTTATAAATACACTTTTTATTCCAAAAGGGTCAAAGAGGATGAATGTACATGTGCATATTTCAAAAATTCATTATGACCAATGTTGTCTTACAACAGATATATGACTAAAAGTATGACACTCATTGCGATCAATGTAAAGTAAAGGCTATTTCCTTGAATTGTAAGCGACCAAAAAAAAACAACTATCAATCTCAAAATAAACACTATTAGCATATACAAAGGGCAACTTTTTAGTTCTTTTCTAGTAAATAGAAAATTTTAATCTCCTGAAGGAGGTGGGGGGGGGGGTGGGAGAGAGAGAGAGAGAGAGAGAGAGAGAGAGAGAGAGAGCTTGCAAGATACCTATCAAAGTGATGTTTATAAATGGTTTGTAGAGAGAGATTATATGGCCGTTGTTAGCATTGGCTTGTCCCACAAAAAATCTCTTAGGAAAACTAGCCCTTTGTAATATGAATCAACTTAGATAATAATCTCTCTTAGAGCAACGCAAATCATAGCTCACACTACTTGCACGGACGTTTTTTATTTTCACCGGTTCATCCACCTCTTGGTTTGGCACACTTTTGGGTTGGAGGGTTCCTACCATGGATCCTCAACTTTTTTTGGTAGCAAGTCACCAAAACAAATGCTTTTGCAAACTCTTATTGCTTAAACAAGTTAATTGAAAAATTAAAATGGCATGTCTTCTCATTAAGGATTGAAATAAAATATTATTTATGAAATGTTATAAATATAAAATAGGCCCCATCCAAATCTCCCATCCTTTGCCACTTGAGTATTTAATGATTGCCACCCAGGCGGGGGCTCGAGAGCTTGCACGATGGGATAAGCCACTTGTCTTGATCGTCGGTTCTCCTCCCAAAGGGAGGCCAAATCTTGCCCCATTGCCACATGCTGCACGGTCTCCACCGGGCACAAGAGGGTCCTGACACTAAGTATTCTCCTTTGTGCAAAGGATGGAGGAATGCCGGCTCCTTGCTTCCATATGAGTGATAGTGTAGAAAAGAGGAATCCCAATAGGCCGGGAGGTGCAGCAAGGGGTGCTCACCCAAGGCCCTCCTCTATCGGCACACAACATGGATGACAACCCTGTGGGGACTCCACACCTCTGTTACCAAATATCTGCCTGCCCAATGCCAGCTCTTTTGAGCCTCCCTGCTCACAAGTGGGGGGCATGCCAATCCACCCTAGTAAGGGAGATCCTGCATCCCGAACCTTCAGGTCCAGCATCGCTTTTTTTTCCAGATACCAAACTCTTAATAGTGAGTGTATGCATCACTTCTTTCTTTAAAATTCTAGCTAGGTTCCCACAGGAGCGCATCCATTTAAAGACCCCCGGTTCACCAAAGCCTGTCAAGAAAAGCTTTGGGCAAGCTTAGCAAAATGTCAATTCCAGTAAACCTAAAGCTTGGGATTCCTTTACCACCAGAAGCATGCAAAGAGCGATCGATATTGTATTTCCTAGATAGAAGAAGTCCCACTCACTCCAAGAAATGTAAAGAAACGTTGCGTTGGATTCCTAAACGACTATTGGAAGCCAAGGATACTATGAAGGAAATGATCAAATCTGGGTGCCCAAAGTAAAGTGTACTCTTACCTGTCACCTGGCCATGTAAAACCCAATCCTGTGGCTCCCAAACAAATTGAAAATCGCGGGAAGGAAAAAGTCATGGAATGTTACACACCCGATCTAGAGCTAGTTTGGGTACCAAAGAAAGAACGATTTGTTCCACCTAGCTCAGGAACAGGGAAATCAAATGAAGCTGCTTGCTCTTCATGTAGTTCCTATACGCAAGTAGAAGCTTCTACACAACCTCCACCTACCACTGTACATATCCATACAAGCATGAAAGAGTTTGCACCTCCCGGGGTAAGTTCACCACCTACAACAACGTTGCAAATAAAATCATGGGAGAGTACCTTACCACCCTTGCAACTAGATGAAACGCATAGGGCGGTCGAAAACTATTGGTTAAACCTTCACCCATAACAACTTGGAACAATTGGTTTCAAAAGGTGACGACCTCATTCCAAAAGGTATGATCTACCCAAGGAAGGGGGGAGTTTTTGCTAACATCAATCATTCACTCGCTCCCCTCTTCCAGCCTTTAAGGTCACTACCTTTCACTGCAGCTGCTTTTGCCCAGATGTATTACCACATCATCATTAGGTGTAGGTCTAACTGTCGTATGTAGCATCAAAATGCATCAAGCAATACCAAGCTCAAGTGTTGATTTGTCCAATAGGCAATTGGAAGACAAAATTGAGGGCTAACCATTTAAAAACACAAAGGGACATCCTTTGAAGCTAAGCACAAAAGGTGGTTAGAAGCCAAAACTAACCTGGCGAACAACAACTTGAAGAAGTTAGAAAGGCAGGATACTATCCAAGGAAACCTACTTGCAACCCGAGGTGGCTAACTAAGCGCTCTTCTTCAAGGCCTTAAAAGTCAAGAGAGGCTGAGGCCTAATTCAATCATTGGCAGATGGGGAGGGGAATGAGGTGAAGGATCAATAAACATGGCTAAGCTGATGCTTGATCACTTATGTCAGGTCATAGGCCAACCTAAGGCCCACTCTGTAGAAGTGGAAGAGGCTAGGGATAATCTTTTGCGGAGCATCAAAAAGATGCTCTCACACTCAAAAACCAACCTCCTAGAGAATGCCTTCACGGAGGAGGAATGCTTCTACCGTGTTGAAGGCTTTAGTAGGCAAAGAGAAATCCCTTGGGTGGGATGGATTGACCAAGGAATTATTCATTGAATTTTGGGAGGATCCTAAGTCCCTGATCACACAATGGCTAACCAAGCCTTGGGCGAAGGAGTCTTGGACTCAAGTATTTAAAGGGGCATTATAAACCCACAGATTTGCTGCCCTCTATTAAAATACTAGCAGCCAATAACCATGATGTCAATGGAATATAAAATCATAACCAAACCATAGCGTTGAGGATATCTCCCATCACATGGTTTTATCAAAGGTAGGTCAATATATGATAACATCTTGGCAGCAATAGTCGGCATAGAATACACATGATTTACCAAGCAAGGGTGTATTTTGCTCCAATTAGATATGGAAAAAGCATTTGACAAGATTACCTGGTTGTTCATTGAGGATGTCATGAAATCAATGGGCTTTGGGCAGGATTCGTCTGTTAGTTCTATCCCTCAGTGCTGGAATTTGCTCCAAGCTCTATTCAACAAATGCACCCACAATAGGATTGTGGGTGCATTTGAAGTTAAAAGATCAATCAAACAGGGTTTCCCACTGCCCCCCTGAGACTAATAGCAACAGAAAGGATGTTCAACTGACTTGTGTTTGCCACCAACGAGTTAGCTCTCCATAGCACCCCCCTTGACCACCAAGCAGAGCATAGGATACGTATTGCCGAGCGAAAAGAGAGAAAATTGCCAGAGTTATTCATTTCATTTTTTCTCTTTCTCTGTTTAAGTAGACTTACAGTGTTGGTCACCATGCGAGAAACTTGAACATCATGGCTAATTAGATCAAACTTCAAGTTCTGATTATCATATGTAATAGAGCCACATTGGCCAGAATCGATCGTTGTCCCTTCAGGTTGGACTAGCTTTTGTTTATCCTGCTTCTTTGCTTCCAAGTTTTCTGACTCTTTGCTTGGCTCCATCTGTTGGTTAAGATGCTTGAAGACAATGCTTCCAAGGGGAGATCCAAGGACTGTCATTGCCCAACAACGACCAAGTCCTAGCAAAGATGTTTGTAGATGACTCCTTCTCTTTCTTAAATTTTGTCCGCAAGTTGTTAGAAAGTCTTTGGAGATTGTGCCAACATTCGCCTTAGCCTCTAGGTCAAAATGCAATATTGAAAAATCAAGATTGATTTCTCTATCAGAAAACGACTCCTTCGATCTATCTATGTGGACAAAAGAGGTAGTTTCTAAAGGAAGATTTTTTGACACCTCCATGCTCCATTGGGGGCCACTCAATAATGCACAAACAAAGATTCTAGTGGATCATGGACAAGAATAATGAGCAAGATGCAAAGATGGGAGTATGTGCTACTACCATTCCCGAGCAGAGTGAAAGTGGTTAGTTTGTTTTTGCTTCTAGACATAGCCTTCACTAGCTCGCTCCTCAAGCTTTTCAAATGCAGTTAATGAGATTTTTTAAAATCGTTGAAAAGATTCTTGTGAAAAAATAACCAAAGACTCAACGCCATGGCAGTGGGCCCATGATGAGAGACGGTCAAAAGACCTAAGGAGCAAGGAGGCCTCAAGATTATCACCCCAATTATCCATGGAGAACCCCAATGTGCCAAATTTCTTCCGGCAACCACGGAGCAAGACAAGCAGGTTGTTATGACAAAAGACATGATTGGCAAAGAAAATTTTCTCTCTCAAGGTGGTCAGTGGAAAGGCCTTAGGTTCATGATAAGCTGCTCGCCCCTTGATGGGCCTACTTAAGACTTGGAGGCATGACGAGTGAGTTGGTATGTAAGTGTACTAGAGCATCGGAGGCACTAGACTGGGAAGAGTTAACACGGTATTGCAAAAACTCCATCACCCACTGGTCCCCTTGGCTCTCTAAAGTTGGAAACATCCCGTTAAACCCTTTTGAACTAGACTAATTGGCTTCCCAATTAAATCTCAAGGGGATTGAAAGACTATTGGTCAAAAGAGCATTGGAAGGGCTAGACAACTACTGCATTTTGGTGTGTGAGTCAGAGTTAGAGTGGAAAGCCTGGCGATGACCCAAGAGAAAACACTTCTGTAAACCAAAAACCAAGGATATTTACCTCATTTTAATGTTTTTGGCTGATTAGTTCACTCCCCATAACAATCTATGGGGAAAGCAATGGCTAAAGTCTAGATGAAAAGATAGCAATAATATCTGGAAACTCCAATGGCCATCTACAATGAAGGTCTTTCTATGGAAGGTGTTATGGGGGTGTTTCCAACAGGAGTAAAGATACATGTCATAGGGATTGGCTATTCAAGCTGCAAAGTGGCTAGCGAGTACCTCCCTCACTTCTTCAAGGAGTGTTGGCTATAAGTGGCCTTGCAAGGAATACTTGCAAATGGGTTTAGAGGACTTTGAAAATAGGGTTCTTAAAGAACGACCTATTCCTTGGGGGGATGGTGATGAAAGCCAAGTTCTAGTTGTGTGCACACAATAGTTAGATTCTATTGCTTTAAGCAAATCTAAAGGTTAGGAACCGTTGGGGTGTTTGAGAATAATCTTTCAACTACAAGCTTCACGAGATAGTCCAAGAAAGCGGGGATTGATTGTATCCATTGGGAAAAGGAAGGACTCGAATGAGTGGTGTAGGGCCATTAACATCGTTCTGCCTGATTAGGAGCTGATTAGTTTCTGGGTAGTTTCTTTGCTCTTGGTGAGGTTTGATAGCTTTCAATGAAATATAAATTCCCCCCCCCCCAAACACAAGTAGAGGGTCTTTTATTACAAAAAAAAGACCCTCAAGCTTGTGTCAAGCCTTGAGAGAATCTATATTACATTGAGAGGCTATCAAGCCTCACCAAGAGGCAAAGAAACTACCCAGAATCTAATCAGCTCTAATCAGGCAGAACGATGTTAATGGCCCTACACCACTCATTCGAGTCCTTCCTTTTCCCAATGGATACAATCAATCCCCCGCTTTCTTGGACTATCTCAGTGAAGCTTGTAGTTGAAAGATTATTCTCAAACACCCAACGGTTCCTAACCTTTTAGATTTGCTTAAAGCAATAGAATCTAACTATTTGTGTGCACACAACTAGAACTTGGCTTTCATCACCATCCCCCCAAGGAATAGGTCGTTCTTTAAGAACCCTATTTTCAAAGTCCTCTAAACCCATTTGCAAGTATTCCTTGCAAGGCCACTTATAGCCAACACTCCTTGAAGAAGTGAGGGAGGTACTCGCTAGCCACTTTGCAGCTTGAATAGCCAATCCCTATGACATGTATCTTTACTCCTGTTGGAAACACCCCCATAACACCTTCCATAGAAAGACCTTCATTGTAGATGGCCATTGGAGTTTCCAGATATTATTGCTATCTTTTCATCTAGACTTTAGCCATTGCTTTCCCCATAGATTGTTATGGGGAGTGAACTAATCAGCCAAAAACATTAAAATGAGGTAAATATCTTGGTTTTGGTTTACAGAAGTGTTTTCTCTTGGGTCATCGCCAGGCTTTCCACTCTAACTCTGACTCACACACCAAAATGCAGTAGTTGTCTAGCCCTTCCAATGCTCTTTTGACCAATAGTCTTTCAATCCCCTTGAGATTTAATTGGGAAGCCAATTAGTCTAGTTCAAAAGGGTTTAACGGGATGTTTCCAACTTTAGAGAGCCAAGGGGACCAGTGGGTGATGGAGTTTTTGCAATACCGTGTTAACTCTTCCCAGTCTAGTGCCTCCGATGCTCTAGTACACTTACATACCAACTCACTCGTCATGCCTCCAAGTCTTAAGTAGGCCCATCAAGGGGCGAGCAGCTTATCATGAACCTAAGGCCTTTCCACTGACCACCTTGAGAGAGAAAATTTTCTTTGCCAATCATGTCTTTTGTCATAACAACCCATGCTTGGTCTTGCTCCGTGGTTGCCGGAAGAAATTTGGCACATTGGGGTTCTCCATGGATAATTGGGGTGATAATCTTGAGGCCTCCTTGCTCCTTAGGTCTTTTGACCGTCTCTCATCATGGGCCCACTGCCATGGCGTTGAGTCTTTGGTGTTATTTTTTCACAAGAATCTTTTCAACGATTTTAAAAAATCTCATTAACTGCATTTGAAAAGCTTGAGGAGCGAGCTAGTGAAGGCTATGTCTAGAAGCAAAAACAAACTAACCACTTTCACTCTGCTCGGGAATGGTAGTAGCACATACTCCCATCTTTGCATCTTGCTCCTTATCTTGTCCATGATCCACTAGAATCTTTGTTTGTGCATTATTGAGTGGCCCCCAATGGAGCATGGAGGTGTCAAAAAATCTTCCCTTTAGAAACTACCTCTTTTGTCCACATAGATAGATCGAAGGAGTCGTTTTCTGATAGAGAAATCAATCTTGATTTTTCAATATTGCATTTTGACCTAGAGGCTAAGGCGAATGTTGGCACAATCTCCAAAGACTTTCTAACAACTTGCGGACAAAATTTAAGAAAGAGAAGGGAGTCATCTACAAACATCTTTGCTAGGACTTGGTCGTTGTTGGGCAATGACAGTCCTTGGATCTCCCCTTGGAAGCATTGTCTTCAAGCATCTTAACCAACAGATGGGAGCCAAGCAAAGAGTCAGAAAACTTGGAAGCAAAGAAGCAGGATAAACAGAAGAGCTAGTCCAACCTGAAGGGACAACGATCGATTCTGGCCAATGTGGCTCTATTACATATGATAATCAGAACTTGAAGTTTGATCTAATTAGCCATGATGTTCAAGTTTCTCGCATGGTGACCAACACTGTAAGTCTACTTAAACAGAAGAAAGAGAAAAAATGAAATGAATAACTCTGGCAATTTTCTCTCTTTTCGCTCGGCAATACGTATCCTATGCTCTGGCTTGGTGGTCAAGGGGGGTGCTATGGGAGAGCTAACTCGTTGGTGGCAAACACAAGTCAGTTGAACATCCTTTCTGTTGCTATTAGTCTCAGGGGGGCAGTGGGAAACCCTGTTTGATTGATCTTTTAACTTCAAATGCACCCACAATCCTATTGTGGGTGCATTTGTTGAATAGGAGCTTGGAGCAAATTCCAGCACTGAGGGATAGAACTAACAGACGAATCCTTGGCCCAAAGCCCATTGATTTCATGACATCCTCAATGAACAACCAGGTAATCTTGTCATATGCTTTTTCCATATCTAATTGGAGCAAAATACACCCTTGCTTGGTAAATCATGTGTATTCTATGCCGACTATTGCTGCCAAGATGTTATCATATATTGACCTACCTTTGATAAAACCATGTTGATGGGAGATATCCTCAACGCTATGGTTTGGTTATGATTTTATATTCCATTGACATCATGGTTATTGGCTGCTAGTATTTTAATAGAGGGCAGCAAATCTGTGGGTTTTATAATGCCCCTTTTAATACTTGAGTCCAAGACTCCTTCGCCCAAGGCTTGGTTAGCCATTGTGTGATCAGGGACTTAGGATCCTCCCAAAATTCAATGAATAATTCCTTGGTCAATCCATCCCACCCAAGGGATTTCTCTTTGCCTACTAAAGCCTTCAACACGGTAGAAGCATTCCTCCTCCGTGAAGGCATTCTCTAGGAGGTTGGTTTTTGAGTGTGAGAGCATCTTTTTGATGCTCCGCAAAAGATTATCCCTAGCCTCTTCCACTTCTACAGAGTGGGCCTTAGGTTGGCCTATGACCTGACATAAGTGATCAAGCATCAGCTTAGCCATGTTTTATTGATCCTTCACCTCATTCCCCTCCCCATCTGCCAATGATTGAATTAGGCCTCAGCCTCTCTTGACTTTTAAGGCCTTGAAGAAGAGCGCTTAGTTAGCCACCTCGGGTTGCAAGTAGGTTTCCTTGGATAGTATCCTGGCCTTTCTAACTTCTTCAAGTTGTTGTTCGGCCAGGTTAGTTTTGGCTTCTAACCACCTTTTGTGCTTAGCTTCAAAGGATGTCCCTTTGTGTTTTTAAATGGTTAGCCCCTCAATTTTGTCTTCCAATTGCCTATTGGACAAATCAACACTTGAGCTTGGTATTGCTTGATGCATTTTGATGCTACATACGACAGTTAGACCTACACCTAATGATGATGTGGTAATACATCTGGGCAAAAGCAGCTGCAGTGAAAGGTAGTGACCTTAAGGAGGCTGGAAGAGGGGAGCGAGTGAATGATTGATGTTAGCAAAAACTCCCCCCTTCCTTGGGTAGATCATACCTTTTGGAATGAGGTCGTCACCTTTTGAAACCAATTGTTCCAAGTTGTTATGGGTGAAGGTTTTAACCAATAGTTTTCGACCGCCCTATGCGTTTCATCTAGTTGCAAGGGTGGTAAGGTACTCTCCCATGATTTTATTTGCAACGTTGTTGTAGGTGGTGAACTTACCCCGGGAGGTGCAAACTCTTTCATGCTTGTATGGATATGTACAGTGGTAGGTGGAGGTTGTGTAGAAGCTTCTACTTGCGTATAGGAACTACATGAAGAGCAAGCAGCTTCATTTGATTTCCCTGTTCCTGAGCTAGGTGGAACAAATCGTTCTTTCTTTGGTACCCAAACTAGCTCTAGATCGGGTGTGTAACATTCCATGACTTTTTCCTTTCCGCGATTTTCAATTTGTTTGGGAGCCACAGGATTGGGTTTACATGGGCCAGGTGACAGGTAAGAGTACACTTTACGTTTGGGCACCCAGATTTGATCATTTCCTTCATAGTATCCTTGGGCTTCCAATAGTCGTTTAGGAATCCAACGCAACGTTTCTTTACATTTCTTGGAGTGAGTGGGACTTCTTCTATCTAGGAAATACAATATCGATCGCTCTTTGCATGCTTCTGGTGGTAAAGGAATCCCAAGCTTTAGGTTTACTGGAATTGACATTTTGCTAAGCTTGCCCAAAGCTTTTCTTGACAGGCTTTGTGAACCGGGGGTCTTTAAATGGATGCGCTCCTGTGGGAACCTAGCTAGAATTTTTAAGAAAGAAGTGATGCATACACTCACTATTAAGAGTTTGGTATCTGGAAAAAAAAGCGATGCTGGACCTGAAGGTTCGGGATGCAGGATCTCCCTTACTAGGGTGGATTGGCATGCCCCCCACTTGTGAGCAGGGAGGCTCAAAAGAGCTGGCATTGGGCAGGCAGATATTTGGTAACAGAGGTGTGGAGTCCCACAGGGTTGTCATCCATGTTGTGTGCCGATAGAGGAGGGCCTTGGGTGAGCACCCCTTGCTGCACCTCCCGGCCTATTGGGATTCCTCTTTTCTACACTATCACTCATATGGAAGCAAGGAGCCGGCATTCCTCCATCCTTTGCACAAAGGAGAATACTTAGTGTCAGGACCCTCTTGTGCCCGGTGGAGACCGTGCAGCATGTGGCAATGGGGCAAGATTTGGCCTCCCTTTGGGAGGAGAACCGACGATCAAGACAAGTGGCTTATCCCATCGTGCAAGCTCTCGAGCCCCCGCCTGGGTGGCAATCATTAAATACTCAAGTGGCAAAGGATGGGAGATTTGGATGGGGCCTATTTTATATTTATAACATTTCATAAATAATATTTTATTTCAATCCTTAATGAGAAGACATGCCATTTTAATTTTTCAATTAACTTGTTTAAGCAATAAGAGTTGCAAAAGCATTTGTTTTGGTGACTTGCTACCAAAAAAAGTTGAGGATCCATGGTAGGAACCCTCCAACCCAAAAGTGTGCCAAACCAAGAGGTGGATGAACCGGTGAAAATAAAAAACGTCCGTGCAAGTAGTGTGAGCTATGATTTGCGTTGCTCTAAGAGAGATTATTATCTAAGTTGATTCATATTACAAAGGGCTAGTTTTCCTAAGAGATTTTTTGTGGGACAAGCCAATGC
Source organism: Adiantum capillus-veneris (assembly GCF_014529385.1). Taxonomy (NCBI): domain Eukaryota; kingdom Viridiplantae; phylum Streptophyta; class Polypodiopsida; order Polypodiales; family Pteridaceae; genus Adiantum; species Adiantum capillus-veneris. The sequence continues at coordinate 118,321,382 of NC_140956.1, forward strand.
TAACAACGGCCATATAATCTCTCTCTACAAACCATTTATAAACATCACTTTGATAGGTATCTTGCAAGCTCTCTCTCTCTCTCTCTCTCTCTCTCTCTCTCTCTCCACCCCACCCCCCCACCACCACCATGCGAAAAGTGTATAAAGGGAGATTTTATTTACTATGACATAAGAACAAAAACATTTTGCCCTTTGTATATGCTTAATGTTTAATTTTTTAGAGAGATGATATTGTTAGTCTTTTCATGGTCGCTTACAATTCAAGGAAATAGCCTACTTTACATTGATCGCAATGAGTGTCATACTTTTAGTCATATTACTGTTGGACAACATTGGTCATAATGAGTCTTGGACATGTAATATGCTCTCTTTACAACATACCTCTGCCAAAATGACCTAAATACTTTGACCACATCTTTTTTTGTATGATACGTAGATGTTGGCAATGCCGATCAAAGATTTGGCAAAAATAGTACTAGGCCTTGCTTATGCAGTTGTAAGAGGTTGAGTTCAAAGCCCACACCATCGCCTAGGGTAACGGGGCGATTAAAAACCCGAGGCCCTATGGAGGGACCCGAGGCCCTATGGAGGGACCCTTGGCCCTCTTACTTTATAACCTTAAAGGTCCAATGTTGGGACACAAGCAGCCGATTGGGGAGGCGGTTAGCTAAACTTGCTTAATGACTTTTATGTAGTTGTAAGAGGTTGAGTTCAAAGCCCACACCATCGCCTAATGGTCCTTTTCCACGCTAAGATTCCTACATGTAGGAAAGTAATAGCTGAATAATTAGGGTAGATGGTAAAATTAGGGGAGGTGAAATCATTTGAACATTGGCAACTACTCTAAAAAACCTCCATGATTGATTATAAATATCAAATTAATGCAACTTAATGTTAGGAAAAAGTGTCTCAGCTTACAATCAATTGAGCCGCTTTCAAATTCAAACAATACCTGTTGAAAGGAAGAGGAAAAGGGAAAATCTTGCCTAGATTTTGAGGAAAATAGCATCAAAATAGTAAAAATTAGCTCTATTTTTTAATATTTTCTATTGAGAAACCCATAAAAAAGAAGTGATGTGTGGTTGTGAAAATGGTTTTTCAAAAATATTGATGTAAACCCAAGAAAATTTCACTTTAAAATGGAAACGAAGATGTTCCTTTAATTCTCAGCATTGTATATGTATATTTATCATAAAACAAAATCAAGGTACACTTCAAGCAAAGACAAACAAACATTCTCTGGCACAATAAAGTGAAGTGGTTTGTTGGTAAAAGAATGATGATGGAAGTGCCATACTAAACTGTTAGGAAATAGAACATAGGTAAGTAAATAATTGAGTAGTTTACTTAATGGAGAGAGATAATTTTCACACATGAGAGATTATAGAGTAGAGAGAGATAGAGCACACACAATATACATGGTTCACCCAAGTGGGCTACGTCATCCACAAGAAAACAGCCACTCAATGGCTTTAGTACTTCAAACAAGAAGTAGGCTACAAAGGGATTATACCCTTAATAAGTTCCCACCTTGCTTCACTCTCACCACCTCACACCCACCTTGTTGCATCAACTTCACACACCAAAATGTGTGTATAAATGGCCTCCTTTTATAGGCCAAAAGGGCTACCTCCTCTCATGAGAGGCAGTCGCGTGTAGCCGCCCTTGTGTAGACAAGTCCCCAATCCGCCCATGTGTGGCCACCCTTGAGAAGACAAGTCCGCCTTTGAAATCGGACACCGGCCATTGACTATTGGCCACCGGCCAACCGGCCGGCCGTTTTTCAATCACTTTTTGACCGTCGTTCGGCCATAATATTTCAATGAAAAGGAATATTCTAGCTGGTCGTGAAAATTTTGGTTTTCGACGAGTGATTTTTCTTCACGCACGATGGCTTCTCCTGATAAGGGGGACCTTACAAATGTGAGTTTTTAATACAAAAAATTACAACAGGTAAATAAGGCTCCATACTTAACAATCTCCCACTTGGAGACTCATCTCCACACCAAACCTGTGGACTGCTTTCCGTCTTGGCTTCTTATCCTTGAATGTCGATTGAAGATGAGTAGAAGCTCAACTTCTCCTTGTTGACCACCTTTGTAAACATGTCTGGGGGATTTTCACTTGTATGCACATTTTCTAGCTTTAGTTGTCCCTCTTCCAAACGTGTGCGTATGAAGTCATATCTCACCTCAGTGTGCTTTGTCCTTGAAAGAAAGGCTGAATTCTTCGCAAGATGGATAGCGCTTTGGCTATCATTGTACAAGACACAATTGTCTTGTTTGAATCCAAGCTCTTCTGAGAATCTGTGAAGCCACAGAATTTCTTTTCTTGCCTCTATCATTGCTACATACTCTGCTTCCATGGTAGAAAGTGAGACCACTTTTTGCAACTTTGAAGCCCAACTTACTGTTGTGCCTCCAATCGTGAATACATAGCCATTAGTGCTCCTTCAAGTATCTTTGTCACCTGCTATATTTGCATCAACATACCCTTGAAGGAAAATATCAACTTCTCCAAAATACAAAGCATTTGTTGTTGTCTCTTTTAGACACCTAAGCCAATCGCACGTCTCTGTCGAATCCCCCACCACTCTCATTCCTACAAAGAGCCACCAGGAAACTTGAACAAGGGAAGAAGAATACCGAGTTTCGCTACTAGATGAGGAGATCACTCTTGTTGTCACATGTTGGGGTAAAGGCGCTCCATCTTTTGCCCGCCCAGATGTCCAATGTATGGCCGCCTGCCCACGTGTGTACATATCCTTATTCTTCATTACATATGAGGATAAGGAGATCCTCATCTTTAGTCTTATGAGGCTGCTCCACCCACATCGGATGGTGCTTCTCCCCTTCCCCGCATGCACCGCACCAGGCACACATGCACGCATCTGTGCACATGTGCACTCATCAATTGGTATCAGAGCTACGGCTAGGCAGTGCGGCGATCTCTCAACGGCGGCGGTGGAGCTCGGCGCTTCATGCCCCAGATCGAGCTAATTCGGCGGGGATCTAGCACGAATCAGAGAGATCAGGTGAGGTCGACGGTTCCTGGCTACTCGACGTGCGTAGCCTCTCTCCCAAAGAGGGAGATCTTAGAGATTCCAATGGCATCTCTATAGAAAAGAGATCTGCAGACACAGTTCGAGAGAGAAAAGAGCTTGGAGCTTTGTAGGGTGAGAGCAGGGGAGAGGTAGAGAAGGCCACAACAAAGGGAACTCTTGAAGCCTATGTGCAATTGGAGCAATTGCAAAGGAGTCGCCATTCGGGTGTTCTTGACCACACACATTGTATTGCATTAAGGCAAAATCGAACCTGCAATGCAAAGAATCGGACAAGCATTGCAATGGGGGGAATTGAAGGCCTGAAGTAGCTGGGCTTGGAGGGACATGGAATGGTAAAGTCGAGAGCTCAAAATTGGGGAGAATGGGTGTGTCGTGACAACACACACACACACACACAGATACACACAGTGTATAGAGCATTTTGAAACCTCAAATGCAAGGTGGTCGAGCAGTGCATAGCAACACTCAACAAGAGAAATAGAAAACCATCTCTCTCTCTCTCTCTTCAAGAGCTTTGAAAGCTCACACTTGAATAGCAGGCATGGAGGAGGCAGCTTGTACCGGGTGAAGCAGGGCCCTGAGCAGTACATGGGGCAATTGAATGCTTGTGAGCCAAGCAGGTAGAGACTCGTTGGCAATTGAGGGAGAGGATTGCTCAAAGAAATTGGGCAACATGCAAGCAAGCAAGCCAAGCAAGGAAATTCAGGCTCATGACCAACAAAGATCGAGAGCATCTGCAGCAAAGAGAAAGCTTCAATTGGGGGATTGCACAAGGCAATCGGGTAGTGTGCAGGCAAGCAAGGCCAAGCAAGGCAATCATAAGCAGAATCGGGCACGCACACTGTTGGAATTAGGGTTGCAGAGAAACGCACACAGCTTGGAGAAGATGAAGGAAACTCAAGGCACACAATAGAGAGTGTATTACTTAGTGTGTAATGGAAAGATAGATAGCTCTAGAGTGAAGGGTGTATATACCATGCACGGGGGGAAAAACCTCCTACAAAGGGAAAAATGCCCCGGAGGTCCTAGTGTGTTCACACACATCACTACCACATGTGTATGGTAACAAATCCCCCCTGGAGTGATGCGGTGAACCAGATCTGGCACATGAGTAAAGGGAAGTGCCATGTCCTGAGGACATGATCAGTCCACAAAGGGGAGTAAGCCCAAAGCTTTTTGGAAAGCTTCTCACGAGACAAAGCCTTTGTGAAAAGATCTGCAAGGTTGTCCTGTGTTGGCACATAAGCCAAGCTGATCTCTCCTACTGAGAGCCTCTCCCTGACATAGTCGTAATGCACCTCAATGTGCTTTGTGCGAGCATGAAAAATTGGGTTCCTCGCAACTGCCAATGTCCTCTGACTGTTAGTGTAGATAGTGTTGGCAGTGTCCTGTCCACACCCAAATCAGCCATAATGTGTCTGGGCCATACACACTCAACCATAGCTGTGAAGACTACCCTGTACTCAGCCTCACAACTCGAAGTGGCCACAATAGGTTTCTTCTTGCTCAACCATGATATACATGAACTGCCAGGCATGAGACAAAAACCACTTGTGGACACTCGCGTGTCAAAACAACCAGCCCAATCTGAGTCCAAAAAAACATGTAAGTCTGGCGACAATGATCCCCCCTTGGGATAAAACAAGCCAAGATGTAAAGTGCCACTAAAGTAGCGGAAAATCCTCTTGACAGTCTGCCAATTCTTAGACCCTGGGCTATGCGTAAATCTGCTGACCTGTGAGACTGCAAACTGAATATATGGTCTCGTGTTGCATACATAAATGAGGCATCCAACAGCAGTTTAGTAAAGAGTGGCATCAGCAGGATCACCAGCGTCATGAAGCCTTAATTTCAAACATATTTCCATGGGAGTGGCAATAGGTTTGCAATCCTCAAGTCCAAACTTACATAGCAATGTCTCTATGTAACTTTTCTGACACAAGGCAATACCACCATCACACTGCTTAAATTGTATACCCAAGTAATGATGCAGCAGCCCCAAATCTTTCATCTTGAAAGTAGCATTCAAATCAGCCTTAAATTTAGCAATATGTCTCTCATTTGGTCCAGTCATCAGCAAATCATCAACATAAAGAACCACAATGAGAAGTACATCACCCTCACGCTTTACATACAATGTGCTTTCTGTTGGACTGTTACGAAAGCCTCATTTAACCAAATGAGTGTCAGCTTTCTCATACCAAGCACGAGGAGATTGCTTCAACCCATACAAAGCCTTCTTACATCTGCACACTTTGTCCTCTTGTCCTTTTATGACAAAACCGCGAGGCTGCGTTACATAAACTTCCTCAAATATGTCACCATTCAAGAAAGCAGTAACAATGTCTGATTGATGTACATCCCAACCAAAATGAGCTGCCAATGCACATAGAAAACGTACAGTAGTCATACGACAAGTGGGAGCAAAAGTCTCTTCATAATCTATGCCTTTTTGTTGTGCATAACCCTTTGCAACAAGTCGAGCCTTATGGCGATCGATCTGACCATTCGGCTTGCGTTTCAACTTGTACACCCACTTCGTACCAATGGCCTTTTTGCCATGAGGCAAATCACATAAAGTCCATGTGTCATTTTCTATAAGTGCATCATATTTTGATTGCATGGCAGCCATCCAATTCTCTAAATTTTGTGCTTCATCAAAAGACAAAGGCTCCTCAACCTCATGTAAGCTAGACATAGCCAAAGCATAACAATCTGATGCATAAGATGCATGGCAAGAGCCTGAACGAGTACGACTACACAATGGTGCATCCAATTTACTGTCACGCAATGTATGCACCAGCCATTTTGGCATACCTCTAGCCTACTCATTTTTAGCTCTTTCCTCATCAAGTACATCATGTACATCTGCATCAATAATAGGTTAATCTAAAACATTTTTAGAAACCCCCATAGGCTGTACATTTGCCTCATTGGAACTTACATTCGTATTTCCACCACTGAAAAGAGGCAACAAAGTGTCATAAATGTCCTGTGAGCTTACATTACTGTCTCTAGTACATGACAGCAAGGGCTGAACAGAATCTTCCACAAACACTACATCCCGAGAAACCAGAATACGTTTTGTTTGTGGATGATACAACCTATAACCTTTGCTTTCAGCACTATAACCAACAAAAATACATTTGATAGCCTTATCATCCAATTTTCTGTGTTGCACTTGTGGCACCAAAGCACATGCCAAATAGCCAAAAACACGCATGTGCTCAATAGAAGGTTTTCTATCATGCCATGCTTCATATGGAGTAATAGATTGCAAAGCTTTCGTAGGACACCTGTTAAGTACATAAGTGGCACACATGATGGCCTCAAGCCAAAAAGAATGCGGCAAAGCTTGACTTTTGACCATACATCGTGCCATTTCCATCAGTGACCTATTTTTTCTCTCAGCAACACTATTTTGCTGAGGTGTATAAGGCACTATACATTGGTGTTTTATCCCACGACTAGCCAAAAATGCATTAAATTCATGAGACATATACTCCCCCCCTCGATCGGAACGGAGGGTGTCCATAGTACATTTCGAGACATTTTCAGCCATAGCCAAAAATTGTTTGAAGCACATAAAAACTTCGGAATTCGCTTTAAGCGGAAATACCCATGCATGCCTGGAGTAATGATCAATGAAAGTCACGAAGTACAGGTAATTTCCCAAGGACGGAGTTTGCATGGGCCCACAAACATCACTATGCACAAGCTGCAACCTGCATGTGGCCCGAACTGAAACATCCTTTGGAAATTTAGAATGCTGCATCCTACCCAAAATACAGCCTTCACAAACATGTTTGACAGGTGCTTCAAGAGGTGGCAAAGAAGCAACCATATCAGATTTTTGCAAACGCAGCAAACTGGCAAAATTCAGATGACCAAAACGTGCATACGAAAGTTTTGCATCTGAAATAGCCCTTGAATTTGCAACAGCATTTGCAAAATTTTGTCCACACTTGTCATACAAAGTGAGCTTATATAGCCCACGGCACAAAAGCCCAGATGCAACAATTTCATCACCAAAACTGAGATCATGAACTGTACATCTGTCATCCACAAATTTGACTACAAGTCCAAGTCTAGCAAGTGTGGATACAGACAAGAGATTCTTCTTGATCCCAGGTACATAAAGTGCATCAACAAGTGTGAAGGAACTGCCATTAGCAGCAGAGAGCACAATCTTTCCAACTCTCTGAACTGGATAAGAGGCGTTGTTGGCACAAGTGACTGAATTCCCATGAGGGACAGACTCGAGAGAGGTAAACAATTCACGATGTGAGGTAATGTGCTTTGTAGCACCACTGTCGAAATACCACACATGTGAATCTGTAGCAACTGACAAGCATGCATCATGGACAGCAGGATTGTAAGTGCACTATGCGCTAAAAGCCCATTCTGCATCAACATCAGCAACACAGTCTCCTTTCACAGAAGACTCAACAATGGCTGCATTTGTAGTGCAACCAGCATTTGCAGTGGAACCACCCTCTTTCTTCTTAGCCTCATGAGCCTTCAACTTAGGACACGACTTGATCAAGTGATCATTGGATTTACAATAATGGCAACGCATCTTCTTTTTGCCCTTATCACCAGAATTTCCAGACGAATTGCTGCCAGCAGAAGCATTAGGAACAGAATTTTTGCCATTGGCAGCAGAACCATAAGAAGTGGCTGTATTGTTGTTACTACCCTTTCTCTGAGAAGCAATAAAAGCCTGTTCAACTACACGCTGCCTAGTCCTGTTTTTCTAGAAAGTGACTCTTGCAACAGCAATGTGCATAATGCATCAAACTTGACAACTTCACGATTTCCTTGGGTCATAAGTCTCCAAGTACTAGCAAAAGTCTGGTAAGAATCTGGTAAGGCATCAAGAATAGTCTGCACAAGGGAACTATCTGAAACGACTTCACCTGCAGAAATAATCTTTACGCAGCAAAGCAATCTTAGCCTCATTGCGACTTGCATAAAGACCAGCCAAAATATCCCAAGCCTGTTTTGCAGATTTTGTTGAACGGATGTGAGGAACAATCGTGCGCTTCACAGACAACGCAATCAATGCATGAGCCTGTGCATCCTTCACATCCCAACAAGATTGTTCTGTCGTAGGCAAAACAACTCTAATAGCAGCAATCCTTGCAGCAAGACCTACAACATCCTCAACATCGCCTACATCCTCAGAACCAGGACGTACATCAATGCCCTGCACAATATTCCAGGCGCCCTTTCACACAAGAACATGTTGCATCATGTAAGCCCACATAGGGTAATTGTCCCCATCCAACCTGTCTTCAGCAGCAAACATCTTGAACACATCTGTGTTGTGGTCATCCATGGTAAATGTTGCACTTGATGTGAAAACTACTCGAAAAGAGGGGATACGAAGCGAGAACAACATGTGCTATATAGCACAAATTGTAGAAGACTGTAAGGCACCTGTTATGCAGAAAATGGCACTAACAAAAATTCTACACAAAATGACGAAATTGCCTGTGCAGACCTGCTTGTAGTGGAAACGGAGGCCGAAATGAGCCCGAATCAAAAATCTGAGCAGACTGAGCTCTACGAGCACACTCGAAATATTTGTCGACCTGCGAACGCCCGCCAAACCTCACTGTAATTGGAGAAAGTGAGCAGACGTGTGTTGGAGCAGCTGGCGACCAAGCCCGGCAGGACGTAACCTGCTCTAATACCAATTGTTGGAATAAGGGTTGCAAAGAAACTCACATAGCTTGGAGAAGATGAAGGAAACTCAAGGCACACAATAGAGAGTGTATTACTTAGTGTGCAATGGAAAGATAGATAGCTCTAGAGTGATGGGCGTATATACCATGTACGGGGGGAAAAACCTCCTAAAGAGGGAAAAAATGCCCCGGCGGTCCTAGTGTGTTCACACACATCACTACCACATGTGTATGGTAACACACACCCCATCCAAGCTCGTCGTTTTTTGACATTCTAGCAGAGCAGAGAAGAGAACCAAAAAAAAAAAAAGTTTTTTTTTAACTTTTGACTCACATATTTTGTGTGTGCAAGAGTAGGTTCACCCCCCCGCCCCCTCTTCGACTTCAGTCAAAGGCTTGCTCCAATGGGGAGGCCTCAATACCCCGACAGCCCCGACCCCCTCTCCTACGACTCCCCAGACCCCGACTCTCCGTTGAGCTCTGAGAGATAGATAGAAGTGTGAGAAAGCGAGTGACAGCTATGAGGGAGATAGAGAGAGAGAGAGAGGGACACATTCTCTCATTGCGAGAAAAGCTTGTGAGATAGAGAGCGGGCGAGAGAAAAAAAAAGTGAGAGAGGGAGAGAGCTCGAAGGAGAGCGAACACATTGTGATCGGCTACAGGTGACGAGTAAGCACGGACATTACCCAGCATCGGCCCATTTTCTCAACATTTTTTGGCATCGAAGACTCCTGCCCGGCGGTGGGAGGCAACATCGGCATCAATTTTTGACACTAATTCGACGATTTCCTAGCGTTTCTCCTCCATGCCTTCAATCACCAGCTATTGGCATCAGTTTACGACAATGATTTAGCGGCTCGGCTTTAGCGGTTCTTCTCGGTGTTTCGCATCGACTCGCGGCATAGGCCTTGAGCTTGGTGATTAGCCGTCCCGGTGCATCAATTTCGACATCGATCAGGCAGTTATTTGACTAGTGCGCTTTTGCCTGGCGATAAAAGTCGACATCGAGTGTTTTCTCGACTTTGACTATAGGCGGCCATAGCATTGGCACTTCCACGCAGCGGCAAAAGACGGCTCCAAGGGCCTTCCCCGGCTTTTTGGCTTAGATGGCAAATACCGACACATACGGCTCTTACGGACCTTCCCAGGGCAGGTTTTTCCTTGAGCGCACACAACTCTTGGATAGCATTTCCAATCGACGTGTTTACCGATCGATGAGGTAGTAGTTGCCAGTTTTTAGTGTTTTTGCTCACAGGTTGCAGTGCAGCTAGTGTGGAGCACTAGAGAGCAGTTTTTTGCATATTTTGGTGCAGTTTCATGCTATGTATGCATATATGGATACAAGCTTGAGCTGAGATAGCTTGTGATAGCAGATTTATAGGTTTACATGTGCTTTTTGGATAGGTACACGTCCATAGAGCCACTCGGTCAGGAGTGAGCCAGTTTGCCAGGCTTTTGGCAGCATATGTAGACCATTTGTGGATCTATTTACTGAGACATTGTGTGTCTAGTTTTCATGCAATTTGATGAGATTTTTTTTGAGTTTTTTGCTCAGTTTCCAGGGGGAACTCTGTCGGCTTTTTCCCAAATTCTCACCATGGTTTGCACGTATTCATAGTTTACTCTCTAATGGTTTAGTGGTCGAGCTGACTCCCCCTCTGGAGATAGTGATGCAGTTTTCCACGTCACGCCATGTTGTGAGTGGTTTAGCACATTTTCTAGTGGGAGACTTGGTTGTGTGCACTTGGCCAATGGTTCGGCGTTTGACATAGAGGGTGCAGGAGATGTTTGTTTGTCATTGCCCAGTGGTGTGTCATACACACTACGACATGTACGCTATGTTCCTCACCTGAGATAGAGCTTGATCTTAATGAGACAGTTGGCAGCTTTAGGATGTCAGGTACTTCTTAGAGAGTAGTCTTTTCAGATGCATTGTGGTTCACTAGTGATTGCCAGAGGAGCCTGCAGCAGCAGCCTGGTATATCATATGCATGTGTCTGAGGCTCGAGACGGTGTAGTCTAGGTTTTGTTGCTAGCATGCTTTGAGCGAGAGACGAGACATGTCTTTTTTGCCAGTGATCTCCATCATGCTACGGAGACAGAGCATTTAATTGTGTAGGAGGACGTGCTAGTAGACTTTGTAGAGACAAAGATAGAGCGGTAGTGCTCTAGTGAGACACAACAGGCGTTGTCAGACGTTGTGCAGGCAGAGGTAGAGCAGGTATGCTCCTTCGAGACACAGATAGAGTTGACAGATATGGAGTTTTTTGGCATGCTCATGTTAGAGGCTGATGAGTTGGTGATAGGATGCACAGTTTCGCCTATGGGTGAGAGGGACGCAGTTTCCCCAGTGTCGATATTGACACATCCATACGCGATGGATAGTCCTGAGGATGTAGTGTCTGCAGATAGCACAGGGGAGGAAAGTACAGCTAGTCCTACGTAGATTTTGTCAATGTTTGGGCGTCTCATGTTCGACTTGTAATTGTCGAGGCCCGACCTAGCAGCTGCAGTGGGAGAATTTGCAGCAGGGATTGTCAGACATACGGTGGCTAACACTAGCATGATGCTTTGTGGAGCTTTGTAGACCAAACAGAGTTGTCTGCGAGATTTACATGCAGGCTCTAGCATGGGTACGCACATTAGCCTACCACCAGAGCCGATACGAGTGCGTGTAGATCAAGAGAGTGAGCCAGTGGGCATAGGTTGAGAGAGTCTCTCACTTAGTTCCTTGTACATACTAGTAGTTTATCTAGTAGGCCTCACTTATTGGTCCATCGCCTTTAAGTGGGAGATTGTTGGGGTAAAGGCGCTCCGCCTTTTGCCCGCCTAGACATCCAATGCCCGGCCGCCCGCCCACGTGTGTAAATACCCTTATTCTTCATTACATATGAGAATAAGGAGCTCCTCATCTTTAGTCTTGTGAGGCTGCTCCACCCACACCGGCTTGTGCTTCTCCCCTTCCCCACATGCACCGCACCGTGCATGCACGCACGCATCCGTGCACACATGCACTCATCATCACAACACCTCACACTCAAGCAATCACAGTAATTACACCACAAAAATTTGGCCAACAGTGCAAACAAAAGGTGATAAAGGTAATACCAAGTGACCACGTATTTGAAGCGCAAGAAGCCAAGAGATTAAAAATAAATGAAGAGATGCAAAAGAAAGAGGAGGCTGAGAGAGAAGCACAACAGAAGCAAGACACAGAGAGAAGGAAAAGAGGGCAGAAGGAGTGGGAGAGAGCAGAGGCCGAGAGAGCCAACCTGGCCAATTTACAAGCAAAGGCAAAGGTAGAGAGATCTAATCTGGCCAATTTACAAGCAAAGGTAGAGAAGAAGGCGGTAGAGGATAGAGCTTGAGCCGCCCTATAAGCTACCACTCTCTTACATCCAAAGAGAAACGGTCCCAGGAAGAGAAAAGGACAAAGTATAAAAATGACCCTCCTCAATGGGCTCGACAGTTAGCTCCTCCACCACATCCAACAGCAGAGAAGAAACCAAGATGGAGGCCCAGACTGGGGGTTGTGCGGGAGATTATAAAGTATCAAAAGAGCACGAGCCGATCATTCCAAAATCGGTCTTCTCTTGGGTGAGAGAGATAATGGATGAATATAGTGATTTTGTAACCAGGATACAAAGTGCCACTTTATTGGCCCTACAGGACGTCGGCGAGGACATTTTGGTGTAACTGCTTTAGGATGGTATTTTGTATTTGGTGCATGCAAAGTGAGTTGTCTTGAAAAACATAGATTTAACCCTTGAATTAGAGTATCCCATGTAACCTCTCTTTTTGAAATTTGTAATCTTTTCATATAATATCAATGACTCGGATTTCTATCATTTGGTGCAATAGTAACATTGATTGTGTACATTGTGTCCTTTTAGTATTTGTACTTCTCAAGTTGCTTAATTTAACCTCCTGACCATGATCACATGGACCCAGTGGCCAAGGGACATAGCCAGTCAACTATTGTTGCAAAACCAGGCAACAGGGAGACCGTAGGGATGTGGCAAGGCACCCACGATGCACGATAGTCCCCAATGGGTGAAAAAAAATGGCATGTGTGCCACAACGCATAGGATAGCATTTTGACCTTGTTTTTACTAAAACAAGTTCTATAAAAATCAACAATCTTTGAGTATATAATATGTATATCAAAAAATTGTTTCAAAAATCGTGAACTTGCTCCCATGCGTTCTTTTATAATATACCAATAATTCATTTTCTAACAAATTTTTGGATCCATAGATCGAAAGCAATTTAAAAACCTTTGTTATTCATGCTTAGGTTGTAGTGTTTTCAAATTTGGTCCTTGATTCCTGAAATTACACACTATTTCTATCAATCATCAAGCTCATGGGATGAGTTTTGTCATCATCACAAGGGCTTCATGTAGATTATAGATTGGTGGCTACCCATATGAGAAGTCATCCATATGCCTCATTTATCCAACACTCTCAAAAATAATATCATGTTGTCCATGAAAAAGGTGTTTCTACTTGCCTTTCTTTAAGAATATCTGAGAAGGAGCATCATCTTTGTAAAAAAGGTTTCCAAGGGGAGGGGGAATTGGTACTCTCGAGTCACCAAGAGATAGCAAGCGTGCGAGAGAGAGAGAGAGAGAGAGAGAGAGAGAGAGAGAGAGAGAGAGAGAGATAGATTGGATTATCGTCCACGGAGGTCATATATGACCTATGGGACCAAGAACACAACATTACAACGATTCATTCTCAGTGTGTGTTGATACATATCAGTTAAGGACTGAGGGTCCATCAAGAGGGTAGGGTAGAAAAAAACAGGAGAAAACAAACAAAAACCTAAGGGTCGGCTGGGGGGAGAGCTGGTTTGGGATTTCGGAATTCCTGGATGATCGCTTTGCCACCTTGATAGATTGCCCATTTTCCTTGCTTACGTGCTTCATGCACCTTCTTAAGCTCGCTCGCTTTACTCTTGAGTTGATTCATGGTCAATTCTTCTGCAATTCAAAGCTTGGTTTCTTTGAGAAGGCGGGACTGACGTAGAAACTTCACCCGCTCCTCTTTGTTCTTGAAGGTAAGAACACAATGCTCAGGACGCACATGACGATGTGTATCATTGATCCAAGCGACATTCTCTGACTTGATGTTGATTGGCTCAATAATGTTGTTAAGTTTGATGATTGCCTCTTCAAGGGTGTCCTCAACAGTGCACCACTGCAAGGGGAGCCCACCGATGCGTACCTTGAGGGCATTATCTTCTTGAGATTTTTGTTCGGAGATTTTCTTTGTTACACACGTCTTTACTTGGGCAATGGTTGTTGAGTGAACTTGGCTAACCTTTGCCTCAACCTCCTTAACCTTGTCGGTGGTGAGGTCAGCCATAGACTTGAATTGTTCTTCTAATTTGCACAGGCGAGATTTGAGTTCAAAGTTTTCCTCCAAGACTCGATCAAGAGTTGCTTGCAACTGCGTGATGCGATCAAGTTTGCTAGGGGCTGCCAGCACTGTTGAAAAACTAAGTCTTGTTTTGGCGGGGGTCTTTGGAGTAGCCATCCCTGTGCTTGAGGGGATAAAAGCGAACCAACCATTGACTCGCAAATTCTAGAGGGAAAACCCTTTGAGAATGCTCAAGGCTTCAACCTTTGAAAAAGTTATGAACTTCAGAACTGTGAGAAGGCTTGAACTGTGTCGTGACCTGCAGATTTGTCCCCTGCAGATTTAACTGTGTCGAGTATCTTCTGGAGGGCACCACGACCTGCTGTACTTCGCAGGGTTGAAGCCGAAAACCAGAAACCAGTGCCGAAAAAACCTCTCTAATGCCCAAGGCTACAACAACCTTTGAAAAGGTTTTTTTTTTTTCTTTGAGTGTATCGGGACCTGTAGACGCCTCCCCTGTTGAAAAACAACAGCGTAGAGTGGAAGCTCATGCTACTGGTGTGCTCGCCCCTGCAAGGGTGCACAATGCTTGGAATCTCTCCCTGCCGAAGGGCACCACGGCCTGTTGTACTTCGCAGGGCTGAGTCCGGAACCCGGACTGAGGCCGTCCTCGCAGGGCTGGGGCAGAGCTTCGCACAGAGCTGCGTGGGCTGTTGAGGGGGGCTAGGCTAAAGCTTAATGCCTCCCCCAGGGCAGCCCTTCGCCCAGAGGGGGATGAGGTAGACGCTGCGCTAGGGTTACGCTAGAGAGAGAGAGAGAGAGAGAGAGAGAGAGAGAGAGAGAGAGAGAGAGAGAGAGAGAGAGAGTCAAATAGATCCCTCTCTACATGTACGATTATGGAGGAAAAATATATGGGTTCTTAGACCAAGGTTTTTGAAGCATGTGCAAGTGTGTGTGTGTGTGTGTGTGTGTGTGTGTGTGTGTGTGTGTGTGTGTGTGTGTGTAGCACAAAGCAATGGATGAGGTAAAAGCTTTTGGTATCTTATTTGTTGGTTCGGTTAAGGGGGGAGAGAGAGGTAGAAAGACAAAGCACGCTTCTTTGCTAACGACATGAGTTATCAGCACTTGTACTAACAATAGAAAAAGTATTTAATTCACCTCTCATGTAGGGGTGAAAGCATGTATAGGTGGTACCACTTTTTCCACCTTTTGGTGGTACCACCAATAGCTAAGAGGAGGGAACTTTAGTGTTTTTCAAATTTGTAAATGGGAGAGAAATTCCCCCCTATGGCCTATGCTCTATGTACCTTTTTTGCATGCATGCAAGTAATCATAAATCAAAGTTGGTCCTCCTCCCATTAATCCACCTATCGTGTCCTCCATTAATCCGCATGTTAAGTCACCCTACTCCCTCTGAACCCGAGACCTAGATGCGGTCATACCTTCTCTACTACTCCCTTCTTGTCTTCTCTCTTTCCAACTGCTTTCATGGTCACTCATTCCTTTGCTATCTCACATCAATTTCTATGCACACAAATGAGTGCTACCACCCCTAGAGGAACAGTCCTCCAGGAGGAGGAGCAAGAGACCCATTGAGGATGCCAACTTTGTGGTGTAGACCCTTTGCCATCGCTAAAGCAATGTGAACCCTCCCTAACAAAAATGGCTCCCCTAACTGCAAAGTTTGGCACTTGGAAAGGTATTGTGCTCTTCTTCCATGTCTGCTACATGCACACATGCTTATTATATGTCTCCTCTATTGGCTTTTGTTTACACATTGTTAACATGTCATTGCATGCATTCCCCCTCGAGAATTAATGCTTGTTTTCTCTCTTTCTTATTGCCAACGTCTTCTAAGTGCCACAAGCTCTTTCAATTTTTCTACTCAGTTGTTGAGTTGCGTGCTGAGTACAGCTTGAGCGGGCAAACACCGAGTAGAATTTGTCACTCTACTTTTTGAGAATATGATATAAACTAAAGAGCAGACATACTTGCGGCAGCTCATCTCCCAAGCACCAAATGGACTAATCATCCATTCTGGAATGATGTGGCGGGGTGGAAAGGGATCCTCTATCCGCTAAGAAATGTAGATTAATGACTAAGACTTTATCTCTTCTACCTCATAGTCAAGGACGAGTATGATTTCAAGAGAGAGGTAATGTCATAAAATCTGATATCTAACCAACCCAAATGATTTTATCATATTAAACTGATCATTTAATGTGGGAGAATAAATGGGAACATAGAATATAGACATGTGCTTATGGATCTATCTCAACGCGGGGCCAAGGTTAAAGAGGTCCAAATAAGAGATGGTATGTTAAAGAGCAATGCTACCTAATGGAGCTTAAAGACCATCAGGTTAGCTTCATTAAAGACCTCCAAAAGTTAGTGTTAAAAAGTCCTTTGACCTTAGGCAAGCTAGGGCTGACCTTGAGGTGGGAACCCTACCCAAGCATGAGGTGCTTGTCGGCTTGCTAACTAAAGTGCTTAAAATGTTTGTGGGAACCTTGACCAAAGCTTGAGGTGATTTTTATGCTTAAAATAGCTAAGGTTTTTGAAGTGTTCAATTCAAAGATAAACTCTCAAGAGTCATCAACGATTTCCATGCTTGATTGACTAAGTGCTTGAAGTATTCAATTCAAACCAAATGACTTAAGAAGCATAACAGACACATGTTCAAATAATCCTCCACATGTGGCCCTCATGAGGTCCTTGAATCCTATTGGATAGGTTTTGAAGGGGTCCAATGAGAATTTCAATGCATAAAAATAAATAATTAAGTTCTTTCTCTCAAAGAGGAAAAAGAGGACACATGTCCAAATGAAATAATTAAATAATATAAGAGAGAGAGAGAGAGAGGTGGACCAAGCATGAGAGGGGGGTATACTCTCCCACACACACATTCTCTCATTGTGTGGAGTGCAAAGTGCAAGAGCTCCATCTCCTTCTCCAAGCTTGTTGAGAAGTGGAGAGCATACACCAACACTCTTGGCTATGGAATGTAAATCCAACCAAGAGCCATGCTTCAATGCTTAAGCTTGCCATCTTCTTCATCTTCATTACTATGATATTATGCTATGCTAAGCAAGAAGAGTGATGATAAGTGAGGAACTATTTCTTTCTCCTATGGATGATTCTTCTTCCTCTTCCCTACTCTCATTCCCCGCTAGCTCTCTCCACCTTCCAAGGTGTTTGAGGCCTTGGGACTGAGGCTTGGGATAGTTAATGCTTTTTGCAAAGTTTATGGTATGCTTGTGATACATGAAGCTTTCCATATTCATTGCATCACCTAGGTCACAAGGAACACAAAGATTGTATTGTATCAAGTCTCTCTTGATGAGAGAATCTATAATACAAACGCCTTTTGGAGTGGGGACCGGCTCTAAGTAAATCCGGTCCTCAACTATTGTCATGTTCTTTAATACTCTCTCTCTTGCAAAAGTATTGTTCATGCCAAGTTAATTAAGTACTATGTTTATGTTGCTACCATCAATTAAGTTCACCTCTATGTTCTCAAAGTAATCTCACAAAAATTCTCACTCAAATTCTCTTGATTCCGCTATTCTCAAAGTTTATAGGCCATTTCCATTACACGACACGCAAGGCTAATGCAAGGTCAACCGCTAAGTTTCTCTTTGAGAACATTATTACGCGATTTGGTTGTCCCTTTGAAATTGTGTGCCTGTGAGCTTTCTTGAGAGCATTTTTTCCACATTGATCAATTTTTGATTTGCATCTATTTTAGTGCTTGTCTATACGTGTTTATTCCATCCATGTACGTTGAGTGTGGATTGCCTTTGTATGCACATTGTGGAGCCATTTTGGTCTTACTATTTGGAAGTGAGTAGTGGTTTTGGGTTATGATTTTGAGTCCTCTTTAAGAGACTATAGTGGAAGAGGTTTACTTCCACTTTGCCATCCTTTTGATTGACATATTTTTAGTCAGTTTGTAGTGGTCAAGATTATCTCCCACTTTGGCATCTTGGATGCGGCTTATGGTTTCTTCACACTTCTATTGGTGCACTTGAGTTATTAATTGTTGGTAAATTTTTACATTTAAAAATAGGGTGACACGAGTCCATGTGCCTCACACCACTATCCACGACATATTAATGATGCAAAAATTAGCGCTTGCCGACCCACATTCCTTATTGGATAAATTCAATGAAGAAGGTAGAGAGAAAGCTGAGAGGAAACTTTGTGGCACGACAATGAACTGATCAAAAATGGCTTAGACTACCTATGTCTTTACTAGCACAACTATTGTGGGAGGTAATTCTAAATTTATAATACACATGCATGGGGTTTTTCTTGGGGTCAGTACATGGGGTTTTCTTGGAAATCACTTTGTTTTGGTGATTTGTATTGCAAAAAGAGTTCGATACAATGTATAGGCTGAAAATACAAAATTTGTCAGCCAAGTGGAGTAGAGAGTAACACATGCACAAAGATAATCCAAGGCAAGCTATGATTTGGCTGTAAAAGAGAAAGAACTTTTTTGTGCGTAAGGGACTAGAGATAGCGATCATAGCCAATCCTGAGAATGGCACATAGTTTTACCGAAAATGCATCTATTTTGTGGGTTGGGGAGAGAAGGGTTGCAAAATGACCCCCTTCAGAGTCTCCGAGGTTGCACGGGCATGCATTAGTCCTACGGACTAAGTACTATCTGCTTTTGAAAGCACTATTTGTTTTTCTTAATTTTTTATAATGATAAATTGCAAAAAATATCGTGTGGTTGATATATTGGCCAAGGGTGATGTGTCGTCGATGGCGGCAACTATTCCAACTCAAGAGAACCCATTCTCGCAGTGATTGAGAATGCATGTATATTGGTGGCATTTTGAAAGGTGAGCGTAGTAACATTAGAGTAGGGGGTCTTATCTGGTATTGTCACATTACTAATACGTGGAGTGCAGGGGTGTATTGAGCTTGGCGGAGAAGATGGAGGGGAAGAACTCCACGTTGAACAAGCTACATGCACGCACCGCACACGATTCTAGCATGTCTCTTGGTGAGGCAATGCAAGCTTTTCAACAAAAGCACTTTGGAAAGGCTTTTGTGCGGTGGAAGCCAACCATATGAGCCACACACAATGCAGAGAAGCAGTCACATTTGCATATCTATTAGATGCTTGCTATAAAGGTATTGAACTATACATTTTTATTAGGATGTAAGATTAAAATTGTGTGTTTTGAATGATGGACTTGTTCCTCTTTTTATTTGTAGATAATGGTTGGGCACCCTTAAGATATGTCTTCGCAGTCCTACCCCAAGCATCTAGCCGAAGACATAGAGAGACTGTTCATGGTTTTTGGACTATGTGGATGGCGAGTTTCCCAAAAACGAAGCTGCATAACACAATGGTAAGTTATGTATTTCTTGTTCAACTAATGTGGTTTGGTTTGCTATAGTGTCCTCACCTTTTTTTATAGACTTACAGCATTGCGCAAGAAGATTAGGGAAAGGGGCAAAAGTGGAAGTGTCACCATCAATCCGCCTCCCACCAATGCCATTTCCCCTAGCACGACCAAGGGATGTCGAAGCCCAAAAACTACAGTGAGAAGACCTAAACAAGGTACTAAGAGAGGACAACCAATCATTAAAGAATTTAAGGAGTTCTTGGAAGAGTTTCAGAAAGAAAGAAGAGAGCAGCAAGGTGACGGGTCAGATTATGGAGCAAGGTGACTTCGACCGACACTTGGAATCACGGAGATATAGTCCATCTCAGGGGTTTTGTTGGAATTAGGGTTGCAGAGAAACACACACAGCTTGGAGAAGACGAAGGAAGCTCAAGGCACACAACAATAGAGAGTGTGTTACTTAGTGTGCCATAGAAAGATTGATAGCCCTAGAGTGATGGGCGTATATACAATGCACGGGAGAAAAAACCTCCTAAAGAGGGAAAAAATGCCCCGGCGGTCCTAGTGTGTTCATACACATCACTACCACATGTATATGGTAAAAAATCCCCCCTGGAGTGATGCGGTGAACGAGAGTTGGCACATGAGTAAAGGGAAGTGCCATGCCCTGAGGACAGGATCAGTCCACAAAGGGGAGCAAGCCCAAAGCTTTGCAGAAACCTTCAAGCTTCTCACGATACAATGCCTTTGTGAAAAGATCTGCAAGGTTGTCCTGTGTTGGCACACAAGCCAAGATAATCTCTCCTGCTAAGAGCCTCTCCCTGACATAGTGGTAATGCACCTCAATGTGCTTTGTGCGAGCATGAAAACTGGGTTCCTCGCAATTGCCAATGCGCTCTCACTGTCAGTGTAGATAGTGTTGGCAGTGTCCTATCCAACACCAAAATCAGCCATAAGGCGTCTGAGCCATACACACTCAACTGTCGCTGTGAAGACTGCCATGTACTCAGCCTCACAACTCGAAGTGGCCACAGTAGGTTGCTTCTTGCTCAACCATGATATACATGAACTGCCAAGCATGAAACAAAAACCACTTGTGGACACTCGCGTGTCAAAACAACCAGCCCAATCTGAGTCCGAAAAAGCATGTAAGTCTCGCGGCAATGATCCCCCCTTGGGATAAAACAAGCCAAGATGTAAAGTGCCACTAAGGTAGCGGAAAATCCTCTTGACAGCCTACCAATGCTTAGACCCAGGGCTATGCATAAATCTGCTGACCTGTGAGACTGCAAACTGAATATCCGGCCTCGTGTTGCATACATAAATGAGGCAGCCAACAGCAGTTTGGTAAAGACTGACACCAGTAGGATCGCCAGCATCATGTAGACTCAACTTCAAACTTGTTTCCATGGGAGTGGCAATAGGTTTGCAATCCTCAAGTCCAAACTTACATAGCAATGTCTCTATGTAACTTTTCTGACACAAGGCAATACCACCATCACACTGCTTAAATTGTATACCCAAGTAATGATGCAGCAGCCCCAAATCTTTCATCTTGAAAGTAGCATTCAAATCAGCCTTAAATTTAGCAATATGTCTCTCATTTGGTCCAGTCATCAGCAAATCATCAACATAAAGAACCACAATGAGAAGTACATCACCCTCACGCTTTACATACAATGTGCTTTCTGTTGGACTGTTACGAAAGCCTCATTTAACCAAATGAGTGTCAGCTTTCTCATACCAAGCACGAGGAGATTGCTTCAACCCATACAAAGCCTTCTTACATCTGCACACTTTGTCCTCTTGTCCTTTTATGACAAAACCGCGAGGCTGCGTTACATAAACTTCCTCAAATATGTCACCATTCAAGAAAGCAGTAACAATGTCTGATTGATGTACATCCCAACCAAAATGAGCTGCCAATGCACATAGAAAACGTACAGTAGTCATACGACAAGTGGGAGCAAAAGTCTCTTCATAATCTATGCCTTTTTGTTGTGCATAACCCTTTGCAACAAGTCGAGCCTTATGGCGATCGATCTGACCATTCGGCTTGCGTTTCAACTTGTACACCCACTTCGTACCAATGGCCTTTTTGCCATGAGGCAAATCACATAAAGTCCATGTGTCATTTTCTATAAGTGCATCATATTTTGATTGCATGGCAGCCATCCAATTCTCTAAATTTTGTGCTTCATCAAAAGACAAAGGCTCCTCAACCTCATGTAAGCTAGACATAGCCAAAGCATAACAATCTGATGCATAAGATGCATGGCAAGAGCCTGAACGAGTACGACTACACAATGGTGCATCCAATTTACTGTCACGCAATGTATGCACCAGCCATTTTGGCATACCTCTAGCCTACTCATTTTTAGCTCTTTCCTCATCAAGTACATCATGTACATCTGCATCAATAATAGGTTAATCTAAAACATTTTTAGAAACCCCCATAGGCTATACATTTGCCTCATTGGAACTTACATTCGTATTTCCACCACTGAAAAGAGGCAACAAAGTGTCATAAATGTCCTGTGAGCTTACATTACTGTCTCTAGTACATGACAGCAAGGGTTGAACAGAATCTTCCACAAACACTACATCCCGAGAAACCAGAATACGTTTTGTTTGTGGATGATACAACCTGTAACCTTTGCTTTCAGCACTATAACCAACAAAAATACATTTGATAGCCTTATCATCCAATTTTCTGTGTTGCACTTGTGGCACCAAAGCATATGCCAAATAGCCAAAAACACGCATGTGCTCAATAGAAGGTTTTCTATCATGCCATGCTTCATATGGAGTAATAGATTGCAAAGCTTTCGTAGGACACCTGTTAAGTACATAAGTGGCACACATGATGGCCTCAAGCCAAAAAGAATGCGGCAAAGCTTGACTTTTGACCATACATCGTGCCATTTCCATCAGTGACCTATTTTTTCTCTCAGCAACACTATTTTGCTGAGGTGTATAAGGCACTATACATTGGTGTTTTATCCCACGACTAGCCAAAAATGCATTAAATTCATGAGACATATACTCCCCCCCTCGATCGGAACGGAGGGTGTCCATAGTACATTTCGAGACATTTTCAGCCATAGCCAAAAATTGTTTGAAGCACATAAAAACTTCGGAATTCGCTTTAAGCGGAAATACCCATGCATGCCTGGAGTAATGATCAATGAAAGTCACGAAGTACAGGTAATTTCCCAAGGACGGAGTTTGCATGGGCCCACAAACATCACTATGCACAAGCTGCAACCTGCATGTGGCCCGAACTGAAACATCCTTTGGAAATTTAGAATGCTGCATCCTACCCAAAATACAGCCTTCACAAACATGTTTGACAGGTGCTTCAAGAGGTGGCAAAGAAGCAACCATATCAGATTTTTGCAAACGCAGCAAACTGGCAAAATTCAGATGACCAAAACGTGCATGCGAAAGTTTTGCATCTGAAATAGCCCTTGAATTTGCAACAGCATTTGCAAAATTTTGTCCACACTTGTCATACAAAGTGAGCTTATATAGCCCACGGCACAAAAGCCCAGATGCAACAATTTCATCACCAAAACTGAGATCATGAACTGTACATCTGTCATCCACAAATTTGACTACAAGTCCAAGTCTAGCAAGTGTGGATACAGACAAGAGATTCTTCTTGATCCCAGGTACATAAAGTGCATCAACAAGTGTGAAGGAACTGCCATTAGCAGCAGAGAGCACAATCTTTCCAACTCTCTGAACTGGATAAGAGGCGTTGTTGGCACAAGTGACTGAATTCCCATGAGGGACAGACTCGAGAGAGGTAAACAATTCACGATGTGAGGTAATGTGCTTTGTAGCACCACTGTCGAAATACCACACATGTGAATCTGTAGCAACTGACAAGCATGCATCATGGACAGCAGGATTGTAAGTGCACTATGCGCTAAAAGCCCATTCTGCATCAACATCAGCAACACAGTCTCCTTTCACAGAAGACTCAACAATGGCTGCATTTGTAGTGCAACCAGCATTTGCAGTGGAACCACCCTCTTTCTTCTTAGCCTCATGAGCCTTCAACTTAGGACACGACTTGATCAAGTGATCATTGGATTTACAATAATGGCAACGCATCTTCTTTTTGCCCTTATCACCAGAATTTCCAGACGAATTGCTGCCAGCAGAAGCATTAGGAACAGAATTTTTGCCATTGGCAGCAGAACCATAAGAAGTGGCTGCATTGTTGTTACCACCCTTTCTTTGAGAAGCAATAAAAGCCTATTCAATTGCACGCTGTCTAGTCCTGTTTTTTCTGGAAAGTGACTCTTGCAATAGCAATGTGCATAATGCATCAAACTTGACAACTTCTAGATTTCCTTGGGTCATAAGTCTCCAAGTACTAGCAAAAGTTTGGTAAGAATCTGGTAAGGCATCAAGAACAGTCTGCACAAGAGAACTATCTAAAATAACTTCACGTGCAGAAATAAGTTGCTCATTGATATCCTTGACACTAGCAAGGAAAGTGTCCATATCATCTTTCTCATGCATAATCTTCGACTCCAGCTCTTTACGCAGAAAAGCAATTTTAGCCTCATTGCGGCTTGCATAAAGACTTGCTAGAATATCCCAAGCCTCTTTTGCAGATTTTGCTGAGCGGATGTGAGGAACAATGGTGCGCTTCACAGACAACACAATGAATGCATGAGCCTGCGCATCCTTAACATCCCAACGAGCTTGTTCTGCCGTAGGCAAAACAACTCTAACAGCTGCAATCCTTGCAGCAAGACCTACAACATCCTCAACATCACCTACATCCTCAGAACCAGGACGTACATCAATGCCGTGCACAATGTTCCAGACACCCTTTGACACAAGAACATGCTGCATCATATAAGCCCACATAGGGTAGTTGTCCCCATCCAACCTGTCCTCAGCAGCAAACATCTTGAACACATCTGTGTTGTTGTTGTCAGCCATGGTAAATGTTGCACCTCATGTGAAAACTACCCGAAAATAGGAGAAACGGAGCGGGAACAACTTGTGCTATATAGCACAAACCGTAGAAGACTATTAGGCATCTGCTATGCAGTAAACGGCACTAACAGAAATTCTGCACAAAATGACGAAATAGCTTGTGCAGTACTTCCTGTAGTGGAAACGGAGGCCGAAATGAGCTCAAATCAAAAATTTGAGCAGACCAAGCTCTACGAGTTGTCCCAAAATATTTGTCGACCTGCGAACGCTTGCCAAAGCTCATCTGAAATCAGAGAAAGTGAGCAGGCGTGTGCTGGAGCAGCTGGCGACTAAGCCCGGGAGGACGTGACCTGCTCTGATACCAATTGTTGGAATTAGGGTTGCAGAGAAACACACACAGCTTGGAGAAGATGAAGGAAGCTCAAGGCACACAATAGAGAGAGTGTTACTTAGTGTGCAATGGAAAGATTGATAGCCCTAGAGTGATGGGCATATATACAATGCACGGGGGGAAAAAACTCCTAAAGAGGGAAAAAATGCCCTGGCAATCCTAGTGTGTTCACACACATCACTACCACATGTATATGGTAACAGTTTGAGATGTTGAGGTCCCGAACGAACCATTTCCATTACTACTAGGCAAAGCAAGGACAGCCACCCAATTTCAGTTCAGCCACTCGAACCACTAACTTCCTATCCACTAGGTAAGAAATGCAACCACAAATCAATGGCTTTTTTTCAAAATTTAATGGTGCTTAACATCTGATTAAAATTTTCATGTGACACGGTTTGGGCTCACTCTGATGCAAAAATGGCAAAAATTATAAGTGTTGGAGTGGTTCCAGTACATCTCGCAGTACTTGTTGATCTATACCATCTGTGGAAGGCGCTCATAGATCCAAAAAATAATTTTGAGTAATTTTATGACAATTAGATATCTAATTTCAATTTTGAACTTGCTGAGTACTCAATCAATCTTCTTTCACATGGTATTGCGTATTGCAGGAGCCTTTGAGTGATCCAATGTTTGACTGGATCTCTCTCGCACTTGTGTGCACAAACCTTTCCACACATTGCAAACTTGAATCTGGCATTAGTGACATACCTCGATTGAATGTATTCTCTACCGAGTTTGTTGCTAGTTGTTCACCCTAGCTACAGAGTTTTTACTATCGGATGGTACAATAGTCGTGACGTGTCGAGCAAACCACTTGGCACTTGTCACCGAGGAGGCTTGCTTGTGCGATTTTTGCCATCTTCGCACCATCTTTCTTTGGATGTTGCTACGCACATATGCTATTTTGTGCTTTGTGCAAGCATTAAAGCATAGGTTAAGCAACCTAAGACATGCAAGTGATCATTGACAAGCTTCTTGCGATTGCAATGCTTTAGTGGGACACCTACTCAACACAGGTTCAAGACACACAACATCATCAAGCCAAAATGCATGCAACAAAGCTTGGCTTTGACCATACATTGTGCCATCTCTATAAGTCGCTTGTTTTTCCTCTCAGCAAAACCACTATGTTGAGGGGTATATGATATTGTACACAAAGACTTCCTAGAAATGCATTTAGCTCTTTTGGCATTTACTCCCCACTTTGTTAGAATCAAGGGTGTCTACAATACAACCATATAAACTTTCAACCATAGTAGGTATTTCTTGAAGCACATAAACTTTGAATTTTGCCTTGAGTTAATACATGCATGCCTCAAGTAATCACCAATAAAAGTCACAAAATACCAAAATACCAATGGTTTCCAAAAGATTAAATATGCATCAAACCTTCAGAATCCCTATGGACAAGTACGATTTGCAAGTAGCCTACAAAAAACCATCCTTAGGAAACTTAGAAAGTTGTATTTTGCCCACGCACAATTAAAAATACATGTTTCCATGGTGCCTCAAGAGTGGGGAAAGAAGCAAGCATATCATATATTTACACATGCAACAAACAATAGAAATTTAGATGACTGAAACATACATGTATTCCAAAGTTTTGCATCCAAGCTAGCCTTTGAATGCATGCTACATCTTCCACACAATCCTTGTAATCATAGAGCTTCCGTATCACCAACATTGAGAGCAATATATATGCCACAATATATATCACCAACATTGAGAGCATGCATTGTATGTCCACAAATTTAAGAAAAGATTCTTCGTGATCCTGGGTATGCAGAAAGCATAAGAAAATATGAAAGAACCACCACTTGCAGTGATTAGCACAATCTTGCCAACTATGTTTACTTTCTAAGAGGCATTGTTGGCATGTGACAATATTCCCACTCGAGACAATCTCAAAGATGTGAAAAAATCATGATATGTTGATGTGCTTGATCTCACCACTATCAAAGTACCCAACGTGACCCACTCACTCCTCAATACGTGCATCATGAAAAAATGCCCATATTGACACGGTGCAATAAAAGCTCATTCTGCATTCTACATAAAATATGTTCAAAGAGCATCGAAAGAAGCATATGTAATGTTTGTATTTGCCTCTTTCTTACAAGCCACTTGAACAATCTCTTACCCTATAAAAAGTCCTATGATTCAAATTGATTCCTTATCTACATCAAAGGAATTTTCTCTGGTAACCCCTCTCTAGGAGCGGATCTGATTCATGGTACTTTATAGGCTTTAAATCACACATCCCAAGTCATTACACCCTTGCTTACCATGAGTAAAGGGAATCCTTGGAGGTTATAACTAGATAGTGGAGGGCCCACCATGTATTTAAAAGGCTACAACTATGAAGTTGAACCTGCGGAAAGAGGTCTTTATTAAGGTCATGTTTAGAACTATGAATGTAGATACCTTATATGAACAACTCGTTAGCCCTTCCTCTACTTGGCAGAACCAATCTACCATGGATAAGTATGTGCCCTCTTAGTGCTAGCGCATAAGGCCAACCTGGATAACAAATGTGATGTATTATGATGCTTCTCTTTCACTCATGAAAGTAATCCTATGTTTTGTTTGGGATGGTGATAGGGTACCAAATCAAGAAAGCTTGCAACCCATTCCATTTAGCAATAGCTGATGTGTTCCCATTCATTAGAAACAAGAGATGAATGGAGGCCCTTCAATTATTGATACTTTTGTGGAGTTTGCTAGAATGCTTGAGAGACTTGTGCTTGCAAAGGCTCACAAATACTTTTGAAAAAGCTATCTTTCAGCCTATAATATCAAGAAGCACCTTTAGCGTGGGTACTCCCTCCGAGGTGTAATCAACACTTTGATCTTGCATATGTACCTAATGTTCAAATGAAAGATTCTTTGTAGCCTTTTTATTGTGATTTCTTTAAGAAAATTTTGAGTGAGATATCTCTCTCTTCCTCATTTTCTCTTGGGTGATGGAAGGAGGACATGCTTCATTTACTTAATAAACACTTCGTCGTATTGTTAACATCGGCTTCCTTTTTACGAAATCTTGAGTGTACAAGTTGTTTGCAATGTTTTAAAAAATGTCGATAGCAAAGTTAAAGAAAAAGTGTGCATTATTGAATTGAATATAGTTTTATGTTTGTTCCCTTATTCGTGATTTTTATGCCTACGTGCTAGAATGGGCTACTAATTGGACTACGGGGCAAGACACAACTTCCATTCTCATACATTTTGGAGATACATTGTCAACTCTCCACCACTGCACTATATATGCCAGGCCACGTGCCAATCTGAACGCGGCTAGGGGGAGCCTATAAGAGGCTACTACTAGGTGGAGAGTTGGCAGTTCAGATCACTAGTGGTCTCATATTGGTATCAGATTTTAGGCTATTTTTAGCAAAGGAAGGGCGTGGTCTCTTGTTTTAGCAAGATCACTTCATGTCCATGGAGAAGATGAAGCAGCAAGGCTCAAAGCCCGTGTGGGAATAAAGTTTTAGTCGAAGGGGGAAACTCTTGATGACCTGCACCAAATTCACTGGGACTATTGTCGTTGGGTGCACGCTACCGTGGGAAAGCCTTTTTGTTTTATCTGTGACATGAAAGGAGCACCCTACAATGCGCTAGCTCTCTCCTTGTTCTTACATAGGCGGCCGGTGCCACAACAGAGCTTGGAAGTGTTTTCCTCTTCACACAGGCACCTAAAGGTCTTGCCTCCCCACCCCAAAATCTAAGTTTATGGTGCATGCCTACTTCCGGTACACACCCATTCACAGAATCGTAAAGCTCAACAAACTATGATATTTCAAAAGCACTCTTGGACTCTCCGACCATCACAAAAAATTTGCATCATTTGTAGATTTTTACCCAATAATTTCAAACCTTGTTCTACCTTGTTCAGGGATCCTTTGCAATCGCTTTCAAAGGCTTCAACTCAAAGCTTCTTCCCACTCTGGCAGGGACGTGGTTTTTGGTGGTTTTTGAATGCCTTAAGCGACATCAAAGCGAATTTGGCAAGTTCTTTAAAAGAATTCAACTAGTTCTCCAAGCAAACATCAAGGTGATTTTGGCAAGTGCTACAGACCCGTTGGCACAACTATTTTGCCAGTTAGGGTAGCAATTTGTTAGGCGGTTCTTGGTATAAGATACTCAAATGTTCCTCTTGCTAGCACATCACAAAACCGCCATTGATTTAGACATTGACATACATCATACGCTTGATTTTGAAAATTTTGCACAAGTTTCACCTACTCTTGCCCCATGATTGGATACTCTTGTGAAGGATACCCGCACAGAATTAGGGTCAGATAATAGCTAGGAATTTCTTGGCATCCAAGAGTTTAGAGCACTGCAAACACGCATGATTGTTTTAGAGTTTGATTTTGCAAAGTTGAATGAGAATGTTGCCAAAATGTTTGATATGCTTGTGCAATTCATGCAACAGTCGTCCAAGGGCCAATTTAATGAGTAGCTCGGGTTTTTGCATCCCCCATGCCTAGCGGGAGCACACCTGGTCTGCAGGAGCAAGGCCCTAATCTGGAGGGGTTGCACCTTCTCTCTCAAAAAGAGGTGGATGACTTGTTGAAGAATATCAAGCCACTTATTTTAAGGGGAGAAGAGATGGGACACAACAAAGATACGGTGAATATATATTCCTAAGCAAATGGGATGGTATTAACGATCTTAGATGCACTCCAGATACAATCAAGGTACTGTAAACGATCTTAGACGCACTCCAGACACAGCCAAGGCACTACAAACGAGTCTGACACTAGAAGGCAAGGCCTCAAATGGTGGATGTCTATCAAAGAGAAGGGCATCATACCACAGACTTGGGAAGCCTTTGAGACAGTGTTCAAAAAAAATATATGTCCACAAATGAAGCGGACAAAAAATGGTCTACTTGGGATAATTATTTTATGCGTCAGCATAAGACACTGTTGGAGTATATCTTGCACTACGGTGATATAATTCTCAAGCTAGAGAGGTTAGATACCTTTTAGCAAGTGTGTGTGTTTATCTTGGGGTTGACACTAGAGCTTAAGAAGCATGTCAAAACATAGGACCCCAAGACGCTCGAGAAAGCCATAGTGCAAGCACATACACAATCCCGATGAGAAAGCATTGCATACGACTCACATGCCTGACACGGCATGTGCAAATGCACGTACAAGGCATGGGTACAATAAAAGGAACTTTATAGTAAGTGCATCTGAGGCATCCAAGAAACTCAAGGGTCTAGGGACCCTCTATATAGTGAAGAATTTGGGAAGGCTAAAAAGAAAAAACTACGTTTTACATGTATAGGGAGTGGACATAGCAATTAGGATTGTCCCAAAGGGAAATCTGCTACCCAAGGTAAGAGAAAGCAATGCACATGGTGCAATTGTTGCCACTTGAGTCCTCCTCTCGTTTCTCCAATGTGGAGATAACACACACCAAAGCGATACACGAGTGCTTTATAATGGCCTCACTGTGGCAATCAAGGCCTTTGGTCCACGTGAGTTGGTGTGTATGCATGGGTCTATCCAAGGACACAAGGTGCGTATATTGGTGGACTATGGTGTTTCGCACAATTTCATTAACTATAAGTTAGTGAAATGGCTCAAGTTACCCCAGACTCTGAGTTTCCATTATTACAAGGTAACGATGATGAACAACCATGATGCTGAGGTGTGGGATACTCAAGTGAAAGATGTACCCCTAGAGATTCAAGAAGATTACACTTCCTTGAATTTCCAAGGCATGAATATGCAGCGAGCTGATGTGGTTCTTAGTCGGGAGTGGTTTCAAAGATTAGAATCGTCACTTAAACGTAGCTATGAGCACAACAATTTGATATTCAGATCCAATAAAGTGCACGTGCCACTGTTGGGAGAGAAGGATGTGCCTTCCTCATCACTCGACCAAGCTTATAAAGCTCTCTTCTCAAGATGAAATAGAAGAACCCTTTTTGTTTTATTCCATGTGTCATTTTCTTTCAAATGTTGAGAACGTGTTGAATGAAAATTCCTTAACGCTACATGTTTCTCTCCCTTCTCTTACACCTATGAGTACTTCTCTCTCTCCAAAACAATCAAATGCTGCTAATAAGTTAAAAGATTTATCAATGGAATACAAAGATATATTCCCATATGATTTGATCGCCTACATGGGATGTGTAACATGGCATAGACGTGGTTGTAGGCAGTAAGCCCGTAAGTAAACCACCCTATAGATTACATCATTTTGAGGCTGATGAGGTGGAACATCAACTTATTGACTACCTTGGTAGGAGGGTTTATCCAACCCAGTTCTTCACCATGGGCCTCTCCCATCTTATTGGTGAAGAAAAAAGACAATAGTATACACATGTGCATAGGCTATCGAGGGTTGAATGCGGTTACTATTAAGAACAAATATCCATTGAGGTTTGAATGTTTAAACTATTAAGAACATGTATCCATTGAGAGCTGAAGGTGGTTTCTATCAAGGGTTGAATGTGATTACTATTAAGAATAAGTATTTATTGTCGAGAGTGGATGAGTTATTTGATAAGCTCACTTGTGCTTGTATCTTTACGAAGATTGATTTACGCTCAAGGTATCATCATGTATGCATTAGGCTTGCGAATATAACCAAGACTGCATTCCAAACACGATTTGGACACTATGAGTGTTTGGTTATACCCTTTGGGTTAACCAATGCGCCCACAACTTTCATGACGCTTATGGTGGATAGTGTCTTGAAACCGTATTTGAAAAAGTTTGTTATCATTTTTCTCGATGAAATTTTTAGTGTATTCACCTTTGACAACATTTGCAACAGGTGTTTGAATTGTTAAGAGAAAACAAGTTATATGCTAAAGAATCAAAGTGTGATTTTCTCAAGGAGGAAATTCATTACTTAGGACATGTGATTTCAGCTGATGGGATGCACATGGATCGATCCAAAGTGGATGCCATTCGAAGATGGCCTTCTCCCAAAAACCTAGAAGACCTACAAATTTTCTTAAATTTGCAGGTTTGTATTGAAGGTTCGTTAAAAACTATGCTCATATTGATGTTTCTATGATGGATCAACTGAAAGACAAGGGGAAAACCTTCCAGTGGGACAAAGCTCGACATCAAAATTTTGATGCTCTCAAGGATGCATTAGCAATAGATCCTATTTTGGCTATTGTGGATCCTTTGAAACCATTTGTTTTAGAAATGGATGCTAGTAATCATGCTATTTGAGTGGTCCTTATGCAGGAGGGTAGACCAATTGCATTTGAAAGTAAGAAGCTTGATTTAGCACAACAAAATTATTTTGCTTATGAAAGAGAACTCTATGCAATAGTGTTTGCTTTGAAGACATGGTGACATTATTTGTATGGAGCTCAATTTGAGGTTGTGTTTGACCATGAAAGCATAAAATAGTTTACACAACAAACAGACTTGAAGTCAAAAGGTCGGGTGGGTTGGGACTGTTTAGGAGTATGGTGCAAAGCTTAGGTATTGTAAAGGATGATACAATGTGGTAGCCGATGCTCTTAGTTGCATGACTGAGATCAACTCTCTTCTTTTTGCCGAGCTTTGAAGTGCATTTCTAGCATCTCAATGCATACTCCAAAGTGTGGAGCCATGTGAAAATGAGAGATCCTTCTCACTCCAATGTTGGTACTATGTCTTTAACCTCTACGTCTAGTTCTCCTCTTTTGAGTGATGAGCTACAGAGATGGAATAAAATTTTTCCATAAATGATGGGTACCTACTCCAGGGGAGAGTGTGTGTATCGATGGATGCAGACATTCGGTGCCAAATTCTTTCTGAATGCCACAACAATCCAAGTGCACGGCATAAGAAAAATCATGCTATGTTCAAGATTATGTCTTGCATTGCTAGAAATGTCAAACAAAAACAGTAGAGTGCCTGATGGCAAGAGGTCCCTTGCATCCATTGGAGATTCTTATTGTAAATGGGATCTCTATGGAATTCCTTGTGGGATTACCAACCATTGTTCGAGGTCATGAGTCGGTATGGGTGATCGTAGACCAGTTAACTAAACTTTGCAAGTTAATTTCAACCAAATCCACAATTAATACCCACCCGAGATTTAGCTAAGTTATTTGTGGACAATCTGTACAAGTTCTATGGGTTGCCAAGTAACATTGTGAGTAAGTTTAATAGTCATTTTTTAAGGGGGCTGTGTTTAAACAATTGGATACACAACTCAATATCAATACTACATATCGTTCTAAAACACATGATCAGATTGAATGGATCATCCAAGTGCTAGAGGATATGCTACAAGCATACATTAGCAAGAAGCATTTGGATTGGAAAGATTATCTTCCCATTCTCAAGTTTGCTTACAATAGTGTTAAGCATGTAATGCCTGGTTTCATGCACGTGTATGGTTTTCAATGTAGGTCACCAGTTACGATGGGGTTGGCAATTGAAAAGCTTTAGTGTTAGGAAATAAGACGTAGCTAAATAGATTTTTGAGTAGATTACTTAATGGAGAGAGATAGATTTCACACACAAGAGATTATAGAGTAGAGAGAGAGAGAGAATACACACGATATACGTGGTTCACCCAATGTGGGCTACGTCCACGGGAAAGCAGCCACTCAATGGCTTTAGCACTTCAAAAGAAGAAGTAGTTTACAAAGGGATTAAACCCTTGATAGAGCTCGCGCCTTGCTTCACTCTCACCACCTCACACTCACCTTGTTGCATCAACTTCACACTATGAAATGTGTGTAGAAATGGTCTCCTTTTATAGGCCAAAAGGGCTGCCCTCTCTTATGAGAGACAGCCATGTGTAGCTGCCCTTGTGCGAATAAGTCCAAATCGGACCCTCGAATCCGCCCATGTGTGGCCGCCCTTGAGAAGACAAGTCCGCTTTTGAATTCGGCCACCGGCCATTGAATTCGGCCACCAACAACCGGCCATTGACTTCCGACCACCGGCCATCGGCCATTGACTACCGGCCACCGGCCAACCGACCGGTTGTTTTCCGACCACTTTCCGGCCGCCGTCCTGCCATAATATTCCGACGAAAAGGAATATTCCAGCGAAAAAAAAAGTCTCGGGGGCCTCCGTCCCCGAGGCCTCTAAAGTTGCCCCTGATTCTTGTCCGTGAAAATTTTGGTTTCCGATGAGTGATTTTCCTTCACGCACGATGGCTTCTCCTCATAATGGGGGCCTTACAAATGTGCGCTTTTACCATAGAAAATTACAAGGGTAAATCAGGCTCCATACTTAACAATCTCCCACTTGGAGACTGATCTCCAAACCAAACTTGTGACTGCTCTCCATTCTGGCTTCTTATCCTTGAATGTCGATTGAAGATGAGCAAAAGCTCAACTTCTCCTTGTTGACCACCTTTGTAAACATGTCTGCAGGATTTTCACTTGTATGCACCTTTCCTAGCTTTAGTTGTCCCTCTTCCAAAAGAGTGCGTATGAAGTGATATCTCACCTCAATGTGCTTTGTCCTTGAATAAAAGGCTGAGTTCTTCGCAAGATGGATAGCACTTTGGCTATCACTGTACAAGACACAATTGTCTTGTTTGAATCCAAGCTCTTCTAAGAATCTGTGAAGCCACAGAATTTCTTTGCTTGCCTCCGTCATTGCTACATACTCTGCTTCCGTGGTAGAAAGTGAAACCACTTTCTGCAGCTTTGAAGCCCAGCTTACTGCTGTGCCTCCAACCGTGAACACATAGCCAATAGTGCTCCTTCGAGTATCTTTGTCACCTGCCATATCTGCGTCAGCATACCCTTCTAGAAAAATATCAGTTCCTCCAAAATACAAAGCATTTGTTGTTGTCCCTTTTAGATACCTAAGTATCCACTTCACAGCTTGCCAATGCTCTTTACCTGGGTTGTCCATGAACCTACTCACAACTCCCACTGCATGTGCAATGTCTGGCCTTGTCCAGACCATAGCATACATTAGAGAACCTACCGCTGCAGCATATGGAACTTTAGACATATAGGCTATCTCCTCTTGTGTCTTTGGACACATATCCTTCGTTAGTTTAAAATGACCAGCCAAAGGTGTAGAAACTGGTTTTGCATTTTGCATTGCAAACCTTTCTAGTACCTTCTTGATGTAATCTTCTTGAGATAGCTTTATTGTCTTCTTCGTCCTGTCCCTTGATATTTTCATACCAAGTATCCTCTTTGCAGCACCTAAATCTTTCATTGAAAAAGATTTGGACAACTCCTCTTTTAGGTCTTTGATGTCCTGCATGTTAGCACTTGCAATCAACATGTCATCAACATACAACATTAGGATGATGAATTTCCCATCTCCCAAATTCTTCGTGTAGACGCAGTGATCTGAGTTGCATCTTGTGAATCCATGATCCAACATCCATTGATCAAACTTCAAGTACTATTGTCTTGATGCTTGCTTTAAACCATACAAGCTCTTCTTTAATCTGCAAACCATTTTCTCCTTACCTTTTACTTCATACCCCTTTGGTTAAAGCATGTAGATTTCCTCCTCTAAGTCACCGTGAGGGAATGCTGTATTTACATCCATTTGCTCGAGATTTAGATCATGAGCAGCCACAAGGCTTAAGACAAGTCTAATTGAGTTCATTTTTACAACAGGAGAAAATATTTCATTGAAGTCAATACCTTTCTTTTGAGAAAAACCTTTTACCACAAGCCTAGACTTGTACCTTTTCTTCCCACCTTCTTCTTCCTTCAGCTTGTACACCCATTTGTTTTGAAGTGCCCGCTTACCTTTAGGCAACTCAACCAACTCCCATGTTTGGTTGCGATGTAGTGAGTCCATCTCCACTTGCATGCTCTTCGTCCATTCTTCTTTGGATTCATGTTGCATAGCTTCTTCGTATGATTCCGGCTCTCCAGAATCTGAGATCAAGATATGGTTGAAGGAAGGAACAAACCTTTCTGGAGGTCTACTTGCTCTTGTAGATCTTCGGGGAATAGGTTGAGGCTCCTCATTTGGTTGACATTGTTGCACATTGTCACCGTTTGCAGTCCTTGAGTCTTCACCGTCCTCAAGCTCCATGTACTCATCACCTGTTTCTTTTGTTTGTTTTCTTTCCTAGTAATCTTTGTACATATTTTGTTCGTTAAAAATTACATCCCTACTCCTTAAGATTTTACCATCTTCAGGATTCCATAGGCGATACCCAAAGTCTCCTTCTCCATAGCCAATGAAGAAACACTTTTTGGACTTTGCATCTAGCTTTGATCTTAGGCTTCTATCTATGTGCATGAAAGCCTCACACCCAAACACTTTGAGAAATGCATAATTCACCGGTTTACCTGTCCATGCCTCTTCTAGAACTCCCCCATCCAATGCCGTTGAGGGTGACCGATTGATAAAGTACACAGACATACTTACAGCTTTCGCCCAAAGCTCAAGCGGTATGCCTGCATGTAGCCGCATGCTTCGTGCTCGTTCCATGATTGTCCTGTTCATCCTTTTTGAAATCCCATTTTGTTGAGGCGTCCTTGGGGTTGTCCTTTGCCTCCGAATGCCATTGCTAGCACAAAAGCTTTCAAAAGCTTGGCTGCAATATTCGCCTCCATTGTCGGATCTGAGGCATTTAACCTTGGTACCTGTTTCATTCTCCACAAAGGCTTTCCACCTTTGAAATATGGAAAATACATCGGATTTATTCTTCATGACATAAACCCATGTTTTTCTAGTCGCATCGTCTATGAATGTTACATAGTACAATGAGCCACCAAGTGATGGTGTACTTGTAGGACCCCAAACATCAGAATGAACCAACTCAAGTTTTTTATTTTTTCTTTCATTTCCTAATTTTTGAAATTTTACCCTCTTTGGTTTACCATAAACACAATCTTCACAGAACTCTAAGTCCACTTCTTTCAAACCTGGTAGAAGCTTCTTTGTTTGAAGGATTTGCATTCCTTTGTCACTCATATGCCTAAGTCGGTAGTGCCACACCGCACTGTCAACTTCTGTAGTTGCTGCACAAGCTGAAGGTTGCATGCTAACAGTACACAAGTAAAGTGTACCGACTTTTTCTCCCTTGGCAACCACCAAAGATCCCTTTGAGATCTTCCACCGTTTGTTTCGGAATGCAATGTTGTGACCTTCATCGTCCAATGGTCCTGTAGAGATCAAATTTTTGCGAAGAGAAGGAACATGCCTAACATCTTTAAGCTTCCATTCATTTCCGTTAGCAGTTTTGACAGAAACTGTACCTTTGCCGACAATCTCACAAGCTTCATCATCTCCCAAGTATACATACCCAAAATTACCTTTGGTGTAGTCTTGTAAATGT
Source organism: Adiantum capillus-veneris (assembly GCF_014529385.1). NCBI lineage: Eukaryota > Viridiplantae > Streptophyta > Polypodiopsida > Polypodiales > Pteridaceae > Adiantum > Adiantum capillus-veneris. Next base: position 118,358,482 of record NC_140956.1, read on the forward strand.
TGCTTGTGTGGTGTCGCATGGAATGAAGCCCCGGAATCTACTATCCAGGAATTAGACACATTGTCTAATGAGAGAATTAGAGTATCTTGCTCTACTTTACCTGCCACATTGGCCTCCGATGTTGGCTTGTTGTCTTGAGAATCTGTCTCCTTCTTCTTCTTGGACCAGCAATCCTTCTTGACGTGGCCCTTCTTGCCGTAGTTCCAACATTCAAGAACTAACTTTGTGCGTGACTTGCTCCACCTTGAGCGATCACGACCCTTTTGGTTTTTGAACCTCTCCTTAGGCCTTCCTCTTGTTTCCACTGATAGTGCAGCACTTGATGATTCTCATGTGCTTCTCCTTCGCATTTCCTCGCTTAGGAGAACACCCACAACATCATCAAACTTAAGAGTATTTGTGCCAGAGATAGAATTACTTACAGCAATCACAAGGCTGTCCCAACTATCCGGTAGAGATGATAGTATAAGGAGAGCTCGCACTTCGTCATCGAAATTGATTTTCACTGATCGAAGTTGACTTATGTTTGTGTTAAAGTCATTTAGGTGTTCTGCAACTGAACCATTCTCTGCCATCTTTAGATTGAACAAGCGCTTCATAAGAAATACCTTATTGGATGCCGATGGTTTCTCGTAGAAGTCGTCAAGTGACTTCATCAAGTCCTCCGTGGTCTTCATCTCCAAAACATTGAAGGACACCGTTGACGCCAAGCTTAACCGGATTGTTCCCAGTGCCTTTCGATCAAGGACAATACATGCTTCATTTGCCATTGTTACGGGCTTCTTCGCAAGACCGCCTAGTGGCAAATAGAGGTCCTTCTGGTAGAGATAGTCTTCAATCTGCATCTTCCAATGTTGGTAGTTTTTGCCGTTGAACTTCTCAATCTTGAGCTTCCCTTCCTCCGCCATAACTCCCACTCAATTCAAGGAATCCTTTCCTTGAGATAATTTAGCTACGAGCAAACCTTGCTCTGATACCAATTGTTAGGAAATAAGACGTAGCTAAATAGATTTTTGAGTAGATTACTTAATGGAGAGAGATAGATTTCACACACAAGAGATTATAGAGTAGAGAGAGAGAGAGAATACACACGATATACGTGGTTCACCCAATGTGGGCTACGTCCACGGGAAAGCAGCCACTCAATGGCTTTAGCACTTCAAAAGAAGAAGTAGTTTACAAAGGGATTAAACCCTTGATAGAGCTCGCGCCTTGCTTCACTCTCACCACCTCACACTCACCTTGTTGCATCAACTTCACACTATGAAATGTGTGTAGATATGGTCTCCTTTTATAGGCCAAAAGGGCTGCCCTCTCTTATGAGAGACGGCCATGTGTAGTTGCCCTTGTGCGAATAAGTCCAAATCGGACCCTCCAATCCGCCCATGTGTGGCCGCCCTTGAGAAGACAAGTCCGCTTTTGAATTCGGCCACCGACCACCAGCCATTGACTTTCGACCACCTGCCAACCGACCGGTTGTTTTCCGACCACTTTTCGGCCGCCGGCCGGCCATAATATTCCGGCGAAAAGGAATATTCCGGCGAAAAAAAGTCTCGAGGGCGGCCTCTAAAGTTGCCCCTGATTCTTGTCCGTGAAAATTTTGGTTTCCGGTGAGTGATTTTCCTTCACGCACGATGGCTTCTCCTCATAATGGGGGCCTTACAAATGTGCGCTTTTACCACAGAAAATTACAAGGGTAAATCAGGCTCCATACTTAACATTTAGTAGGTCAAGGATTTCCTCCAAGACTAGATGGAAATGCAGAGACTATCTCATCAAAATGTACGACAAGCACATGATTGGTATAAAAAGTATGCTAATGAGAAATGTCAGCAAATTACCTTCACGAAAGAGGATGAGGTATTTTTGTGTATACCAGAGCATTCTAAAAGTTTGACACCTAAATTATCTCTGAGGTATTATGGGCCTTTTAAGATACTTAAGTGAGTTGGTGATATGTCCCGCAAACTCTCGTTACCTACGCACTTTTGCATTCATCCAGTATTTTATGTGAGTTGTTAACATAAACGCTTACATAATAAGGATGACAATGTTATTGATCATTAGATTCCAATTGATTGCATCGAACCTCCAACTCAATTGTATGAACTTGAACTCATTATCAATTATCTTGATTTATGTACTCGTCATCATGTGCATTGATAAGCATTAGTCAAGTGGAAAGTCAGACTTGAGGAAGGTGCCACTTGGGAAAACATTAGCCTTCTTAAGAAGAAGTTCCCCTTGTTTTTTAGGACAAAAACACTTCTCCAAGGGGGGAATAATGTCAGACCAAGGGCCAGAAGCCATGGGCTAGTCTGAACATGGCTAGGGGGAGCCTATAAGAGGCTACGGCTGGGTGGAGAGTTGGCAGTTCAGATCACCAGTGGTCTCATAATATGATTTTGCCACAAATTGTAGAACATAGCTTTTAACCGTTGTTTTTCTTTTTTTGTAGCTTCTCAAAGGGATATTCTAGTGAAAACCTTGCTTGTCATTGTCTTGAAGTGTAGTTTATTAGTTCTCAAGTGTGCTTTATCAGCATTTTTTGAGAAAACATGTGTTTTAATTTAGAAGCACAAAGTTAATTTAACACTAATATAAATGGAAAACCAAGCATGGGACACTTGACACGAATGGGTTCAAACCAAATTGAAAATTCTATTTCATTGGAGAATCTAAGAGCTATCTTGGTTGTTTGAGCATTCATCAGTTCAAATGCGGCCAAGTGACCCTGTTGGCGCTCACGAATGTACTTTGTTACCTCGCATGGGACTTGTACAATTTGGCAAAAAAAAAACCTTCATTTAAATTTGAGAATCCTTCATTGGAGAATCTAAGCCTTTCATTTGAATTTGGGAAGACTCAAATCTTTGACCTCCCTTTGCAATAATCGGTAGCATAGACTCCCTACAAACCACATGAAAATACATATGAAATAGCAAAAGCCCATCATGCATACCTTGGCAATCGTGTCCTACACAGAAACCCTGGCAAAACATGAGGGAGAGCGTGATCATGCACACCTCCACAATCGGTGCTACGTAAACATGCAAAGATTGTTGCCTGAGAAGGTGGGGAGAACTATTACTTCCAACTCCCAATTTTGCTTGCACACCTCCTTATCAACCTCTCACCATCTCTTCCAATTTCCAAGCACACACACACCTAGACTATGACAACACACACACACACACACACACACACACACACACAAGAGAGAATAGATTGACAAGGAAAGAGTGTAAGAGAGTGTAAGAGGGATTGTAAGAGATGTAGACATAATCATGGAGTACATAGAGTAACACAACATAGCATAAGAGTGAGGAAAGGGAAAATTTAGGGCATATACACAAGAAAGGCCTAAAGAATGTAGCCCCAAACTCCAAGGTACCTCTTGTGGAGTTTGGTATTTGATATTTGATATTATTGTTGGTGCCAACAATTGGAGGCCCCTCTTTTACACTTTAGTCCTACTTTAGTTATGAGTATGACACATTACTACTTATTGCATGATCCTCTTAGGGTGAGCTCCTACTGTCCTATTTACAATGCAACCATAGTGGCTTATTGATAAAAGATTTAAAATATTGTGCAATAATAAAATGACTGAGAGGATTATTATTGCCGGCACCTCCTCGTCAACTCCTAGAATTCCAACGTACAAATCATCATGCACTCACTGTTAGTAAAATCAAATAGACAGCGCATAATTAACCATTAAGCAAGCTATCCCAGTTGCAAGTTAACACATGCAAAAGGAGGGCACCCGGTCTCGTAACACCCCTCCCACCAAGGATAGCAATTGTCCTCAGTTGCTCACTAAAGAATCAACTAGACCGTGAGTGATGGAAAGTGTGGAGAAGGTCTGGGAAGTTGTGGAAATAAATTTCAGGTATCCATTTGGAATTCTTTCTAGGGTGTCCTTTAAAGGTCAAAAGATAGCGGTTATAAACCATCATAGTGCGTGTGGTGGTGGTCTTGTGATCAACTATTTGTGTCGGGATGAGTTGTTCTTCTTGGTCCACAAGCGAAGGTGGATCTCCATAAATGTGATGTGTAGGTAGGGGTCTTCCAAAAGGTCTTAAAAGACTAATGTGGAAAGCATTGTGAATGTGCCAATGTGAAGGTAAGTCTAAAAAAAATGAAACATCATTGATCACAACAGAAATTTTGAATGGGCCGTAAAAACGAGGAGCAAGTTTAACCAAAACATTAGTATCAACACTTTTGATCCTTCGTTTTTCAATGCGAAGCATAACATAATCACCTTCTTTAAATTGGTGTGCCTTGTGGTGCATGTTTAGTGTAAAGTTCTTGTGAATGTTTAATAGAAAAATGCACACTTGCATAAATATCATGAAAATCAGTAGTAAAATCATTAGCGGCAGGTACAACATTAGAAATACGTGAAGCAAGAGTAGGCAGAGAATGACCATACACGATTTCAAGTGGAGATTTACATGTGGCAATGTGAGTGATGTTGTTATATGTAAATTGTAGAATATGCACGTAATCATCCCATTTCCTAGGTTGAAAGGAAACATGAGCTTTTAGCAAGTCAATGATAGTGCGATTAGTGACTTCGGTTTGACCATTAAATTCAAGATGGAATGCAGAAGTAAAATCAAGTCCAAAAAGCACTACAAAATTTTGAATCTTGATAAGATATTATGACTTTAGGCAAACCATGATGTGCAAATACAGTCTTAAGAAATAGAAGTGTGGCTTGATGTGCTGTGAGTGTTTTCTTACAAGGAATGAAATATTCTTATTTAGAAAAACGGTCAATTACAATCCAAATCATATCGTGTTTGTGAACAGTGAGTGAAGATCCAATAACAAAATGTATTGAAATATGTTCCCAAGGTTTTTCAGGAATAAGGAGAGGGTGTAAAAGCCCCAATTTCTTACATGTTGCTGCTTTGACCTTTTGGAAAATCAAACAAGTTGAAACATGTTGTTTAATTTCAGGTTTCATAGTAGGCCAATAGAAATCACGACATAAGTTTTGAAAAGTAGCAGCAAATCCTCTATGTCCAGCATAGGGTGGTTTGTGCAACTCTTCAATGATTAATGTACGAAAAGGTTTAGTTACACACAATTTTTATTTGAAATAAAGAAAGCTTTCTTGACTAGTGTATTCCAAAAATGTGTGCACAGAATTTTCAATCATATGCAACCATGTGGTTTTGAAATCATCATCTTGTGCATAAGTGTCACACATTAAATGAAATGAAGTGCCCGTAATGGTTGATAGATTATTAAGAGAGGGTCTTCGACTCAAAGCATCAGCTACAACATTCTCCTTACTAGGTTAGTATTGAATGTTGAGTTGAAAAATTTGAATGAAGGTAGTCCACTTAATATATCTATCATCTATTAAGGGTTGAGACAACAAATACTTGATACTTTGTTGATCAATTTTGATGATTAAGTCAGCACCCATTAAATAGTGTTTCCAAATTTTCAAAGCATGTACAACAATAGTCAATTCTTTGTTGTATGTACTAAATTTTGCTTTAGACTGTTTAAACTTATGACTTTCAAATGCGAGTGGATGGTTATCTTGCATAAGGACTGCATCGATACCTTTTCCACTAGCATCAGTGACTACGACAAAGAATGGTCTATCAAAATCGAGAAATTGTAATGAGTTAGGTAATGAGATTTGTAAGCAAAGCTATGCACAAACTTCCTGTAATAAGTGCATAGACCAATAAAAGAACGAAGTTCATGTAATTTTTTGGATCTAGGCCATGCTTGAATGGCTTCAATTTTCCCTTGCCCGATCCAATGTGTCCAAATATTCAATTTCAGATTGAAAAAATAAGCTCTTTTTAGGATTTAGATGCAAGTGGTTGTGTGCACGCAGTTCAAATACATGTGTTAAGTGCTCTTTATGTTCTTGTTTTGATTTACTGGATACAAGAATATTATCAAAGAATACAATCACAAAATCTTGATGGTCAATGAAAATTTTGTTCATCATGCATGTGAAAGTGGCTAGTGCATTCGTTAGACCAAATGGCATGACAAAAAATTCATAATGTCACATTTGTGTTCTGAAAGCAGTTTCGTAGACATCTTGATTTTGTCTAATAGATCATCCATTCTACGAATATGGAACCTATTCTTGATGGTGATCTCTTGTTTAAAGCTCTGTAGTCAATACACATACAAAAAGTCCCATTTTTTTTCTTAACGAGAAGTACTGGAGCTCCGCATGTTGAACTACTAGGTCTTATAATTTGTCGATCAAGCAAGTCAGTGATTTGAGTTTATATCTCCCTGTGTGTAGTCGGATTTACACAATAAGGTGCTCTATAAGGAGGTTCACTACCCGGTATAACATCTATTTTGTGGTCTTCTAGGCGTGAAGGTGGAATTCTAGGTGGTAGATCATGCATGAAACAATTCTTAAATTGTGAGAAAAAATCATCATGTGAGAAATTATGTGAGGTTTCAGTTTCAGCGGAGATTTGATATACCAGCACCAGATATGTTTTTCCTTGTTTTCAAATTGCTCTTTTGGCTTGAATGTGAGAGAGAAGTGGAATTTTTTAATGTGATAGTGTTGCTTGGATGGATACATTTTGATTATTATGAGTGAGAGACATGGTACGTGTTTTATAATTAATCAACAAATCAAATTCATGACGAAATGGCATTCCCAAAATCATATCAAGACTATGCAATGGTGCTACAAGAAATGTGCGTGCTTGTGTAAATTCACCAATGCAAACTTCAACAGTCACTTGGGTTTTGCAATTAAAATGTTGATTATTAAAAACACATTTACCTTTGTGACGTGAAGAAATTTGAGAGAGAGAGAGAATTGTTGTGCCAACCGTGCAAAAATAAAATCATGGCAAAGTGTGAGGAGATATAAGAGTACCTGAAGATGGTTTGTCATCGTGATCATACTCATGATCATATCTTTCACTATAATTAGCTTCCACCTCATTGTCATTGGGATTAGCATCTTCAATGAGGTTAACAGTAGCACCATTGGGACGGTTGTTGTTGAGGGGTCTTTGGTTTGGATTTCGGGTGACTCCATTGGATTGGCCATTGCTCTTAGCAAGACCTTTTGGGCATTTATCTGCATAGTGACCATACAAAAAACATTTGAAACACTTCACCTTTTTATTACCATTAGAGTTTTGAGCAGAACGTTGGTGGTTAGGATGTTGGTTGCCTTGCTGCTGTGTGTTGTTGTTGTTGTTGCCATATGGTTGTGAAGTTGTAGCAGAATTGTCAAATCTACGTCTCTTGAAAAAAAGTACGGCTTTGATGTTTGTTCTTGTCAAAGTTAGGAGAGAAAGAAGCTCTCTTGTTACGTTTAGTGTTTGCAGTTTGTTCAGTGAGAGAGGGTTGTCCACCTTTCTTCTTCTCCGCATTAAGGGCCAAATTAATAGCCTTTGACGGTGAATCCGATTCAAACATATCTACCTCTACACCAATTTGTAGTGCTAAGCCAGATATATATTTAGCTTTAATTTACTAGGACTAACATGTCAATAGCTTGCAATTGAATTAAACAGTTCCAAAAATGATCAGTGTAGCCTTGTACATCTTCATTTCGGCCTTGTCGTATTAAATCCCATTGGCATCGTGCTTTAGCTTTATATTGTGTGGGCAAGAATTGAGGTAGAAACAACTTTTTGAATGCATGCTAGGTACGTGGTCTTTTACCATGCTGTTTGGCAGCGTTCCACCACAATGCAGCGCCGTGAGATGATTTTATGCATACTTTACCATTTCGCGTTTGGGAAAGTCTTCATCATGAAAATAGTCATCTAATTGACTAACCCATGTTAGAACCATGCTAGCATCTTTAGTGTTAGGTAAAGGCAGTGTGCCTCACCGTGCTTTGCCCGTGTCCGTCGGCCAATGCCCGACCACCCACATTTATTTCTTTATTCTTTATACATACAAAGAATAAGGAGCTCTCACTCATTCTCACATGGTGCTCATACAATGAGATTTGGGAGCTCCATCCCACATCCTGTGTCGTTTTCTCTCTCTCTCCCTCTCTCCCCTTTGCACTCTCCACACGCGCACCGGATTCGCGCACTCACAACTGGTATCAGAGCAAGGTGTTTCATTCCCAAAATCGCTTCCGCACGCGCGCACTTTTAAGAGTGCAAACAGGGTTCCGACTTCGGCATTGGCAAATCCAGCTTTTCGAGAGCGTTTCCATCAGGTGTCCTAGGGTTTTACGCTCCCTCCTTTTGGAGTCATTCATGCCATCAAAAACCTCGAGCTACGGTTCAGGAGCTGCATTTTTCAACTTTCTTTTGGTAGTTTATGGTGCGTTTTTGGGCCGAAAATGGAGGTTTTTGCCATATTTCTCACACCTGGACTTGGATACATGTGATCCAGGATTCTACCTTGGAGTTTTGGCACGTTGATGCATTGGTCATATTAGAATTTTGAAATTTTGAGTGCTGAATTTTTTGCAACATCAGTTGTTTATTGTGTGGTGTCGAGGATTCCACACATGGTTTGCTCTCGAATGTGAGAGTGGTATTGGCTGCAAGTTTTCTCACAGGTGGGAGGATACTATGTATGCCTCATGTGGTTTGATGCTTAGGGAGACTCATGTGATTGCAGTTCAAGCTCGGCAATGTATGTCTCTAGCATGTTTTTTGGCAGTCACAGGTAGAACAGGTCTTTGTGTACTAGATTTGCAAGTGTTTGCAATGATGAATGCAAAGTGTGGAGATCGGTGCATGCATTTGAAGTGCGATTTGATGCACTTTGGTTGCTCATGGTTTTGAGCATGCAGTCACTTTGGTTACTGATTTTGTAGCCATTTTGCTGACGAAACTTTGGCAAAATTTTCTCAACAGTTTTATGCGCATCGTTGGTGCGATCAAGATTGTGATTGCTTGTAGCACTCAGAATTTGCGTGCAGTGTTTTCCCTTTTGGGTGGTGCATCGCGAGCATGTTTCGCTCTGTATTTTTTGTCTTGATTTGTGAGTGCTTGGCCATTCGGAGCTTCCAGTTTTGACTCCCAGCCCCACAGGTTGAGTCTAGTACTCCCACATGTGTTGCCATTTGCAGTTGAGGACATCCTCTGCAGTGTTTTGGCTTGCATACCGGTTTCGACACAGCGGGTGTCTTGAGCTTTTGCTTTGTGTATGCTTTTGTGGGATAGTGGCTGGAGTTTACTCACCATAGTTTGTGATCAAGCTTAGCTCTCACATTGACATGTTTTGTCAGTTTGGACACAGTTTAGTGTTCTTGTACCCACTTTCGCAGCAGTAAGGATTTGCATATGCTTGTGTGGCTACAATACAGGCTAGTCACAGGTTTTTGCACATTTCTACAGGCAATTTCTCTTGTGGGACATGTTATGACCTAGTTTGCTCTCTATTTGCGTATATGGATATGCGCTTTACACTCAATTGAGCAGTTTGTCCTAGATTATGCTTGCAGAGTTCACAGATTGTGGAGTTGTTTTATGCATATGTGAGCATTGATTTTGATGCAATTGATCATTGTGTAGTGGCCGCGTTACCTCCAACTTTGTTTGCCATAGTTTTGGCATGGATATGGAGACACTTCAAGTTAGAGGCGGTTCTCGCTCACGATCGCGACTGACACGTTGGCACTGCGGCCATGATGGGCATATTAGGCGTCGTTGCTTCAGGCGTATGAGGCAGCAAAAGAGACAGATCTACTATGAGGACATATGCTCTAGAGTATGCATGTGACGGGCATGTCACTTTTGAGTCTAGCTTGCCTTCAGACTACTTTGTGTCTTGGGATAGCACATTGTCTACGCGTTTTCTACTATACGAGCATGAAATTTTTCACATGACACCATGTCGTGATTTGTTTTGCTCTTTCTCTAGTGGCAGACTTGGTTGTGTGCAGTTTGTTGATGGTTCAACAAATGACATAGAGGGTGCTAGAGACGTATCCATGTCTTTACCTAGCGGTGCATTGCTTACAGTACGAGATGTATGTTATGTACCAGGACTCAATCAGAGTCACATTTCAATGCGTCAGTTGTAGAGTAGTGGACATTGTGTACTGCTTGGAAAGCGGTCATTTTAGATGCATAGGGGATCACTGGTGATAGCCAGAGGTGCTAGGAGTGGTTTGGTATAACCTTTGCATATTTCTAACACACGAGGCAGTGTAGTCTCTGTGTATTTGCAGCCATGTTTGGAGCGAGAGATGAGGCGTGTCTCTTTTGCGGATGTGCTACATGGAGAGCATGTTGTGCATTTGTCTTGTGGTGACGTTCACGCAGACAGTGGTATCTCTGGGGATGCACAACTTGGTCAGTCATCATATATATATATATATATATATATGAGGTGACATCAGTTGAGCCAGAAATCGATGCATTGTTCTATGATGCATTTGATACAGTTGAGAGCGATAGTGTCCTTTAGACAGCTGTGTGTGATTGCACTGGTGCTGATTTTTCAGTTTTGCAGTCATTCTCAGCAGATATGCCTTTGCCAGACGATGCTGACATGGTGATGCATAGTCAGGTGGTTCCTGATGAGGATACATATGGCACTGAGGTTGTTGAGAGGGATAGGTTGACACACATAATGCATGTTTCATTGGCTTTCGAGTCTCTCATGTCTGACCTTTTGGTCTCGAGACCTGATCTTGCTTATGCGGTTGGTGCATTTGCAGTAGGAATTGTCAGTCGTGCGATGACTGACATTGGCATTGTGCATTGTGGAGTCATGCAGGTCGTCACTTGATACTTGCATCAAGAGTGTCATCGTAGCTCTAGCCCTAGTCGTATGCATGTTGCATCTACACTAGAGCAGTTACAGAGTGAACCAGTGGGCATAGGTTGAGAGCCGTCTTCTCTCACCTCTTGTATATACTAGTTGTAGGCTAGTCTTTTTGCCACTTATCGGCACATAGCCTTTAGTGGGATAATGTTAGGTAAAGGCGGTGTGCCTCACCGTGCTTTGCCCGTGTCCGTCGGCCAGTGTCCGACTGCCCACATTTATCTCCTTATTCTTTATACATTCTCACATGGTGCTCATACAGTGACATTTGGGAGCTCCACCCCACATCCTATGTCGTGCTCTCTCTCTCTCTCTCTCTCTCTCTCTCTCTCTCTCTCTCTCTCTCTCTCTCTCTCTCTCTCTCTCTCTCCCCCGCACGCGCACCGCATTTGCGCACTCACATTTAGTGCCATTAAAATCCTTGAAAGTGAAGGTTTTTTGCTAATATTGTTTTGCTTGGGTGTTGGTGCAGATTTTATGTATGCAAAATGCAATAATTTATCTTCAAGTTGTTGCCTTTGCATGTGTTCATAAGGGAGAGATTGTCGTAGATTAGCGAGCTGCTCAGCAATCGTGGGCGGCTGTGGAAGATGTGGGTACTTAGCTTGACAGTCAGTGTGATGACGTCCAATCCAGATTCGAAGCACTAAGAGAAGTTCAAAAACAACGAGTGATTCAATAAGTCGAATGTAGATCAATTGAATTTTTGACGTCTGATCTCTCGTGTCCTTGCCCTTGAAATTGTGGTGGTGGCTGTCGAGTAGGCAAAGAGTGGATTGCAAAGACCTTCGATGATGCCCGGTCAAACTTCCCTTTTTGCTACAAAGGGGGGTTGATGTTGCGTGGCATGTGGTTCATCCTTTTCACAAGTGGTTATGGGAGTTCACCGTAAGGCACTTGTCACGAATGCATGAGTTCGAACCATGGATTCTCCTTTTCACGGCTTGTGTAGACGGTTGACCAAGAGGTTGAGTAGGGGGTGAATTGAGGCTTAAATAAAGGGCTCAATGGTTTAGTGGGTGGCCGACCAAAGGCAATAAGTTTTCAAAAGCCACACTTTTTATTAAAAAGGTGTGTACTTGCATAAACTACGGCATGGCAGCGTGCAGAGAGGGACACCGACAATGCACGAGGGAGAGAGTGAAGATAGCAGCCTCTGCAGGTGTTCTCGGGCTGCGAGGAAGGAGGGAAAAACACTCACAAGGCCAGGGAGTCTGCGTTGATGCAAAGTTTCCAGGTTTTGGTGCCGGTGGACTGAGGCAATTTTTTGCAGGCAAGACCCGTTTCCCATGTCCGTTGACTCCTCGACTTACTTCCTTGTGCAATTCCTTTGATAGATCGGATGCAAAATGGTTGCCTAAGATACCATGCTGTGGTAATTATCGCCACAAGAGCTTGAAATTTCCATGGGCAAGGGGTCAAGCTTGATTCCTTCAGATCGGAGATTAGGGATGCACGTATTGCTTGCCAACTTTGCTCCGAATCTCAATTTCTAATTTAAAATAGCCTTGAATGCTTTCGAAGGCTGTGTTTTTTACCCATTCCTAAATCAAAGCTCTTCTTCAAAATCTTTGAATCCCTTTCGCTTCTTTGATTCTTGCTATCCCATCTTCACAGTCCACAAGAGTTAACCATCAATTGAAATTTAAACTTTCCATACTGAAGCTCGATCGTCGATAAGCATATTTAATTTGTCAATTAATCATCGATTAGCCTTAATTTGAGAACTTGATGCAACAGATTCACAATTTTCTCGTTAAAATTTGAATTCGATTGTCAAATTTTCTTGAACAAGAAGCTCTGATACCACTATTGCCTGAGAAGGTGGGGAGAACGATCACTTTCAACTTCCAATCTTGCTTGCACACCTCCTTATCAAACTCTCACCATCTCTTCCAATTGCCAAGCACAAACACACCTAGACTATGACAAAACACACACACACAGCTACAAGAGAATAGATTGACAAGGAAGGAGTGTAAGAGAGTGTAAGAGGTGTAGACATAATCATGGAGTACACATAGTAACACAACATAGCATAAGAGAGAGGACGGGAAAAATTTAGGGCATCTACATAAGAAAGGCCTAAAGATTGCAACCCCAAACTCCATGGCACCTCTTACCATCAATATCATCAGTTTGTTAAACTTTTATTGATTCAAGATAAAGTGGACTATTGACCTTTTTAAGCTTGGTACATGCACAACATCAAGGACAAGTGTCCTTGGAGAGATGCAATGAGTTAATCCCTCTTATACTTTTTTTTTTTCAAAGTCACTTAGAAACTTGTGGAGAAAGCACAATATCAACATTGCACATAATGTATACACCTTTAATGATTTTTTTGGATGAATTTATTACTTATTAGCCAAATTAAATGTCCATATAAGTCTTTTATTGGTAGTGTTTTCTTGAGCTAGTAAATCCCTTGCACAAGGCCATGCTATGAAAGGGGTACACAATCATAGACACATCCTTTTGATGAATATGATATCCCCCCCTCATTTTGAAAGACATACAACTTTTTTTTAGTAGACTATGGATGATAGGTGAAAGTCCTATCATAGATGATAAATTAGTCGATTGAGGCAACACAAGTGTAGATTCGCTTATTTAGGCAACATACCCATTGGTGCAGATTCATCGATTTAAGCAACACCAATTAGTAAACCATATTGCAAGTGCTTGGCCACAACTACTGTTAGTTTGGTTTTGATAAGAATTGGGGTCAATTATCTTTTAACTCTAGGGTGTGAAATTGATGTTTGGATAATTGTACATTATCTATTTGATATTCATTGTATGGATGGTGCAATGAGGATTGATATGACTATTATGATCATATGGTATGGGGTTGTGTTTAGCTGATTGATAAGTGGCTTGCTGCAGAATATGTTGATAGTGGCTTCTATTTTGTGATGGTGCTGCCACTTTTTGAATGATGTTGGCAAGCACACTTTTACATAGTCTATGCCATTAAATTAGCTAGCAATTTTCAAAGACAATTATTATTTGTGAGCTCGTGATGAGTAATGACTATTGCATGCGCAAGTGATTATTGTAGCTATTTTGAGCATGAATGTAATATATATATTATATTCACGTAAGAGAGACACGCTCACTTTTGTGTAGGGGAAGATTCCACCCATTGCTCATGTCCTTTCTCTGCGTGGGTACATGCTCTCTCTCTCTCTCTCTCTCTCTCTCTCTCTCCCCCCCCTTCCGGCCTTTCCCCCTTCTTCTTCTTTTCCTTTCTCTATCTTGTAGTGGTAAATTGATGATAACATGTTCACCATGGTTCACCATTGTTGCACCCTCTTTCAAGATGAAGGCATTACCACCATGCTAGTGCATGCTTCTTTGATGACTATGTGCGTCTTACAATATATATATTGTAAAATTAAAGGAAAAGCTCCCTTGGGGTTCACTATTAGTTCATAGATGGTTCACATTCATAATTGGTGGGGTCACCAACAATACACTTTGGCTTTACTAGGGTTAAATTGTAGCTTAACAAGGGAAAGACATCACATTAACATTCTCAAACACAAAGTTATTTAAATGTTTTAGGCATGGGGTGACTTAGTAAATTTAGACATCTATACTATTATAAAAGGGGGAGGGATTTCGCCCCCTGACACATGGCGCGATATCCTTCATCCGGCCACCTCGACTGTGTGGCCTGTAGTAGCAGAGAGAGAGAGAGAGAGAGAGAGAGAGAGAGAGAGAGAGAGAGAGAGAGAGAGAGAGAGAGAGAGATTCCGCCTGCAATTGAGAATGTGGAGTGCTAGGTGATTGACAAGTTTGCCTAAGGCCGCATTCAGACTGCACGCTACGAACCCAACCCTTTTCCACCTAGAAGTAGCGAGGATGTACGCTTTGCCCCCTGTGGTGTTCACACGCAACTACAAAAAAGCACGTTGCTGCAGGCTGCATAATCGTTTGATTGGTTGCAACATGTGAGCACAAGCCATGGGCGGGGTGTGCATGCCGAAACATCATCAAGAACTCTTGGGTGTGAGCCAGCATGCCAACCAAGAATAGCCAAGAGCAACAAACATGCAATCTGAACCGCTTCACGATAGGCGTGCTTTGTGATTGGTCCACCTAAGAAAAAATCGGGCAGTGTGAACCCAGCCTAACTAGACAAGGGCCAAGTAGCTTGCAAAGACCCAATAACTTTTGCGAGACCCAATGGCCAAGGCCAAAATGTATTTTCAACAGCCCTAAAAATTTGCAAGCTGTTGGTGATCTTTGCTAAGCTTGCCATCGCACTTACTCGGCTCCTCAGGTAATACGTTGTTTCTGTGCGTGTGCGTGTGCTCGCGCGTGTCATGGGTATATACATGCGCTTGTGTGTGTGAGAGAGATGCAGTTTATCTCGACGATGAGAGTCAGTATAACCATGATGAGAGAAATGAGGTAATCTTCAGATCGTTACATGGTTGGTGTCGTTCTGGTTTGTAAGGGATCTTCATCCTAGTAGCCTTGGGTGAAGGTAGAAATAGGAGTAGCACTCTCGCAGGAATTCTTGTCAATTTTTCCATGTCAAGAATTTCAGAGCAGACATTTAATGCAGTTTTAAATGAGTCTTGGTTGGTAAACATGTGCATCATGTGACTCAAGTGAAAATGGAAAGAAGGGTGTTACAATTGCAAATTTTGTAACCATTAGGTTGCTTCCTTCTGCTCCAAGAAACCGCACCTCATCTGAATAGCATGTTCAACATAGCATGTAGTTGAACGTGGCATGCAACAACTTCCTCCTAATGGATAGGAGGAGGGGAGCAGTCTTTTGCTCAGGGGACAAGTCCAAGCCAACTTGACAACCCAAGTATCAAACTTTTGTCCCATCTAAAACCCTCATCTGGTGACCAATCAGGCTAGGAGCATTGCCAACCCAGAAAGTTGTTGTCTTCCTCTAGAGGGCAACCCTGTTTGACTGAACGTGTGGGCAAGAAGCGTTTCCCTCTTCCCTCTGCCAAGAGCACTTGACTGTGCGCACGCTTGTATACCATATAGAGCTGACACACCTATGATCCAAGCATCTGAGAAACCCATCCTGCGTAAAGTGCCCTCCAAGAAGCCCCAGTCTTCTTTGTCGTAGGCCTTCTCAAAATCGAGAAGGAGTATCACCAGATCCTCTCCTCGGAGTTTCGCGATGGCAGACGTCTCCCAAAAAGTGAAGATGATGTTAAGGATGCTACGCTCCTTGACAAAACTTGTCTGGGTCCATGTATAATGCTCTCTAGTAGTGGTTGAATCCTCAAGCTTAGAGCCTTTGCTAAATTTTTTTAGAATGAATTGAGGATGGTAATGGGTCACCACTGTCGAATCTCATCCAAGGAGCCTCCGTTCTTGGGAATCAAGTAGATCAAGCCCTCACTCATGTTGTTAGGCATCTCGCCAGTGTGTAAAACATATTGGAATGTGTTGCAAAGATCGTACTCCAAGAAAAAGGTGGGAGTCAAAACTTCGTGTACTGGACAACCATCTCGGGGGAGTGCTCTGAGGGCCTCATGGAGCTCCTCTAGTTTATTTGAGTGCAGGATTGAAAGGCAAAATGATTGCAACATTTCGGTCTTGAGATTCTATAGACATGGTCGCAATAAGAATTAGTTAATCTGACATCAATGAGGTTTGGTGTGGATCTAGATGCAATTGCTAAGTACGTTGCCAAGAATCATGGTCTTCGATCTGGATGAACTTTATGTTATTTGATTTGAATTTGGTTTGAATGTGCACTGACTGTCGTCTTTATGCAAGTATTAGATTTTTGTCGTCTAGTGTGTCGGTACTTAGAGTTAGTGTCTTTTGAACTGGTTTATGGCTTTTGTTTGTTTATGCAGGCGTAATCGAGGGCGATCACTATTCTTTCAAGAGGGGGGTATGTCACAAATTGATGGTGTGGCATGTCCAATTGACGAAACCCTAAATTTATAAGTTGTTCCAACTTATAGGGTCCCCTCCAATGGGGCCCTATGCCAGCCTATGGACACTAGATGAAATTAAAGAGAGGGAGAGTCGTTGATGACGTGGCAGTTGTATGGACGCTCCGCGTTCTGCGTTGATGACGTGGTAGGCCGTATGGATCTCTGCGTTTTACGGCAGGACAGTACGGAATTTTCGTAAACAGTGCAAGCAGCTTTTGGGATCCAATGCTTTTGAGTTTGAAGCTTTTCATGTACTGCTTTTTAGAGAAGCCCTAAAGGGCCTTTAAATATGAACCCAGGGCCACTCATGACTCTCTGGCTCATGACTCTCTGGCTGAGTTGGCTAACGAGCTGTAGAGCAGAGAGGACCCTCGGGACTTGTAACTTTGCTCAAGCATTAATACAAAAATAAATACTGAAAGGGGCGTCAGTCTTTGGGGCCAATCTCTCTGGGCACGGAACTACATCGGGCCGTGTCGACTCAATTAAAGTGTGATTTAAAGTTGTAAAGTGTTTTTTAAGTGATTCTCTCGTGTGTCGTATCAGACTCTAGACTAGGGGTGCCCAAGTTTGGTACACAAAATCCGTACAGTCCTCCCACGTCACCATCTGTAGGGATTGCCATGTCAGCATGTCAGTGCGATTTATGAAAATCTCTTCCAGAGGTCAAGCTTTTGGTGTTTAGGGTTTTAGGCCTCTCGGCCGGCGTTCCATAAGTTTTTTATGTTGATTGGTTCAGGTTCTCTTGTCCGCTCGGCCATTTCTCTTCCAATTGGTCATGCCACGTCATCACTTTGTGACAAGAACCGGTCAACTTGTTGCTTGAAGGTTATTTTCTTGAAGGAAGAAACAGGTAGAAAAGTATCCAAAAGCTCTGGCAGTATATCCAATGTGTCTTCCTTGGCCATCCTTAGATGTGGCCGTATCATTAGCACCACAGGTTCTTCATTTGACATTGCACTGGTATCTGCGGTATTTTCTTGTGAGCTATTTCATTTGTCATTGAATGTGATTTGGTGGTGACTCATAAGCCTTATAGATTCTAGAGTAAGGATTGTATATTTATACTGTGGTGATTGACTTTTTACTTTTACCTTATAAGGCTGTGCCTTTTATTTAATAAGGAGATTTTTTCTTAAAAAGAAACAATGGATAGCCCAAATCTCCTCTTTTTGTCTCATAAAGGTTAAGGTCCCCTTGTGTGTGGTACTCCTTTGCTATGGGTGCTGACTTGTACTTGTGTTGTCGGCCTCTTAGTTGCAACCTGTGACTGGTTCATAGTCTTACTTGCATTCCGCGAGTGATCCATGGTAGCAGGTGCCCGTTAAGCTAATTTGTGGCTGAAAAGTGTGTTTTTTGTGAGCGTGCCTGTAGATCACCGTCTCTATGTGTGAAGCTCATGGCAAAGAGGGTTGAGGGATATTTTGGGTAGCTTTCATAGCTGAAAAGGCACAAGATATAAGATATGAAATACTGAAGGTTTTCTTGAGGAAGAGAATTTCTTGTGGTTTAGAAGGTCCCGTGTTCTATGCTGCAACGTATGCTCTGTGGACACAGTTTAGTCATTTCTTGTGCTTGGGATAATATAATGTAGCGACTTTTTTGGTATCACTTTCATCATTTTGCCTTAGTATGTTAGGCTTTACTGCTCTCTCCTGTCTTGAATTTGCCAGTCACTGCTCATGTTTACTATTGCAATGATGGTAGGTGGTTGAAAAGAGCAATCTTACCTGCAGATGGATCAAAGAGGATCTGGAGGGCAAAAGAGAGCTCGTGGTGATGGTGCGTGACATTTGTTTATTGTTTATTTGGTTCTCCATAAAGGCGTCATTCTAGCTTACCAGCTGAAGCTGTTCAATCTACATTTTCAGGGCCCCAGAACGAAGGAGATTGGACATGCCCCCAATGTGGAAATGTGAATTTTGCTTTCAGAACCAACTGCAACTTGCGAAAGTGTAATGCTCCCAAACCATCATACCCTCCACAGGTATGGAGACAAAATTTTCTTTCATGTTTTGTTCTGGTTGAAGGATTCTATCTTGAAGTTCTCATTTTTTGGGCAGCGAGTTCCACCTGTGAATCCATCAATGTATGAGCCAATGACAACCCCATACTACATGGGCTCGGCCGGTGGTCCCCCACCACAGATGCCCCTTGGAATGACAACCAGTTATGGGGTACCAATGGGGCCACCTGCAGCCGGCATCCCTTATGACTACAGCACATCCATCAATATACCTCCATCCTATGGTGCAATGTCCCTGCAGACACCGTATGGGCCTCCAGGCGGTGTCGGTGGAGGAGGTGAGTTGGTATTGTATGCAATCAGTTGTTTGTAGCAGATTACTTGTCAATCTTAGAATAAATTTTGGTTTGTTTTTATCTATTTTTTGTTTAGAAACAAATAGGGTGATTTAGTTTTCTTCTTTACCGTGTTCTTGTGTGCCTTGCTTTTGGGTTTTGTGAAAGTGTTTTAGCCTCTCTTATAATTTGTAAGTTCAGACTTTTCTGACCTTATGAAGGTATATATGATCACTTGTTAGATAACCACTTTCCTGGAAATTTGTTTATAGGTATGGGATATGGAGCGGGACATGGAATGGAGGGAGCTTATGGAATGAATTATGGCATGACTCGAGGGCCAATGGTAGTGGGAGTCAGTTTTATTCTTGTTGTGGTTTTATATTACTGATTTCATCTTTATGTGAGTAATAACACGCTGTCATATAGCTATCTGGCCCAGGGAGTGGAATGTATATGGAGGAAAATGGTTCTCGCAAGCGAAGAGGAGGTGACTAACTTGGATATTCTGGGGCTGTCAAACATGGTCCCTATAGTCTAAAGCTTTTTTGTTTGTTCTAGATACTTCTGAGGGTGATTGGACATGCCCGAAATGTGGCAATACTAATTTTGCGTTCCGTACGATCTGCAATATGAGAAAGTGTAACACCCCTAAACCTGCCCCACAGGTGAGTTTTCTGACTGTGAACAGACGATCTTCCTTGTTTGATGCTTGGTGTGCATGTTGGGGCTGACGTTTGTTGTTGCAGCCATTCCGTGGGCAAGGGAAATCTTCAGCGGCTGGTAGTTTTTGATTCTTTTGTTCCAAGAATTATCTGAATAGCTGGTACATAGTGCTGAGAAATTCTGTGGTCCCCTCCAGGTGAAGGACTGCCTGAGGGCAGCTGGACTTGTGATCAATGTGGCAATGTCAACTATTCCTTCAGGACAAAATGCAATCGACGAAATTGTGGAGCACCAAAACCAGATGGAAAGCAGCAGGGCTCCAAGATGACAGCCAACACCCAGGTTCGTAATTTTTTAAGTCTGCAGGTAAAGCCCACTAAGTATGATGCCCTATATTATTGTCTTCAAACCTTGATGCTTTGTTAATTTATTAGTTCTGTTCCCTGCATTGTTGGTGTTGTGATTGATTTTAAGTAACTTCCACTGTTCCAGTGAGTGCTTAATGGAGGTCCAAGAGTCGGCGTTACCATGTCATGCACCAGTCATGGGTCTGCATTGTGTCAAGGTCTCAATGTGCTGCCAATCTCTTTAGCGTCCTGCTGTTGTCTCATCCAGTCAGATTCACCTATTCAGATCCATGAAAAATGGATTCGGCAGTAAGATCCATAAAAGTTGGTCACTCACAGATTTGCATAACTACTTTCCAGTCAAGTGACTTTCGGTTTACTAGTTTCAAAGCTCTGCCAAGCCTGCCTTATTTGCAGTGGCCTGCTGGGTTCAAGCTTAACTTGCGTTTTATTTGGTTCTGTCTGGTCAAGAGTGTTTACTTATCTAGGGCCAGGTATAGCATAGCTGGTAAAATATTATGAAGTGTCTGCATTACAGGAAGGTCCTCTGTCTAGAGATGAAACTACTGCTTTGCTGATTGTTTCATGTTCTTTGTTCGTCTAAATGCATGTGATTTCTAGTTGGGGCAAGTCTTAAGGCATGTCTTAGAAATTCAAGGCTACCATCTAGGTTTTTTATGCATGTAGCCTGACACAGGTTTCACATGTCGTTGTGGGTTGGAAAAGTTGGTCCTTCCAATTAAATCCCTAGTTCCAGAACCCCCATCTTTCGTTGCATAAGATCATATATTTCGCTGTTAGCCGCATCGTCTGCATCTTGGGTGGGTCAAGCGATAGGAAAAGCATACACAAGTCTAGTTTCTAGCTGATGTACCAGTTGAGGTTGGAACTTGCCGTATTAGGAAGCCTGGAAATGTTCATTTTTTAAAAATTGACTGCTGCCCAAGACAAATGAGTGCAACATTGAAGAGATGAGAAGTTTAACGAGTTCTTTTGAAGAAATATTCCAACTATGTCAATGTCCTTTCTGAGTGTATTCTGGGAGGCTTTATGGTAATAGCATTTTTTGGTTTGAAGAAACTAATGAAACTGCAGGAAAAGAGAAATAAGGGAATCTGTTAAGAGCTTTAGAGCTATTAACAAGGCCGACTCTTGAATTTTGTGTATTGCCGCTTAGAGGGGGGAATTAAGCATGCCATAGGAAAGATTCTTTTTGAATTGTTATCTCGAAATATTGTTTTGTAATCACCCGAATGTGTCATGTTTGATTTAGTTCATGTTCTAGGTAAATTTAGTAGCTTGCCTTTTCTCTGTACTAGGTGTTGAGCTTATATATGAAGCTACTCTATGTGATGGAAGCTGCTCTATTTAGCACCCACATAGAGTAGCTTCATATATAGGCTCAACATTGGGCGCAATTTGCATTCTCTTTGCCACCCAAAAAAGGTGGCAAGAAGACCTTTAAGTGGGGGACAAGGATGTAAGCTTGACACTTATCTGTAAAGAAAGAGACAAATTCTCAAAGGTTGGGGAACCTTGATCAATCATCAGGGTCTCGTTTTGTACGATCCTGGCTCCACTGATAGCTTTATCTCTTGACACTGTAGAGCGTCTACGTTCCATGCTAGACCAGTTCGACACTCCAGTTACCTTAGGCTCTGATGTTGAAGAGTTGATCACCACTTCAATCCCCATTTTAAGGACCACTCAATCTCCATGTTGGGATTACTAAGACAAAGAATCATTTTGGATGGCTTCCCTAGACGGCATCTTGGGCATGTTGCAACAATAAGGTGCCTTTGTGACGCTCTATTGTAGGTAAGATGCCTCAGTATGCCACTATATCATATTCACTGGGAAAACCATTCATTATGGTCTTGGATGTGTTTTCCTTCTCCTTTGTTCTAGTGTTCAAGGCTCATCAAGTGTCATATCAGTTGTGTCTAGGCATCATTAGTGAAATCCAGCAAGAAACCTTTGTAGGGGCCCCTTTTCGTACCTTGTATTGAGAAGTGATTGTGCTTTGTGAAGTGCACCTCAGTTTTGCATGTTTCTTGCAATCATATATACACCGTCGGAAGTGCATTGATCTTTGATGTCACTCTAGTACGGGTTGTATGTTCTGGTTCTTTCTGTTTAGTTAAGGGGGATTATTGCTCTCTAGTACGTGTCGTATGTTTCTGGTCGATTCTGCTTAGGTAAGGCGGATTATTGCACTCTCAAAAGCTGCCAACATTTAGCTTGTCGTAGCAAGCTTCCTCTGTTCTGTGGTTGTTCATACTTCCAAACGGCTGGAACATGCAAGGTTGATGCGTTCGACAGACCTTTTGTGTTGTGGTATACAAACCTCCTTTGTGTGTAAGAACTGAGAGTGGATTGCCTAGGGCTAGATGACTCTTCTGCAGGCCTTTAGGCTCCGTCCCTCATTGGATACCTGAAGCATGTAAATTGGAGGCCTTATTATGTGGTCCTACTCTTAACACTTAGGTTTCTGGGAGGCCTACCAATATGGTCCTACACCACAATGGGTTGATGAGGAGATCTACAAGGTGTCTAAATGAAAAGTTTCTTGTCATGGTCTTGTTTAGAAGCTGGCCAAAATTGCTTTTATGTTTTTATTAGGATCTGGTGCATTGTTGTTTCGTAGCATAGAGACTAAAGTTATCAAGAGACTTTAGAAGAAATTATTTGTAAAGCATTATTTGGATCTAAGATTTAAGCACAGATGGGCTCTTGATGTGACTTATATTTTTATGTGAAAATTTTACTTCTCGTCATGATTTTGTGCCTTCTTGGCTAGTTGAGCTTACTTGAGAGTGTTATTAGATCGGTGTTATACGAGTGTCCTTGACAAAAAGTGTTTGATGCTTCAACGTTGACAAGTCAAAAATTTGCGAATTCTGCTATGCAATAGAGTCTATGATTAAGCCTTTCTACGAAGTATTTTTTGACTATAATAACTTCAGGTGGTTTGATTGATAGAGTGCTTTGATTTCTTTTTTTTACGCGAGTTTGTAACCTCCCAACCATTTTGTATAAATGTTATGAAGGTTCTTGTCAAGTCAATTCAATGACTTTTTCGCTTCGCTCTCCATGCTTGTATGTGTGCTCTCTTGAGTGTGTGCATGCGCTTGTTTGTGTATTCCATGCTTCATTGATGAGAACCAATGCGTGTTCTTGAACAAACTTGCATGGATGTATGGTCCACTCGGTGGGATTGGGACCAGAGGAAAGTAAGTAGTTAATGTTCCACATGCACTAAATATTCACGCAGAATAGAGTAGTGTGTTATGAGGATGCTTCGTTTGAAGGAATGGTCAGGCAACTCATCATTGCATTCTCCTATCTAGCCTGTGAAGTTTTATTGTCCTTTCGCAGAGAAAATGGGTGGTTAGCAACAATATCTAGTCTAATGAGCGACCACTCTTTTTGTATGCTTCGCGATTTGTTTATAAAAAAAGAATGATTTTTGGCTCACATGCAACCTAGAGTTCCTTCATGAACGTTGGGTTTGAAATGAAGTTTATTGTTCTCATTTTATGTAGTATTCATGTGTCATGGACTTCCTAAGGTAACGAGTTTTTTAGGTATGCTTCATTTGTTTGTATATTGTTGATCACCACTATTATACATCTGAAGTGGCATTTGGACCTCTCTCTCTCTCAAAGTTAATTAATGAATATTGAAGTCAACTCTAGGATGGACGAGTGCCTTGCATTTATACGAAGACGCCGCTCGTCTTATGCACACTCGTCGTTTACATACAGCTGGGGGCCTTAGGATCTTCTCTTGTATGAATTGGAATATCGCTTGAAAATAGCCACCTGTATCCAAGGTGGGCATGTAGCACTTAAGCTTCAAACAATGAATGTGTAATTTTGTATGTCTTGCAATGCATTGGCACAGCATGAGTAGTTGCAAGTAGAGGTTAAGATGTGTTGTGGCACAAATATTGATAGGTAATTGTGTTAATTAATTTAGACTCAAAGATAGATTTAGGATGAACTCTAGTGCGATGTGACCCTAGCCTTTTGACATCATGCTAGGCTCCATACAAGTTTGTGTGGTCCCAAGTGGAGATGTGAATTAGCATCAATTTCATACATCCATTATTTTGGATGAAGTAAGCAAGCGGTAATGGAACAATTACAAAACTCTTACATTGTGCTTAGCTTGTGATAAGTTGAGGTTGAGGAATATTTACACTCATAGTTGCTGTGAGACCATTGCATTTGAACCTTGTGTTATATGGTAAGGAGTCCAGAGAGATGGAGTGCCAGTCCAATTTTGGGGATAATGTCTCTCTCTAAAGCCAAGCCTGCCTCTTTGGCATCTTGAAGTGAAGGTGGTTTGACATCCCATGTGTTACCCATATATTTGCCCCTTTGTCTTAAATTGGTAAGGTACAGCTTCATGATGGAAAGTAACAAATATTGACCACACAAGCGGTGCAATGTGATAATTGATTGTGATCAAATTTAAGCAGTAGTGGTGGTTTTAACTCGAGGTACCTTACGCTCTTCCTTTAGCACTTGGACTTATTATCAAAAGAAACTATGGCGCAAAATTTCTCAACTACCTAAAGATAGGTTTAGTGTTTCGACTAAACCCCATGTGGTCATGAAGAGTAGATAGGCCATAGTGTACATCACCGTACTATGATGATTTGACACCATTCAAGATCTTTATGTAATTAAAAATACTTGTTTTGAGATTTGTGCCATAATTATAGGCATTCTTTGTGCCACAATAGATCTTGCTCAAGCTTGACCCTATATGATCATATGTACTATGATGATTGAGGAGGTACCATGAGAGAGCAAGTAAGCAAGGGATTAACTTGGAAACAATAAAACCTCTTTTTCCTTTATTGCGTAACTTTATAAATTCCTAAACTTTTGGAAGAATTTTGTTTTTCCACATGTTGCGCCTAATTAAGCATTTTATATCCTATAATACACATAAGCCTAAGACTTTTTGAAATGTTTTTGTTTTTCCTAAACACGTTGGCACCTTATGTATACCGAATGGTTTCAAAAGAAATAAGTTCATTATTACATGGTGAATAGTTCAAAGAAGCTCTTAAGGAAAGAAAACACGAGAGGAAAGGTGAACAAGAAGAAAAAAATTAATTGAACATCTTAAAGTTTGAACACGTCTTTATATGGACATGAAAAGGCCTTCACTTTCCAATTCCATAAGGCTTTTCATGTCCTAAACTCACCCTTTACTTATGCAATTAAGATGTTTTGAAGGAATTTTTTATTTTTTTGAGAATGGGGAACAAAGCAAGTTCTTTGACATATTTTTCAAAAGGAGAAGGCTATTCATATACTAGGGGTTTGGTTTTACTAGCAAAACCATTAGCCCAAAAGCTTACATAAGTGTTGTACATGGTACGTGTTTTCCCAAGTACCAAAGCTTTAGCAATTTTTCATGTGTATGCAAAGTTGGCTTTTTGAAAAGTATATCACATCAACTAACTCTCAAATTAACTAACTGTTTGACTTGACACATTCAAAGAACAAGTTTCAAGTTGGTAAAGGCTGTGTATGGCCTTAAGTAAGCATCAAGAGGTGGATCATAGTGAACATGATACTTTTTTTTCTAGCTTAATTTTAAGCACTCCATATAGTAAAATATCCATCCTACTTGCAAATTCAAAGTGGCTACTCTTGGAAAGGCGTTTTCACTAAGCTCCACAAGAGGGAGATAGCTCAAGTCCTGATCGCATGATTCTGTAGGCTATATCATTATAGTTGTCTTTGTATGCCTTATAAGAGGCTATCATGTGATTTTATTGTTCCTTGATTTTCTTTTCTACTATAAATATTCAACATGATTGTATTTCATATCTATCCTACGAACAAGGTTAACCAGGTATATATTAGTTGATCAATTTGTGAGTCTATAAACCTTCACAAAAGTTTTTGTAGCATAAATTTACATGCATGGAACAAAAAGCTTCAACACAAAGGAAAAAGGAAGGTTGTAATAAAATAAGGGCCAAATTCCCTTCCATTAATCCAATGAATTGTGTTGATAAAAATTGATTTAGCAATGTGGATAAGTGTTTCAGATTGAGAAAATATTGGGTCCACTATATCAAGTTGCTGAATATTCTTATGTCTATGCTTTGGAGAGAGTTGGAAAGAAGCAAGCACGAGTAAATGTATGCGTGGCATGGAAATAGCTCTTGCATTAGACAAAACTTTGAAAATGGAAAGCTCCTAGTTCTTTACAAGAGCAAGAGTATGCAATTAGATGTTTTAAGGAGTGCAATAGACAGGCAGGAGAGAATCTTTGCAAAGTCAAAGCACATGTGCATACGTGTATTGTTCACATGTGTATGTAAGTGGAGAGGTATGCATGTGTGTATGTGGGTGGAAAGGTATGCATATGTGCTTTCTTGTGCGTGTATGCCCATGGGCTTGTGTGTTTGCACTTGCGCGTGCATAGGCCTTTGTATGTGTGCGCACGTGCATGTACGTATACCTATCTGTGTTTGTATCTACATGTGTGGGTGTGTGCTCTTGTGTGCCCACTACCCCCCCCCCCCCTCTCTCTCTCTCTCTCTCTCTCTCTCTCTCTCTCTCTCTCTCCCCTTTGTACAAGTACATGACTCTTATGAGTGAGTCTCTTCACACATGATTCTCGGGAGCGTTTTCCTTGGTCGTTCAACATCAGTCAAGTTTCCTACATTTCTGTTGCCTTATTCTAATACTACATCCAAGTTTGTTAGCACATGTGGCATTCTAGATCGGAGTCGAGGTGTCCTCCGGATCATGAGCTAGTTCTTGTTTTCATTGCATCTTCCACTGCCACCTTTGATAGTGTCATGTGCAACACAACTTGTGGAAATGTTGTAGTGCTATGCCACATCATCATTAGTTATGCAAGGCTTTTGTGTGTGTACTCTTATTAATTCAGACCCCTCGACGAGTCGTAAGTAGATACTCTTTACTCTAGGTTTTAGGCCCTTCAATCGGTTTTTGCAAAACATGGTTAAGTTAGTCCAAGAACTGAGGTCACACATTTGTCCTAGCATCATGCAGATGACTTCAAATGCAAATATTACACAAAGAATTCCAACTTTACCAAGAGATTGGCATAGATCACCTTCTTGGGGCAGGCCAAACGAGCGCATTGAATCTGATGCATCTATGATGTTGACGTAGAACCCTAACCCTAAAACCCATCACATTGCGCGCACACAAATGTTGCAAGACAAGCTATACACATAGACAATCAGAGGGAGGTGATGGGCAGGACAGAGTAGGAAGAGACGCTCCACTTGAGATAGAGACACGCATAGGGGGTATGAGAGGTGATTGTTGGAGAGTGCTTGAGGCCAATGGTATAGCACAATGAGATAGGGAGAGCCTCGCACATATGAAAGCGCTGCTGGACCTCTCTACTAGGGACCCATGATCTCTCTCTCTCCCTACACACACACACACACACACACACACACACACACACACACCTATGTATACAGGTATACATACGTATTTATATATCAATTTAAGAGAGAGTGTAACAAACTTGAACACCCCAAGTCAAGATTCTATCACGACACGGCAAAGATTCACTTTTAAACAATTCACAAAAAATGACACGGCCCTGCGTAGTTCTGTGCCCAGAGGTATTGGCCCCAAAGTATGGCGTCCTTTTTGGTATTTCTTTTTATATTAATCTGTGTGCAAAGTACAAGGGAGTTCGTGGGATCTCACACTCAGACTTTGCGTCCACATGCTCTGAGTAATGAGGGCGCAACAGACTTATTTATTCTTACAAGGGATGTCCAAAAGCAGAGTCCCAAAATCAATTAAAAATAAATCAAAAGCTTCTCAACTCAAAAGCACTATGCCCAAAAGCTGGCCAGCGTAATTTTTGAAAATCGTACGGACTGAACTCGTGAACCGGGGATCTCTGTCAGAGACTATTGCCTCAGACATGCCATGTAATCTCAAAACAATGAACAGTCTCACTAAAATGTTCCGTCTTGACTATTTTCGTCACTTGAATGAAGTGAGCTTGCTTGCTAAATCTGTCAATAACAGTCCAAATGCCATCATGCCCACTCTGTGTCTTCGGGAGATCAAAAATAAAATTCATAGCAATACTTTCCCAACGGGGGGTGGGAATGGGTAAAGGTAGTAACAATCCCTGTGATTTATGCCTGTCAAACTTGATCTTTTGGCATACCAAGCAATTGTGTACAAAGTCGTCCACATCCTTCTTGAGTCTCGGCCAAAAGAAATAACGCTCCACACCTTTCAAGGTGGTGTCGATGCCGTGGTGACCCGTAAAAGGTGGACAATGGAACTCTGTCAAAACCTTTTGCCTCAACGGCTATGTAACACACAACATCGTTTTCTTCATCAAGTAGCCATCCCGTATAGAATATCTCGCTACTACCTCCCCATTATGTATTTGAGTGAATACATCCAAAACTTTGGATCTGTGGCGTACTGATCAACCATGTCCTCGAGCTCCTATGATGAATCGCTGAATTAGCCAAGACGAGCGACTTTCGAGACAAAGCATCTACCACCAAGTTCTTCTGTCCCTGAACATGGACAACCTGGAAGTGAAACTGTGATAAGATGTTAGTCCACCACATCTGCTTTTCCAAAAGCTGCTTCTTTGACAAGAATTAGCGCAAATTCGGATGATCAATAAAGACCATGAAATCGGCTCCGAGTAGGTAATGTCGCCATTGAGTAAGAGCATGGATCATTACCAAAATCTCTTTCTCATAAATCTGTGCTGTCAATTTTGGCCTTGAAGAAAATCGACTTTCATAGGCAATCATATGGCCTTGTTGCATCAAGACCGCTCCTAGACTACGACCATAAGCATTAGAATATACTTCGAATGACTTCTTCAAGTCCGGCAAAGTCAATGCTGGTCCAGTAGTCAATTTTTCTTTCGGTGTCTAAAAGGCAGTCACCTCTGTGGATCCCCATGAGAAAGGGACTCCTTTCTGTGTCAGAATGTGCAAAGGGGAAGCTACCTTTGCCAAATTTCAAATGAACCAGTAGTAAGAACACAAACCCAAGAAGCTTCTAACTTCACGAACATTCTTCAAATCGGGTCAATCACGTATAGTCTCAATCTTGGTCGGGTCCATTTGTACTCCTGCTGCTGCTGAGACGATGTGTCCCAAAAAGTGTATCTTTGGCAATAAAAATTCTCTCTTTTTGGCATTGATAACTTGTGATCTCGCAATGCCTTGGAGAAGACTATAATGTCGTCAAAGAAAGTGTCGACAAATGATCTATACTTTTTGAAAATCCTATCCATCATTTGGTTGAAAGTCACTGGAGCATTGGTAAGGCCAAAAGGCATCACCAAAAATTTATACAAATCGAAGCTCCTTCGAAAGACTGTCTTGTAGACATCTCCCGACGCGATTTGGATATGGTGATATCCGCTTTTCAAATCAATCCTGTTGAAACAAGAGGGTCCCTGAAGTCACTATCATCGATCCTTGGAATCGGAAATCTGTTCTTGATGGTAATTTTATTGAGAGCTCTGTAATCAATTCACATTCTCCAAGATCCGTCTTTCTTTAAAACCAACAACACCAGATAGAGAGTAGTAGGGTGACGTACTTGGCTAGATAAGACCCTTTTCCAGAAGGTCTTTCACTTGGTTTATGATCTCTTCATTCTGGGCTTGGCTAACATGATAAGGTGGCCGGTTCGGGGGTGTGCTTCAAAGAATCAGATCAATGGTATGATCCTCGGGTCGAGATGAGGGCAACTCGCGTGGCAGACCCTCAAAGAAGCAATTGGCATGAGTGTGGAGAAAATCTTGGCGTTCTTTATCAAGTTCAGACATGTTTGTTTTGTGTTCGTCATTTAACTCTTTCAAGTAGATTGAGTAAACAAAGAGTCTGGATTTCATTAATTTGGAAATGGATGAAGCCGATACAATAGGGACATACTTGCCCTTTAGTTTTACGTAAAACACAATTTTTTGGCCCTTTTCATTCGTCAATGTTGCTTTCTTTGCCCGATAACCGACCACGGCGTTGTTCTTATGGTACCAAGGGACTCCTACGAGGACGTCACAACCTTCCAAGGGCATTGTGTAAAAGTCCTTGTGCCCCAAATACCCCTGACAATGCACCGAAGTTTTCCAATGACGGGTGTAATGGCTATGTCCTGTTCGAGTGCCGCTAAAATTGCCTCTGCTGGTGGTCCCATCCTATCCAGTGTAATCTTGAGCCACGCTGCCGATTCGGGTGAAATGAAGTTGGCCTTGGCTCCTCCATCGAAGAAAATCAGGGCTTCTTGATCTTTCACTTTGTTTCAAGCTCGACAAAGTTCTGTACTTTCATCAATCACGCTTGGGTGAGTACCCATGCAATCTGGTACTAGTCATGCTTTCATCTTGCCTTTTCTACCACATTCCTCTACTGCTCTCGAGCACTCTGGATTGTCTTCACGTTGTTCTTGCTGTGTCTTTTTGGGGCACTTTGTGGAGATGTGCCCATATTCCCCGCAACTAAAACACTTTCCTTCTTTGATGTAATTGGCCCTCTCTCGAAGAGTGAGCCGGGGTAATGTATCCTTATCTTTCTTTTTTTGGGAACTCTTTCTCTTTCTACTTTCATTGTTAGAGGTCTGTTGGGTTCTCTGAGTCAAGATCTCATCAGTGGGGTAAGTCAAATTTTCCGAATGTATCACGAAACCCTGTTTTGCATGACCCATCAATTCTTAAATAGAATTTGACTTTTGTTCCAGGCAGTAGCCTCGGATCTCTATAGGGAGTCCGCAACATAAACATATGGTCATTGGAGTTTGAACTGTTAGAGAAAACTCCAGAGAAGGCTATGTCAAACTGTTGAATGAAGGACAAAGCCCTCAGAGCATCTCGGAACCTAGAAAAGGATTCGAATTTAATCGACTGTCTTCTTTGAACTCTTTTACTTTCTTGGTTTTGTCTTCGAGGAAGTCATATTGGTTGGCTCTATAAAAATGTTTCTTTTTTGCATAAACATATAGTCATCGGGGTCCAAATTGTCAAAGGATAACTCCTATGCAGAACTGTCGGAAACTGGGTTTCTTTGCCTTTTTCTTACCCTTTCCAAAGCTTTGCTTTTTGCTTCACTTTTTGCCTTTTCTATCCTCCTCGCTCGAGTCAGAAGAGCTAGAAGAATTGTTAGAAGAAGAGAAAGAAAAAGAACTGGGTGGTCCTTCAAAACATACTCGCTTCTTCTGCTTTCTTGCAGATGCAAAAGAAGTTTGATAGCCCAAATAACCAGGGTAGTCAGACCCCTTCTTGCGCTTTTTCACTTGATTTTTGGATTGATTGTTCGCGTCCAAAAGACGATTGATTTGTGTCTGAACTACCTCATGTAATTAGTTGCTCTATAAACATCCTCGAAGAAGGAGGTTTCTTGATTGCTATTTTGATGGGTGGTTCTGTGGCTTTTTTCCACTTAGTATGCACTTTTGCGATGGATTGCTAAAACAAAAATTTTGCAAACTGAGGATCCTTTACAAATTTAATCATCTGCTTTGTGCACTCGTCAACCTGCTATCGATGTTCCATCTCTTGAAGACCATACTGAGTGGGTTGAGGTGGCCCGTACTCTTCCTCTGTTAAATCATCAAAATCTTCTTCGTGATCTCCTCCCGCATTAGCAGTGATGGCCGGAAATGACATGCCATATGGGGTGGCCTCTAAACCATATATAGCCTGAACATCCCCAAGCATCATCTCAAGGTAGGAGTGATCCTCTAGGTAGGAAGGGGAACCACCTACCATAAGTGCGGTTAGGACGCAAACATACATGACCTAGGGTAGCAAACGTGAAATGTCGTGTAGGTAATCAACATGAAATGGTAGTGTAACAAACGTCCACATGTAAAGAAATGCCTGATCACTAGTCATTAGTGTGTGCACGAGGGGGGTATGTGAAAAGCTCGGAACAGGGCACACTGACTGGCCGGAGAGATTGCACGTGAGGGAGCACAAGCAAGGTGATATACAAGAGACGAAACATCCCGTAATTGTGAGAGATCAAAATAGAGAATGGGCCCCAAAGATCAAAACAACATGCACCCTTTATTGGCGATGGTGATACTTACAAGTGGTGATCTTGACGATTACAAACCTGGCTCTTGGCATTAGGGATGCATCATGGAAGGTAGGCGCCATATGGTGCATGGCGAGGTTGAAGTTAGCGGGAAGGTTAGTTAGGGGAAAACATCAAGACGATGCGGCGATCGACGACATCAATCACCAACATTGAGAGCGGGCCATGGTAGCATTGCGTTGATGCCTTCAATCCAAGCGTGCTCATGTTGCTTGGCGGGAGAGTAGTGACTACTTCATGTGCATAGAGTGGTCATGATTAGTAACTCAACCGTGATGTGGTGAATCATGGGAAGAATGGTGATGTTGCCAATGTTAAAATGCCCAAGCTTGCAACCAAACATGATGCCATTAGCTCTCAAGTATGGGGTGCACTACGTGCATTAGTGGTGCTTAAAATGTAGAGTGCATGGAGATAGTGTGCTCCTCCTTCACTTGTGTCTTCTCTCTCTCGTGTGTGTTTTTTGTGCTAAGCAGAGGCCTCTTTATATAGGCTTCAGAGGTGGTCCTTACCTACTGGTCATTGCAAATATCCTTTGGTTGCTGTAGAGGGTCTAGATGCCTCTCTAGTAAGAGAGATAGAGAGAGGAAAGAGTGGGGTGGGGGAGAGTTTTTTTACAATCCACTAATCATGGTTAGGTTATTAGGGAAGAGTGGGGGTTTAGGGCATTTACAAAGGGTTTTGTCGATGGTTCGGGTTGTCGGTGTGAGGTTTTAGTGCTGTTGGAATGGGTTTTTGTTGTGAGAAGCCAAAATGTTATGTGTTGCCTCCTGTGCTGGCCGAGGTGTGCCTTCGGCGCCACTTCTTGTTTTGGTGTTGGCGACGCACGACTTGGCCTCCTTTTCTCCTTTGATGTTTATGTCGATAGTTTCCTTTTTTTTGTGAGTGCGTATATGCGTGTGTGCATGTATGTGTGTATGTATGGTGTATATGTGTTGTGAGTATGTATGTAGTGTGCGTATGTGTTGTGTTGTGTGTAGTGTGTATCATATATGGTAGGTATGTGTAGTGCCGTGTGTGGGAATGAGAGAAGGAGGGGGGTAGGTTTTTTAATCAATTATGTATATATATACATAAATAAATAAATAAATAAAAATAATAAAAAATATATATATATACACGTTTTTTGTGTGCAGGGGAAACCAGACGAGCGAGAGAAGAAGACGCTGGGGATGATGGGAGGGGGGAGCGCACGTTTGTGTGTGTGTGTGTGTGAGTGTAGAGTGGGTGTGTAGGGTGAGAGAGAGAGAGAGAGATCATCTCATTGCCCTGTGGGGTTGCGCCTGCGGGCCTGTCTGTGCCGACATCGAGAGTGAGAGAGAGTGAGCGAGGGGATGGCGGGGTTGAGAAGGTGAGGGAGAGGGTGAGGGAGTTGAGGGAGAGAGAGGTCATCTCATGCGCCTACGGGCACTGAGCGAAGAGGACACACAAGAGGGGGGGGGGGGGGTGGTAGGGTGATAGGGCTACTTTCGGCTGTCTCTGAGCGAGGAAGGGGGGGAGTTTAATGAAGTCAAGGGATGGGATATGAGGATGAGGGAGAGTTGCATTATTTCGTTTCCCCTAGGGGTTGTACACACGTAGTGAGAGATAGAGGGGAGAGAAGTAAGGGGAAATGGGGGTAGTGAGAGAGGGGGGGGGGGGAATGAGAGAGAGTGCGGACAATAATGAAAGAGAGAGATTTTGAAAAAAAAACGGCGACTCGCCATAGTTACCTCAATTCTTTGGTCGAGGGCTAGAGAGTGGTGCGGATAACCCGACATCATTAGCCCTCCCCCTTAGATTAGGACATTCATGCCTCTAACTCATCTGTTTGATCATTGTCGTCGGAGGTGGCGGTTGATGGTGTACCCTCATCAGGAATGTCGATAGGTGGAGCGTGATCAAATCGAAGAAAATAAGGTTTGAGCCGCCAACCATTTACCCTGGTTTTATGAAGTTTGCCATCAGCTTCCATAAGCTGGTAATTTCCATTGGCATACTTTTTCCTAATGATGAAAGTGCCTTCCCATCGGAGTAGGAGTTTCTTATCTTTGCGTGTGTCGAAGCGATTGTCGTAGCGGAGCACCAACATTCCTTTCTTTAATTCTTTTTGCCGAAGATGCTGGTTAAAGTTAAGCCGTCCGTGCTCTGCTTGTGCCGCATAATAATTTATTGCTTCTTCTATGTCCAGCTGTAGTCTTTCCAAGTCGATGATGTGATCTCTCAAATGCATGTTGGGCCGTTGAAGTTGGCTTGCCATTACTCTGAGACTTTGTAGTTGCACTTCAATAAGCAAGATTACTTGCTCACCAAATACCAAATGATACGGTGTGAATCCCAAGGATGTACGGAATGAGGTTCCGTAGGCCCACAAAGCTGGTAGTAGGTACTTATCCTAATCTCCAGGATGATTGTTTACCTGCTTGGCAATAATTTTAGAAACCATATCATTCACCTTTTCAATTAGGCCATTACATTGAGGGTAATATGGTGAAGAGTGCCTCCTTGTAATGCCAAGTTTCTGCATTAATTCTCCTACCAAGTTTGCTCTGAACCCTGGTCCTCTATCAGAGATGATCTCTAATGGTGTGCCAAACCTACAACATATGTGCTCGTAGATAAACTTAGCTACCTCTATCGCTGTGATTCTAGTAGTGGTTGTAGCTTCCGCCCATGTAGTCATATAGTCGACTCCCATGATGATGTAAAATTTCCCTGAGTTGGCCCTAGGCAATGGTCCTATGGCATCGATACCCCACTTTTCAAACGGTCCATATGAAAGGATAGGTGTCTGAGGTTCATGCATAAGTGACCTAGTGC
This sequence comes from Adiantum capillus-veneris, assembly GCF_014529385.1. Taxonomy (NCBI): domain Eukaryota; kingdom Viridiplantae; phylum Streptophyta; class Polypodiopsida; order Polypodiales; family Pteridaceae; genus Adiantum; species Adiantum capillus-veneris. The sequence continues at coordinate 118,393,418 of NC_140956.1, forward strand.
CAGCCTTTTGACACAACTTACACGTCTTGCACCAGTGGTGTACATCTCGGTTGAGGCTAGGCCGTATGAAGCCAGCCTGCAAGATTTTCCTACTTGTTATGTCTACGGCAAAATGACCACCACAAACCCCGTCATGACAACTAGCAATTATTCCCGTGATTTCATTAGAGAGAGGGACCTTCCTTAGTATTTGGTCCTTACCCTTACAGTACAAACCGTCATTGATGAGCTGATACCTTGTGGCCTTCCGTGTCAGCCATTGCTTCTGTCCCTTTGTTAAATCTGATGGGCATTCCCCTATTTCCAAAAAATGCATGATATCAGGTAAGGCATCACTACCTTGAAAGAGAGGGAGCTTTAGCTTTATAGCCCCAACCACCACTTCCTGCAGTCTTTCACTTACTAGGGCATCTGCTTCATGGTTTTGAGCCCTTGGGATATGGTGTATTTGAACTTCTTCAAACTTACCCATCAAGATTTTTACACCGCTTAAGAGAGTCCTCAAGCTAAGATTTTTGCATGTCCATACTCCATTTACTTGCCTTACCAAGAGTAGAGCATCCCCAAATACGTTAAGGCGCTTTACCCCTTACGAGACACACCATTGTAAACCCTTGGTTAGTGTTGCATACTCGGCTTCATTGTTAGAATGTGAATCTAACAATTGGCCAAGCGAAAATACCTTGATACCTTTGTCATCAAAGACCACTATGCCTGCCAGCTGCTTTGTCGGATGCTCGCTTGTAGGCTCCATCAAAGTAGAGAGAGTGTGCTCCTTCTACCATCGGTGGTACTGGAAGTAATTGAATTTCTTCTCCTTTAGATTGCTTCTCCTTCCTCCCAAAGCCTTGGTAGGTCATGAGTCCTCCCAAGCTTGCCCTTGTCGTGCTTTCCACCTGTACCGTGTAGTCAAATTCTTGTAGACGAACTAGCCACTTAGTAATCCTAGTAGACACATCCATGTGTTGTACAACATAGGGAAACATCTCATCCGTGGTTAGAATCACAAATTGCTTAGGCAGAAAATATGACCTAAACTTTGTAGTTGCAAATCTAAGAGCTAGGACTAAGTCTTCCATATGGGTGAAACCTTTCTTTGCTGCTATCATCATTCGACTAGAGAAGTAAATTGGCCTCATGAACGATGTTGTTGTATCCTTTTGGAGTAGCACAGCCCCCAATGAGTCAGACCAGTTGACGTGCGATTGTTGGTGAAGGTAGGGCTATGAGTGCAGACACTTTACTTGGATCGGCATTGATACCTTTCACTGAAATTTCACGGCCTAGCAGAATGACTTTACTTTTCCCAATGTGGCATTTGTCCACATTTAATTGCGCGCCTAGGCTTTGCAACCTGGCCAAACCTTCAGTTACCTTTTCTAATTGTGAAATGCGAGAGCTATATATACAAAAATCATCAATGAATACTCTTATGGATGTTCCAAAGACGGGTGACACCCATTCTGAGTTTTCTACAGGATAGATGAACCCTGCTTCCAGCAGCTTCCTTACCTCGGCCAGGACTGCCTTTTCTTGTATGACCCCCAGTAGTCGTAGCTTTTGCAGAATTGGTTTTACCCCTTCCTTCAGCTTAATATGATGTTCCACCACTGTAATACCTGTGATTCTTTCATAGTTGTCAATGAATAGGTCAAGAAATCCCATTAACATTTGTAAAAAACTAGTTCTCCTCAAGTGTTAATTCTGTGGACAACATACCCTTCAACCTACTTTCTCCTAGGCCAGGTGATTTGCTCTCCTTTTCATTGCGTTGCCCTTCTGGTGACGGATCACCAGTTGTGATTACCCTTTGTGGATCTTTTATGATGATACCCATCACATTCGTCAGTGGATGTGGTCTCCTCCTTAGAAGTGGAAGACTCGCTCGTGGTTTCATCTGCTGATGTTTCTAAATCCATTTGCTTCTGCTTGCCAGTCTTCATGTTGTAGTAGATTGTCTTCCCTTTCTTACCAGTCATGCGTAGAAGGCCAGTGCCCCAGTCCTATTTTGCCTTCATGGCCATCAACCCTGGCCTTCCCAAGATTAATGGATAGCCCTCCCCCTTAGTAGGCATTACAAAAACATCTACCTCTACCTCAGTGTTGAAATATTTTATCTTCACAGAACTTACCACACCTACACACTTTACTTTTGCATTGTTTTCCATCTTTGCCTTGCATGGAGAAGGCATGTCAACCTCGAGCCCCAATTGAAGCATCATAGCTTCGCTCATCACACAAATTTGTGCACCTCCATCAATGTAGGTGTTTCCAACCCTCTTTCCTTTTATGTTGACATCGACAAGTGGAAGGATGTCATCCATGTTGCAACCCGAAATTGCTCCGGCTACCTTTGCTTTGGAGCGTCTTGTACTTACGATTTTGGACCATTGCCGCTGTCAGGAGCTTTTTGGAGCAAGAGATTGCGTATATGTGCATACACATGCATGGTGCATCAAATAAAGGATTGCCCATTTTCTAGAGCCAGGTGGTTACGTGGGGCCCATATGTGTACAGGTAGGACAACATGTACATAGTGCATCGATTTTCACTATCACCAGTACTAGTGTGTTTTTTTTATAATAATGAGGAGTTGGTAGCGTGTAAAACTTCTCGAGGAAGCTATCCGCAGGCCGACGACATGAGGTAAGCAGGTGCGTCAGATGGAATCTAGTGGCGTCAGGAGGCCGAATGGGGTCAATACTTGCACGTGGATAAGTACGGACACGACGTGGATGTATGCTTGTGATAATTATGCAAAAAGGTCATCATGAGGACCATATTTTAGGGCCACTTCATGTGGTGGCGGGATGCATTATTGGAAAAAGATGAGTGCCAGGTGTGCAGATGGATGCAAAAAGGTGACAACTATGCACTGCGAGGTCAGTTTTTGGCCAGTTCGGGGTCCGTTTGAGGTCATCTAAAAGGCCAAGGGTGCCCAAGTAATAAAGCTAAGTGTGTGAACTGAAAAAACAGAGAGAAGACCAGAAAAAGAGTGGAGAGAAGAGGAGGAACAACCGCAACTGTGTTTTTGCTCATTTTGGAGCCTGTTTTGGCCGTAAATTGCTCATCCGAGGTCGGATTTGAGCACTTTGACATTGTAGACTGGCGTTTTGGGCTGTTCTGGACGCGATGGCACTGTCCATTTTTCCAAATTCCTCACTGTTTTTTATTGTTTTGGCTGTGTAAGTTTCTCCTATGAGCGAAGCTTCTGCTCCAGTTTGTGATTGTATCTGGCTTATTTTACCCATACTGTGTGAGCTATTGCTCCATTTGCTTCAGGGAACTTCATGTTGGCAGCCATGCGATCAAACCATGGTGCCCCTAGGATAACATCCTGATGTTGGAGGGGAGAGATGAAGAAGTCTTCTTTGTCGACATAGCTTTGGACATGAAGCCTCAACTTCCCAATCAAGGGAGTAACGGAGGCTTGTTGTCCCTTGAAAGCTGCATCAGCTGTTACTATATCTCCCATCTCAAAAGCTTGAATGCCCAACTTGGTGGCCAACTCTATTGATATGAAGTTGAGAGTAGAGCCAGGGTCAAACAAGATGAAGGCATCATGCTCTCTTACCTTTCCCCAAGCATAGGAGAGTGATGATCCTTTGCAATGAGCATCCTCTTTTGGAGCTTCGATGGTGGAAGCCCTAGGAGTCTCATTGCGAGTATTCTTCTTGGGGCAAGAACGATAGCCATGTCCTTGCTCCCCACACTTGAAACACTTATGGTCCTTGCGAAAAGCTTCAAGCTCTTCAGGAGAGAGTTTGTTTTTACCTTTGTAAACTCCCTTCTCCTTGGACCGATTGTTGTTGTTGTTGTTGGAAGTGCCTTGGGAATTATTTTGAGCATTGGATTTCCCCTTTGCATCATTTTTATCTTTGTTTTCCATGGGCTTGACATTACGTCTAGCCCCTTGATGGAAATTGATGCGTGAAGCAACCATGGTGTGGTGGATTACTTCGGTAATAGTACCGGGCCGTTGAGAGTTGATATATTCGGCCATCTCTTCAGGTAATCCCGCACAGAATTGTTGTCTTTGCTCGGCAAAGTCTATCTTTTGAAAGACAGTAGCTTTGAGATGTAAATCCCAAAACTTATCTACATACTTGTTGATAGACTCATGAGAGAGGAGCTTCAAGCCGCGCCATTCGGTAAGAACTTTATCTTTAGTATCGCTTGGAAGAAATTGCTTCATGATGGAAACTCGTAGAGTTTTCCATGTCTTTGGGGCTTCTCCATTGCCACGAAGGCTAGCCCACCATTGACGAGCTGATTTTTGGAAGTGCATAGCTACATGGCGTAGCTTGGAGGACTCTGTGAAGCCCTCGTCCCCAAAGGCCGCATCAAATTGCTGGATGAAGGCCAACACTTTGTCGGTAGCACCAAAGGTTCCATCGTAGTTGAGAAAAGAGATACTCTTTCCTCCCTCCTTGAACTTCTTTAGCTTTTGTGACCTTCGCCATGCAGGAAATGATTTGCGATGCCCTCCCCTCTTGTATTCTCTAGGAGAATAGCCATAACTTTCATCGGAAGAGAAGGAAGGTGAAGAAGAAGGAGAAGAGGGTGACCTCTTCCTAGCCCTTTTCTTCCTTTGTTTCCTCTCTTGCCTTTGAGAGTGATGAGGAGAAGGACTATGGGTTGCTCTTTTCCTCTTGGGAGGAGTAGGCGATCGTCTAGACCGCCTTCTTCGTGGAGCCACATCTTCAGAAGAACTTAGACTTTCATTGCTTTCTTTCTCTTTGGATTCCTCCTCTCGAATGGGAGAGAGTCTTCTTTTGGGGGTCTCTTCAAGAGGCCTCCTAAGCTCTCTCTCCTCTTGGAGAGGAAGGGAAATTCCATAAGCACGAAGTTGTTGAGTAACTTCGGCTTGCAAGGTAGGGTTGCCCATAGCTTGTTGCAACCTAGTCACAAGATAATTCACAAACATGGGAGCATCATCATTAGCACCTTCATGTGCAAAATCAAAGCTATCAATGTTCATTCTACTCTCTTGATTATTGTCAGCCATGATAACAAAATTTTATGTATGTACTTAGTGTATGCTTTGGCAATTCAAAACCTTAGTTGCCACTCCTCTTAGCCTTTGAAAATCGGCTCTTAAGTATCTACACCCACGGCTCAAAGTGGTTAATTATAGAGAGTAGAGGAGTAGGTCTAACATAGCAGAGTTGCCAAGGGCTAGCTCCTTTCGGACTTCTTATGGCTCAATAATGGTAAAGCCGTAGGCAAGTCTAAAAAGACTCCATTATTAAGTCCAAAGCTCCCGAGGTGTGCACCATCCCCCACATAGTGGGCTTAACAAAACCGGTATTAGATCCCAGTTCCACTTACTCTATTATAATTAACAACATCAACCATTTATAGGCTACTTAAGGACCTCTCTTCTTAAGCAAGAAAAGAGAAACCAAATGCTCTGATACCAATGTAATGGAATTTGCCTATTCAATTTGAGAATAGCGGAATTTAATGAGAGTACTTTCAAGAAATGATTTTGTGAGCATAGCGGGTAGACATAATTGAAGATAGCAACATAATCATAGCAATTAGTTAACTTGGCATAGACAATACTTTTGCAAGAGAGAGAGTTTAGAGAACATGACAACAATTGAGGACCGGATTTATGTGGAGCCGGTCCCCCCTCCAATAGGCATTTGTATTATGATTTCTCCCTTAAAGAGAGACTTGTTACAATACAGTCTTTGTGTTCCTTGTGACCTAGGTGATGCCATGAAGATGGAAGGCTTCATGCACCACAAACATAACATAAACTTGAAGAAAGCTTTAACTATCCCAAGCCTCAGTCCCAAGACCTCAAACACCTTCGAAGGTGGAGAGAGCTAGCAGGGAATGAGGGTAGGGAAGAGGAAGAAGAAACATTTCGTAGGAGAAAGAATTAGTTCCTCACTTATCATACTCTTGTTGCTAGCATACATAATAGCATAGTAATGAAGAAGAAGGAGATGGCAAGCTTAAGCATTGAAGCATGGCTCTTGGTTGGATTTGCACTCCATAGCCAAGAGTGTTGGTGTAGGCTCTCAACCTCTACTTGCTTGGAGAGGGAGCTCTTGCACTTTGCATAGCACACAATGAGAGTGCTTGTGAGTGTGTGTGGGTGAGTATACCCCCTAGGCACCCCCCTAGCTTGCTTGGGTCGACCCCCCCTTGTAGCTCATGCCTGAAGCTCATTGGACCCCTCCAGGCCTAGCCAATCACAAGCAGGAGCCATTACAAGCAACATGGGTAGCCTTGGGACAAGTGTCCCCCTTTCCCCTTTGAGAGAGAGAGGACTTGATAAATGCTAAAACAATTAGATAATTCATGTAATTTATCATTGGACCCCTTTGAAGCTTAGCCAATAGGCTTCAAGCAACACATGAAGGTAACATGGGTAGGGGCCTGACATGTGTCCTTGCTGCCTCTTCAAGTTGGGGCTTCCCTTGTGTGTGTGAGTGGGTGTTCTCTCTCTAGATCCTAGGAAAAGGGCTCGCCCCCCCTCTTGTAGGAATGATTTTGACTTTAGGTGATCAAGCACCTTACTCATCAAGCATGACAAAGCACTTGAACTAGGGGGTGTTCCCACAAGCATCTCAGGCAAGCTTCTCAAGGCACCTCAAGTACCTTAATCATGCAGCAAGTCAAGCACCTCAAGCATGGAGCCAGTCAAGCACCTCAAGCATCTTAATCAAGCACCTCAAGCATGAAAAACACCTCAAGCATGACAAGCACCTCAAGCAGGACTAGCACCTCGAGCTTGGGCCGGGTTCCCACCTCAAGCTCAGCCCTAACTTACTTAAGGTCAAAAGGACTTTTACACACATTTATTGGAGGTCTTCAATGAAGCTAACCCTAAGGTCTTATGCTCCATTGGTTAGCCTTGCTCTTTGATAGACCATCTCCCTTTTGGGCCCCTTTACATTGGCCCCGTGTTGAGATAGATCTAAAAGCACATACCTATATCTTAACACTTGTTCCCGTTTATTCTCCCACATTAAGTGATCAATTTAATATGAGAAAATCATTTGGGTTAGTTAGATATTAGATTTTATGACATTACCTCTCTCTTGAAATCATAGTCGTCCTCGACTATGAGGTAGAAGAGATAAAGTCTTAGTCATTAGTCAATCGTACTTAGCGGGTAAAGGATCCCTTTTTACCCTACGACATCTTTCCAAGATGGATGACTAATCCATTTGGTGCTTGGGAGACATAGCTGCCGCAAGCATGTCTGCTCTTTAGTCCATTTCATTCTCCCAAAGTACAGTGACAAATTCTACTTGGTGTTTGAGAGACGTCGTCATCACAAACATGATTCTAAGCATGCATACTAGTTAAATTTGTGCACAATTAAAAAGAGGACTAGTCATATAAGACAAAAACATGAGTTATTTAAAAGAAATTTGTACATTTGCTTACTCTAATGTAGCATTGTAAGCATTGACAAGGTTCATACTATCCTTAAGTTGTATTCCTTGCATCCATTTAGCATCTTCAAAAGGATAATTTTTGAACTTAATAAGATACCGTCGGATAATCTTACCATGTCGTAGTACCTTGTCTTCATGCCGAAGGATAGCTTCGGGTTGTAGCACCTCTTCTTGGTCTTCAACTTCGGGAGGGTCTTCAATAATTGGTTCAATTGGTGGCTCTCCTTTGTAGGGCTTAAGTAAGCTTACATGAAAGGCATTGTGTATAAGCCAATGGTTGGGCAACTTGAGTTGATAAGCCGTGTCATTGATAGGCTTCAAGATTTGGAAAGGACCATAGTATCTTTTTGCTAGTTTAGCATAATACTTTTGATGGCCCGTAGGATTTTTGCCCGTCGTTTGCCTTAATCGAGCCTTAGGAAACTTGAGTAAGACCCAATCATTTTCTTTGAACATTAAGGCTCTTCTGTGCTTATCAGCAGCAGCTTTTTGCCTTTGTTGAGAGATCGCTATAGCCTCCCTAATCTTTTGAAAAGATTCTTGTAGGTCACGGCTATACTCATCGGCGGCGAAGATCTTCCCATGTACTTTCAGTAGCAAGGGACTTTTAGGTCTTCCTTCTATGATCTCGAAAGGTGCTTTGCCCGTAGAAGTATGTACAGTATTATTGTAGGCATACTCTACTAGCGGTAAATACTTTTCCCATTGTGAGCGTTGATCTACTTCGGTAACATAAGTCTTGAGTAGATCGAGTATCGTAAGATTGGCTATCTCACTTTGGCCATCCGTTTGTGGGTGATAGGCCGAAGAGAAATTCAATCTTGTTCCTAGATTTTCAAAGAGACCTTTCCAGAAATTACTGGTCATTCTAGGATCTCTATCTGACACGATGGATGTGGGTAATCCATGGTGTTTGAAAATCTGAGATATGAAGAGAGTTGCCATTTGATGTGCCTTAATAGTCTTTTTGACAGGAATAAAATGTGCTTGCTTGCTAAACCTGTCGACTATTGTCCATATTCCTGTATTCCCATGGATAGACTTGGGTAATCCAAAGATGAAATCCATGGATATACTCTCCCATGGTGAATTTGGAATAGGCAATGGCTGGAGTAATCCAGGTTGCTTCCCTCTATCATACTTGGTCTTTTGGCATACTACACATTTTGAAACATACTCTTGTATGTCCACTTTCATGGTAGGCCAATAGAAATACGTCTCTACTCCTCGGAGAGTAGGTTGAATACCTCTATGCCCTGCATATGGAGGAGCATGGGATTCATACATAACCTTCTCACAAAGGGAATGGGTAACACATAGCCTATTGCCGTGGAGAAGATAACCATCCTGCAAGGTGAATGGTTCCTCTTTCTTCCCCAAAGCAAGGGCTGACATTATGTCTCTAAAGTCAGGGTCAGTAGCATACTCATCTATCATAGAGGATAGATCATTGTGAGTAGCTATAGACACCGCATTAACTTTTGGTCGTCGTGAAAGTGCATCGGCAACTTGATTGTGCTTACCAGCTATGTGAGCAATATGGAAATTAAATTGCGAAAGAAAATTTGCCCATCTCATTTGTTTGTTGGAAAGCTTGGTTTGCGTCATGAAATACTTGAGACTTTGGTGGTCGGTTCGTAGGATAAATGGAGTCCCCAATAGGTAGTGCTTCCATGTGTCTAGGGCATGAAGAACAGCTAAAAGCTCTTTCTCATAAATGCCCAAGACTCGTTCATCACCATTGAGCCTTCGGCTCTCATATGCTATGGCATGCCCTTCTTGAAGCAAAACCGCTCCAAGGCAATCACCACAAGCATCACATTGAACCTCAAATGGCTTTGAGAGATCCGGAAGCACGAGGACTGGTTGGGAAGTAAGCTTCTCTTTGAGTTTTTCAAAAGCATTTTTCTCCTTAGCAGTCCATACAAACTTAACGTTCTTCTTGGTTAAGTCGTGTAGTGGTCCTGCTACTTGAGAGAATTTTGCTATGAAGCGTCTATAGTATGCACACATACCAATAAAGCTTCTTAGCTCATGTAGATTCCTTGGGTTAGGCCATGATTTTATTACCTCTAACTTTGATGGATCCATACGAATACCATCGTGAGAGATAATATGGCCTAGATATTGAATCTCTTGAAGGAAGAATTCACTTTTCTTTTGGTTGAGAAAAAGTTTGTTCTCCCTCAAGGCTTGAAAAATCACTTGGAGATGTTGCTTATGTTCCTCCAAATACTTGGAGTAGATGATGATATCATCGAAGAACACTCCAGTGAATTTTCGATATGGTCTAAAAATTTTCTCCATCAAACGATTGAACGTAGCTGGTGCATTAGTCAAGCCAAAAGGCATGACTAGATATTCATAAAGACCAAATGTTGTGCGAAACGCGGTCCTTAAGATATCCTCATCCACTATCCTTATTTGATGATAGCCACTCTTAAGGTCAATCCTACTGAAGTAGGTAGAGCCTTGTAGCTTATCAAACAGATCTTCTACCCGAGGTACGGGAAATCTGTTTTTGATAGTGATATGGTTTAGTGCTCGATAGTCCACACACATACGGTATGTACCATCTTTCTTTTGCACTAAAAGGACTGGAGAACAAAAGGGAGAGGAACTAGGCCTCACCATCCCTTTGTCTACCAGCTCTTGTACTTGCCTCATGATCTCCTCTTGTTGAGCTTGTGAGACTCGATAAGGAGGTTTGTTAGGCGGTGAGCTTTCTGGAAGGAGCTCAATACGATGGTCATCATCCCCTCGTTTTGGAGGTAGGTCCATAGGGATATCATCGATGAACACATCTTGGAATCCTTTTAGAAAAGTAGACAAGTCTAACTCTTCTTGATTCCTATCATTTTCATTTGATGAAACATTATTAGCTTTTAGAGACTCTTTGACATAATCATGTACGCAGAAACTGAGCTCTTCATTGATTTATCAAAAGAAAGAGGATTTACAAGTGGAATAGTGCGACCACGCTCACTAGCATCTATATACATGTTCTTTCCCCTGTAGGTGAAGTAAATTCTCCTTTCAGGGAACTTCATGTTGGCAGCCATGCGATCAAACCATGGTGCCCCTAGGATAACATCCTGATGTTGGAGGGGAGAGATGAAGAAGTCTTCTTTGTCGACATAGCTTTGGACATGAAGCCTCAACTTCCCAATCAAGGGAGTAACGGAGGCTTGTTGTCCCTTGAAAGCTGCATCAGCTGTTACTATATCTCCCATCTCAAAAGCTTGAATGCCCAACTTGGTGGCCAACTCTATTGATATGAAGTTGAGAGTAGAGCCAGGGTCAAACAAGATGAAGGCATCATGCTCTCTTACCTTTCCCCAAGCATAGGAGAGTGATGATCCTTTGCAATGAGCATCCTCTTTTGGAGCTTCGATGGTGGAAGCCCTAGGAGTCTCATTGCGAGTATTCTTCTTGGGGCAAGAACGATAGCCATGTCCTTGCTCCCCACACTTGAAACACTTATGGTCCTTGCGAAAAGCTTCAAGCTCTTCAGGAGAGAGTTTGTTTTTACCTTTGTAAACTCCCTTCTCCTTGGACCGATTGTTGTTGTTGTTGTTGGAAGTGCCTTGGGAATTATTTTGAGCATTGGATTTCCCCTTTGCATCATTTTTATCTTTGTTTTCCATGGGCTTGACATTACGTCTAGCCCCTTGATGGAAATTGATGCGTGAAGCAACCATGGTGTGGTGGATTACTTCGGTAATAGTACCGGGCCGTTGAGAGTTGATATATTCGGCCATCTCTTCAGGTAATCCCGCACAGAATTGTTGTCTTTGCTCGGCAAAGTCTATCTTTTGAAAGACAGTAGCTTTGAGATGTAAATCCCAAAACTTATCTACATACTTGTTGATAGACTCATGAGAGAGGAGCTTCAAGCCGCGCCATTCGGTAAGAACTTTATCTTTAGTATCGCTTGGAAGAAATTGCTTCATGATGGAAACTCGTAGAGTTTTCCATGTCTTTGGGGCTTCTCCATTGCCACGAAGGCTAGCCCACCATTGACGAGCTGATTTTTGGAAGTGCATAGCTACATGGCGTAGCTTGGAGGACTCTGTGAAGCCCTCATCCCCAAAGGCCGCATCAAATTGCTGGATGAAGGCCAACACTTTGTCGGTAGCACCAAAGGTGCCATCGTAGGTGAGAAAAGAGATACTCTTTCCTCCCTCCTTGAACTTCTTTAGCTTTTGTGACCTTCGCCATGCAGGAAATGATTTGCGATGCCCTCCCCTCTTGTATTCTCTAGGAGAATAGCCATAACTTTCATCGGAAGAGAAGGAAGGTGAAGAAGAAGGAGAAGAGGGTGACCTCTTCCTAGCCCTTTTCTTCCTTTGTTTCCTCTCTTGCCTTTGAGAGTGATGAGGAGAAGGACTATGGGTTGCTCTTTTCCTCTTGGGAGGAGTAGGCGATCGTCTAGACCGCCTTCTTCGTGGAGCCACATCTTCAGAAGAACTTAGACTTTCATTGCTTTCTTTCTCTTTGGATTCCTCCTCTCGAATGGGAGAGAGTCTTCTTTTGGGGGTCTCTTCAAGAGGCCTCCTAAGCTCTCTCTCCTCTTGGAGAGGAAGGGAAATTCCATAAGCACGAAGTTGTTGAGTAACTTCGGCTTGCAAGGTAGGGTTGCCCATAGCTTGTTGCAACCTAGTCACAAGATAATTCACAAACATGGGAGCATCATCATTAGCACCTTCATGTGCAAAATCAAAGCTATCAATGTTCATTCTACTCTCTTGATTATTGTCAGCCATGATAACAAAATTTTATGTATGTACTTAGTGTATGCTTTGGAAATTCAAAACCTTAGTTGCCACTCCTCTTAGCCTTTGAAAATCGGCTCTTAAGTATCTACACCCACGGCTCAAAGTGGTTAATTATAGAGAGTAGAGGAGTAGGTCTAACATAGCAGAGTTGCCAAGGGCTAGCTCCTTTCGGACTTCTTATGGCTCAATAATGGTAAAGCCGTAGGCAAGTCTAAAAAGACTCCATTATTAAGTCCAAAGCTCCCGAGGTGTGCACCATCCCCCACATAGTGGGCTTAACAAAACCGGTATTAGATCCCAGTTCCACTTACTCTATTATAATTAACAACATCAACCATTTATAGGCTACTTAAGGACCTCTCTTCTTAAGCAAGAAAAGAGAAACCAAATGCTCTGATACCAATGTAATGGAATTTGCCTATTCAATTTGAGAATAGCGGAATTTAATGAGAGTACTTTCAAGAAATGATTTTGTGAGCATAGCGGGTAGACATAATTGAAGATAGCAACATAATCATAGCAATTAGTTAACTTGGCATAGACAATACTTTTGCAAGAGAGAGAGTTTAGAGAACATGACAACAATTGAGGACCGGATTTATGTGGAGCCGGTCCCCCCTCCAATAGGCATTTGTATTATGATTTCTCCCTTAAAGAGAGACTTGTTACAATACAGTCTTTGTGTTCCTTGTGACCTAGGTGATGCCATGAAGATGGAAGGCTTCATGCACCACAAACATAACATAAACTTGAAGAAAGCTTTAACTATCCCAAGCCTCAGTCCCAAGACCTCAAACACCTTCGAAGGTGGAGAGAGCTAGCAGGGAATGAGGGTAGGGAAGAGGAAGAAGAAACATTTCGTAGGAGAAAGAATTAGTTCCTCACTTATCATACTCTTGTTGCTAGCATACATAATAGCATAGTAATGAAGAAGAAGGAGATGGCAAGCTTAAGCATTGAAGCATGGCTCTTGGTTGGATTTGCACTCCATAGCCAAGAGTGTTGGTGTAGGCTCTCAACCTCTACTTGCTTGGAGAGGGAGCTCTTGCACTTTGCATAGCACACAATGAGAGTGCTTGTGAGTGTGTGTGGGTGAGTATACCCCCTAGGCACCCCCCTAGCTTGCTTGGGTCGACCCCCCCTTGTAGCTCATGCCTGAAGCTCATTGGACCCCTCCAGGCCTAGCCAATCACAAGCAGGAGCCATTACAAGCAACATGGGTAGCCTTGGGACAAGTGTCCCCCTTTCCCCTTTGAGAGAGAGAGGACTTGATAAATGCTAAAACAATTAGATAATTCATGTAATTTATCATTGGACCCCTTTGAAGCTTAGCCAATAGGCTTCAAGCAACACATGAAGGTAACATGGGTAGGGGCCTGACATGTGTCCTTGCTGCCTCTTCAAGTTGGGGCTTCCCTTGTGTGTGTGAGTGGGTGTTCTCTCTCTAGATCCTAGGAAAAGGGCTCGCCCCCCCTCTTGTAGGAATGATTTTGACTTTAGGTGATCAAGCACCTTACTCATCAAGCATGACAAAGCACTTGAACTAGGGGGTGTTCCCACAAGCATCTCAGGCAAGCTTCTCAAGGCACCTCAAGTACCTTAATCATGCAGCAAGTCAAGCACCTCAAGCATGGAGCCAGTCAAGCACCTCAAGCATCTTAATCAAGCACCTCAAGCATGAAAAACACCTCAAGCATGACAAGCACCTCAAGCAGGACTAGCACCTCGAGCTTGGGCCGGGTTCCCACCTCAAGCTCAGCCCTAACTTACTTAAGGTCAAAAGGACTTTTACACACATTTATTGGAGGTCTTCAATGAAGCTAACCCTAAGGTCTTATGCTCCATTGGTTAGCCTTGCTCTTTGATAGACCATCTCCCTTTTGGGCCCCTTTACATTGGCCCCGTGTTGAGATAGATCTAAAAGCACATACCTATATCTTAACACTTGTTCCCGTTTATTCTCCCACATTAAGTGATCAATTTAATATGAGAAAATCATTTGGGTTAGTTAGATATTAGATTTTATGACAATAGGTTGCAGATTATAGGTTACAGGTTACAAGGACAGGTACAGGTACAGGTACAGGTGATTCACACAGGTACAAGTAGCTGGAGTACAGTGATATACTAGCAGTGGTGTCACTTGCAGCTATTGTGGGTATGCATCATTTGGCGCCTGTTTGAGCGCATTGTCTACTGGATTGTACGTTACTTGTGGAAACTGCCATTGTATGCCTTTGTGGAGCCATATTTTGTTTTATTTGGCAGTCCCAGCCATTTCTGAGACTTGGTCTGGAAGATAGTCATTTCTGAGACTTGACTATACGCGATTTGCATTAGCCTTCGTGAGAGGGTTGATAGCGTGAGGTTTTATTGAGCTGGGGGATTCTCAAATGTGGAGATCCTTTCGGTGATACAGGTTGCTGGAGCACCCTTTTTGTGACCTCGCCATAGGCTATGTACTAGTGATTCCTACTTGATGCTCGGGTTCTATTGTTGACAGTTTATGCATACATATACAGTATATATTTTGGGTTCTCACTGCTCTACTTCTAGGGAAACTCTGTAAAAAATTTTCCAAGTTATGATGGCTGGTCTTTTAAGGCATTTATGCTGTTATGCTGCTGAAATTTTGGCAAAATCAGAGGATAAGTCAGGTGTGCCTTCTTGGGAGCTTCATGGTTGGCTTTAATGGATGATCAAAATGGACCTCAATTCACTCTTTTTCATTTAACTCAGAGAATCCCGATAAATATTCATGTGTCCAGGAAGATTTTTTTCCAGTAGCGCATAGTCTTTATGTTCGGGCCAAGAAGATTAAGAGAGATCCTGGAATGTCCTTTGCCTGTTGTAATTCCGATGATTAACTATGAAAACTCATTTGATGTGCATGTGTTTGTCCTTATCTAAAGTTGAGCTCCATTGAAGTTTCTGGGGATTGAGTAGTGAAAAGTTTTGGGTTCTTGCACGTGTGTTCGAAGGGGTTCTCAAAGCATTGTAACTTGGGTAGCCATGGCTTTCTCTTATCCGGAATTTCATGGAAGAAGTGATGAAGATGTAGAAAACTTTTTGGAAAAGATGGAGGTTGCCTGTATTAGCAACCAGATGCATGACCCAACACAGATGTTACGTCTTCTCCAAATTTTTTTGAAGAGTGATGCACGAGTTTGGTCCAAAGCATTTGAAGAGGAGTTGCGTGTGGCTGATCCACCTGTAAGATTGAGTTGGGACAATCTAAGGCATGGATTGGAAGTGGAGTTTGTGAAGATAGAAGATCCTGATAAAGTGTGGCAAGAAGTACAAGGTTTGGTGCAAAAGGAAGGTGAGCCAGTAGATGCGTACATACGTAAGTTCTCATTGGCATGGGAGCGGATGTGCAAGGCCTTAGCACCACAAGTACCCCCACTTGATATGATGAAGAAGGATAGGTTCTTGGCTGGTCTTTGGGAGAATATACGTTGGAGAGTGGAGCTAAAGAAGCCTAGAACATATGAAGATGCACTAGAGGTAACAAGGAACAAAGAGTGGAAGCTGAGGAAAATGAGTCAGTCAGGGGTGGAGTCTTTGCTCATGAGGTCTAAATTTCAGCCTATGGACTCTTTACAAGGTCGCATGCCAGCGGTTCATCATGAACCAGTGGTTTCTGTTACTCCTCAAGTTATGCCAACAGTGGTCACTACAGCAGTGCAAGATGATGGCCTAAGGCAAGACATGAGGCAAGTGGTAGATTTGATGAAGAATCTCAGCCTAAACTTGCTAGGTCAAGTGGGAAATAATCGAGGTCGAGGGAGATTTGCAAATCAGCCTCCTAGGAGGTGAAGAAAGACCCAAGAATGGTGTTGGACAAAGCAATGGTAGGTTATGGAGAGTTGGGTCACATCAGCCCGCAATGTGATAAGCCACCAAGGATGGGGGGAGACATGTATCCATTGCCAAGACAGGTGCTAACTAGATCAAATGATTATGGCATCGAAATTAAAAGAGATGAATTGCGGAGAGTTGGGTCACATCAGCCCGCATGTTATAATTGCGGAGAGTTGGGTCACATCAGCCCGCAATGTGATAAGCCACCAAGGATGGGGGGAGACATGTATCCATTGCCAAGATAGGTGCTAACTAGATCAAATGATTATGGCATCGAAATTAAAGGAGATGAAGGAACCAGTGGATTAACCTAGGAGGAAAAGGGAAAGACAAAAGTGCTAAGTGTAGTCACTTTGGAGAAGGCATCAAAGCTAGAGGATACATTAGTGATGCCTATTGGGAAGAGGACCACAGAGGAAAAGGAAGGAAGGAGTGCCCCAAGTCCTAGTAAGAAGAAGGGAAAGAGCCATGAAGGCGAGGATGTCAAGGCCAAGAGGAAAAGAAGGGCTCGTCGCAAGTTTCATGTTTCCGATTTTCCACTAGGGGATGGGAAATTAAGCTATGACTTGAAGGAGGATCTGACAAGCAGGAAGGAAGATGTTACTTTTGGGCAGCTTATAGAGATGGGGCCTAAGCTAAAGCGACAGTGGAAGAGGATGGTTAACCCAATGGAGAAAGAGCTAGAGAGAGGTTCAGTTAAGGTGTTGGCGATGGATGAGCTACTAGACATTTGTCCAATAGTAGATGTGTGGCATAAAAGGAAAAATCTGGGACAAGGCTATGTTGATGGCGGGGCCCAAATATGTGTGATAACACACTCATGCGTTGAGAAGATGGGTCTTACAGTGACTGGCGTGTCAGGGTTTCGGATCAGATTGGCCAACCATCAAAAATTAAAATGTTTGGGTGTTGTAAAGAGCTTAGAAGTGGAGGCATATGATGCAAAGGCAGTGGTTGATTTTCATGTGATGCCAGCGGGGTTGGGAGCATATCCTATTATATTGGGCAGACCATGGTTACGTGCAGTGGGAGCTGTTCAAGATTGGCGACGTGGCACGATTAGCCTCTATGGAAAGACAGGTGCCAAGAAGCTATATAATATGGACACAAGGAAACGATTGGAAGAGCTTTATGAAGATGAGGATGAGTCTAGTGATGAAGACTATTCCACAGTGACTGATGAGGACAATGATAGCACTACCAGCAGCGATGAGGATGCTGATGTCGCATTTCTTTTGATGGACAAAGGGATCCAGGAGTCTGGTTTAGTCGCATTTGCGAATGAGGTTGAAGATGAAAGTGAAGGGCATTATGAAGTGATTGAAGGGATGATGCAAACCAAGGTTGAATTGTCAAAAAAGCAAGAATTGATGACACAGATGATCAGTGGAGACCTCTCAGCTATGGAGAAGGAGATATATTTGCACATGCAGGTCTATGCCGAAGTAATTGATGTTTTTCTTGATGCAAAGTTGATATATGGCATCTCTATAGGTTTTCCTTGGGAACCAGGTGGAAGCTTGATTAAGCTTTTGATGCAGGGAAGGCAAAGTGTTTTTGTGTGGGATCCAGGTGGAATGAGCATCTACTAGTGTTGCTGCTGCTGAGCATGAATGCTCTAGTAGGCTAGGGGATGGGCAAATTATGTCAGGAGTTTTTTGGAACAAGAGATTGCGCATATGTACATACACATGCATGGTGCATCAAATAAAGGATTGCCCATTTTCCAGAGCTAGGTGGTTATGTGGGCCCCACATGTGTACAAGTAGGACAACATGTACAAGTAGGACAACATGTACATAGTGGATCGATTTTCACTATCACCAGTACTAGTGTGTTTTTTTTAATAATAAGGAGGAGTTGGTAGCACGTAAAACTTCTCAAGGAAGCTATACGCGGGCCGATGACATGAGGTAAGCAGGTGCGTGGCGTCAGGAGGCCAAATGGGGTCAATACTTGCACGTGGATAAGTACGGACACGACGTGGATGTATTCTTGTGATAATTATGCAGAAAGGTCATCATGAGGACCATATTTTAGGGCCACTTCACGTGGTGGCGGGATGCATTATTGAAAAAAGCTGAGTGCCAGGTGTGCAGATGGATTGAAAAAGGTGACAACTATGCACTGCGAGGTCAGTTTTTGGCCTGTTCGAGTCCGTTTGAGGTCATCTAAAAGGCCAAGGGTGCCCAAGTAATAAAGCTAAGTGTGTGAACTGAAAAAATAGAGAGAAGACCAGAAAAAGAGTGGAGAGAAGAGGCGGAACAGCCGCAACTATGTTTTTGCTCATTTTGGAGCCTGTTTTGGCCGTAAACTGCTCATCCGAGGTCGGATTTGAGCACTTTGACATTGTAGACTGGGGTTTTGGGCCGTTCCGGACGCGATGGCGCTGTCCATTTTTCCAAATTTCTCACTGTTTTTCTGTTGTTTTGGCTGTGTAAGTTCTCCAATGAGCAAAGCTTCTGCTCCAGTTTGTGATTGTATCTGGCTTATTTTACCCATACTGTGTGAGCTATTTGCTCCATTGGTGTTGGCCCAAGATATATTGTATCTAAGCATAAAAAATTCTCCTCTTTTGAGCTGAGCTTTTTTTTTTTTGTGTGTGTGTGTGTGTCTTTCTCTCTCTCTCTCTCTCTCTGTGGAGTGGGTAAACGGATAGTCTCTCTCCTCTCGCTCCATCGGTGTGTTCCCTGTCTCGGCTAGGTGGGTTGTGTAAGCCGAGTGGTGCCCCATAGTGTGTGTGTGTGTGTATCTTTCCAAGAGTGTGTGTCGGGTTGTTATAGAGGCGTTCTGTGTGTTTCCATCCCGCTCACACCGCCTTACCTTTGGTGCGAGATGTAGCAGCTGTGGCCAGGTAATCTTTGGTCCTTGCTCTGCGACATCCAATGTTAGATCATAGGGCTTAGAACTTTCCCCTAACTGGAAGTTGGTGATGCCTAATTTTTGTCGTGGCCTGGATGGCCTCTTGCTAGTCTCTCCTTTCATGCTTCTCTCATTATCTGATTGTGTAGCTTTTTCCCTCCTAGCTCTTTTCATAGTCATGGCTTCAAATGGTTCTACAAAGGTTACCTTCTCCTTACCCTTATCCCTCTCCTTTACTCTGGGTGGATCCACTACTACGGAATTTTCTTTCTCTTCTAGCCATATGATGTTTACAGGGCGATCAGGTGATGGTGCTGGTGGAATAGGTGGAATGGATGCTTGTGGTGGTGCTTGGGGTGGGCGTAGAATTTGTGTTGGTGGGGCTAGTGCTCGAGGTGGGGGTGTTCTTTCTCTAGGGGGTGACAATTGGTTCCTCCTACCTCCTCTATTATAGTTTTGCCGTGGTTTGGGACAGTAGTACATACTGTGACCATCTTTTCAGCAGTTGTAGCAGTGATGCTCCTTGTTTTGTCATCGTGCTCCTCCTTTGTCTTGATCTCTTTCTTGATTCCTTCCTTGCTGTATTAAGTGGACAGACAAATTCTGCAGTTGGTCAGTAATATGGGCCAACATAGCTTGTTGATCATCTCTTACTCCATGAGCCGGTGGTGGTGGTGGGATGGTGGTTGTCGTGGTTGTTGGTCGGCGCGATGTTCCTGCTTCTGTTGACTCGGTTTCTTTGGCTTTCATTCGCATCTTCTTGTCCTTAAGGCGAGCAATCTAGACGGCTAACACGTACGTAGCCGAGAATCTACCTTTCACCTTCTCCTTGAGAAGCGGCCATAAGCCATGCGTGAACCGGTATTTCTTTAGGAAATTGGGCGCAGCTTTCCCCCTTGCCAGTGACTCAACCCACCGTTCCCATAAATCCACAAATTCGGACTCATAGGTGGCATATTCTAAAAGACCCTCCTGCTTCAAGTCTCTCAACTTGTCCCACAACTTCTCTGAAGTGGTACCTTCCCCAAAACGCCTCTTAAAAGCGGTTTTTAAGGGCTCCCAGTCATCCTTAGTTGCTTGTGGAAGTACATTGTACCATGACCTAGCTTCTATCTTCATGAGATGCTTAAAGATATTAACCCTGGATTCATCTGTATCTTTGTTGCTCACTACACATGCTACTTCAAAGTCATCTAGGAAGTCTATTACCAAATCCTCCCCCTTCTTTCCTTTAAATGTTGGAAATGCTACACTTGACATGATTACTGAGAGAGAGCTAGAAAGACACACTGCTTAGCTTGCAAAAAAAAAGTTTTTTTTTTCTTATTTACAAGGAGGCATGTATACCCTCTTATACTAGGACATAGATTAAAATCCCAAACGGTACATTGCCTTGTACCAAAGGTAAGACAAATGGCTGATCTGATGCTAGAACCTCAAAAAATCGCTCCCCACCCAACATGGTGTCGATGACGTGCTGGTAGTGAGCCTTCAAGTCTAGTATTACCTTGATTGAGTGTACTCGTGTCGATATGTGTGATCTGTCTTGAGGTAGGTTCTACTGATTCATGTGAAGCGTAGAGGTGCTTAGTCACTGTCCAAGCATGTGGGAGAGGGTGGTGTTCTTTCCTGAAACAAATTCAGTAGATCCATAGCCTCTCTAGTGAGAGCGTGAGCAAATACTTCCGTTATCTGTGCTGCAGCATCAGGTGCGACTTGGAAGCTGACTGTGATAATTACCTTGGTGACTTGAGTTACCCGATTCTCGAAGTAGAATAGTGTTGATTCTCTAGTGTGCAGAGCTCCCTCCATCTTGTTGTTGCGGGTTGGTTGTAGGTTGCGGGCATGGTTTTGACCTTCTCCTTCTTCTTCTTGGCACCTAGCCTATGTATATCCACTGAGTTTGGCGTGTTGGTTGACTCTCCCACTGCAAATCGATTATCGTTACGTGTGGCACTCGAGCTTTGATGGAGATGCGGAGTTCCT
Organism: Adiantum capillus-veneris; assembly: GCF_014529385.1. Classification (NCBI taxonomy): domain Eukaryota; kingdom Viridiplantae; phylum Streptophyta; class Polypodiopsida; order Polypodiales; family Pteridaceae; genus Adiantum; species Adiantum capillus-veneris. The sequence goes on from NC_140956.1 coordinate 118,414,332, forward strand.
CTAGTTGTGCTTGGAGCTCTTCTTCGTCTATCATCCAGTTATAGCGAACCCTGCTAGCCATTCATCCATCCACAAAAGTTTAGGGGTTTCAGTCTTGTAAACTGGAAGGTATCATGAAAGGATCCTTGGTGGCGGCGCCAAGAAAATGATGGCCGGAAATGACATGCCATATGGGGTGGCCTCTACACCATATATAGCATGAACACCCCCAAGCATCATCTCAAGGTAGGAGTGATCCTATAGGTAGGAAGGGGCACCACCTAGCATAAGTGCGGCTAGGACGCAAACATACATGACCTAGGGTAGCAAACCTGAAATGCCCTGTAGGTAATCAACATGAAATGGTAGTGTAACAAACTTCCACATGTAAAGAAATCCTGATCACTAGTCATTAGTGTGTCTGAAAAGCTCAGAATAGGGCACACTGACTGGCGGGAGAGATTGCACGTGATGGAGCACAAGCATGGCGATATACAAGAGACAAAACATCCCTTAATTGTGAGAGATCAAAATAGAGAATGGACCCCAAAGATCAAAACAACATTGCACCCTTTATTGGCGATGGTGATACTTACAAGTGGTGATCTTGACGATTACAAACCTGGCTCTTGGCATTAGGGATGCATCATGGAAGGTAGGCTCCATATTGTGCAAGGTGAGGTTGAAGTTAGCGGGAAGTTTAGCTAGGGGAAAACATCCAGACGATGCGATGCGGCCACCGACGACATCAATCACCAACATCGAGAGCGGGCCAAGGTAGCATGGCATTGATGCCTTCAATCCAAGCGTGCTCATGTTGCTTGGCGGGAGAGTAGTGACTACTTCATGTGCATAGAGTGGTCATGATTAGTAACTCAATCGTGATGTGGTGAATCATGGGAAGAATGGCGATGTTGCCAATGCTAAAATGCCCAAGCTTGCAACCAAACATGATGCCACTACTCTCAAGTATGGGGTGCACTACGTGCATTAGTGGTGCTTAAAATGTAGAGTGCATGGAGATAGTGTGCTCCTCCTTCACTTGTGTCTTCTCCCTCGTGTTTGTCTTCTGTGCTAAGCGGAGGCCTCTTTATATAGGTTTCAGAGGTGGTCCTTACCTAATGGTCATTGCAAATATCCTTTGGTTGCTGTAGAAGGTCTAGATGCCTCTCTAGTAAGAGAGATAGAGAGAGAAAGTAGAGATAGAGAGAGAGAGAGGAAAGAGTGGGGTGGGGGAGAGTTTTTTTACAATCCACTAGCCATGGCTAGGTTATTAGGGAAGAGTGGGGGTTTAGGGCATTTACAAAGGGTTTTGTCGATGGTTCGGGTTGTCGGTGTGAGGTTTTAGTGCTGTTGGAATGGGTTTTTGTTGTGAGAAGCCAAAATGTTATGTGTTGCCTCCTGTGCTGGCCGAGGCATGCCTTCGGTGCCACTTCTTGTTTTGGTGTTGGCGACGCACGACTTGGCCTCCTTTTTTCCTTTGATGTTTATGTCGATAGTTTCCTTTTTTTTGTGAGTGCGTATATGCGTGTGTGCATGTATGGTGTATATGTGTTGTGAGTATGTATGTAGTGTGCGTATGTGTTGTGTTGTGTGTAGTGTGTATCATATATGGTAGGTATGTGTAGTGCCGTGTGTGGGAACGAGAGAAGGAGGTTTTTTTTCAATTATATATATATATATATATATACGTTTTCTGTGTACAGGGGAAACCAGACGAGTGAGAGAAGAAGATGCTCGGGATGATGGGAGGGCGGAAGCGTGTGTATGTGTGTGAGAGTGTAGAGTGGGTGTGTAGAGAGAGAGAGAGAGAGAGAGAGAGAGAGAGAGAGAGAGAGAGAGAGAGAGAGAGAGAGAGAGAGAGAGAGAGAGAGAGAGAGAGAGAGAGAGATCATCTGAGCGCCCTGTGGGTTGTGCCTGCGGGCTTGTCTGTGCTGACATCGAGAGCGAGAGAGAGTGTGAGAGAGTGAGCAAGGGGATGGTGGGGCTGAGAATGTGAGGGAGAGGGTGCGGGAGTTGAGGGAGAGAGAGGTCATCTCATGCGCCTAGGCTCCGAGCGAAGAGGACACGTAAGAGGGGGGGGGGGGGGTGGTAGGGTGATAGGGCTACTTTTGGCCGTCTCTGATCGAGGAAGGGGGGGGAGTTTAATGAAGTCAAGGGATGGGATATGAGGATGAGGGAGAGTTGCATTATTTCGTTTCCCCTAAGCGATTGTACACACGAAGTGAGAGATAGAGGGGAGAGAAGCAAGGGGAAACGGGGATAGTGAGAGAGGGGGGAGGGGGGGGGGGGGGCGGGCGCGGCCTGCCGGTGGGAAGAAAACAAGGGGAAGGAGAGAGGTGTGTGCGAGGCAAAAAAGGGGCGGGGGGGGGGGGGGGGGGGGGGGATGAGAGAGAGTGCGGACAATAATGAAAGAGAGAGAGATTTTGAAAAAAAAAAACGGCGACTCGCCATAGTTACCTCAATTCTGTGGCCGGGCTAGAGAGTGGTGCGAATAACTCGGCGTCAGTAGATGTAGAAGAAGTCGACAGATTCTTGTTGGAATCCGTAAGTGTCGCAATGAGGAAAGGATCGGATTTCTCGGTAGAAGAGAAATCGGCCGCGCTCTGATACCACTGTAACAAACTTGGACACCCAAGTCAAGATTCTACTGTGACATGGAAAAGATTCACTTTAAAACATTTCACAAAAAATGACATGGCCCGCGTAGTTTCGTGCCCAGAGGTATTGGTCCCAAAGACAAGGACCCCTTTTTGTATATCTTTTTAGATCAATCTGAGTGCAAAGTACAAGGGAGTCCATGGGATCTCACACTCAGACTCTATGTCCAGATGCTCTGAGTAATGAGGGCCCAACAGAATTATTTATTCTTACAAGGGATGCCCAAAAGCAGAGCCCCAAAATCAGTTAAAAATAACGCAAAAGCTTTTGAAACTCAAAAGCTTCTCAACTCAAAAGCATTATGCCCAAAATCTGGCCAACATAATTTTTGAAAATCGTAAGGACTACCACGTCACAGGTCAACGCGTTTTACTAAAAATTGCCACATCAGCCAGTCAATGCAATTTGCAGGGGTCCATACAGTTTTCCATGTTAGCTACCACGTCAACCTGTCAGTGGGTTTTTTGGACCGTTGCCACGTCAACAATGTGTGTGTGTGTATCATCCAAGGGGCTTGCCACATCACTAGTTTGTGTGTGTGTGTGTGTGTGTGTGTGTGTGTGTGTGTGTGAGAGAGAGAGAGAGAGAGAGAGAGAGAGAGAGAGAGAGAGAGAGAGAGAGAGAGAGAAGAGAGAGAGAGAGAGAGAGAGAGAGAGAGAGAGAGAGAGAGAGAGAGAGAGAGAGAGAGAGAGAGAGAGAGAGAGAGGGCACACAAAGCACACACTCACACACGTGTAGATACATGTGTAGGTATACGCACACACAGTGCACGCTCCCAATTAAAAGGTGCCTGAGGAGAGAACCTTGTCGGCTAAGAAGAGAGAGAAAAATCTTGGGGATAAAGGATAAGAAAGCCACCATTTTAATAGATGGAACACCTGCAAAACTTCTAGAGAGATCATTTTTTAGCAAGAGAAAGGACACCTCCATGTTCAAGCATCCATAACTTCTTCATTTCTTCTCTGTTTTTTGCCTATGGATACTCACGGACATCTCCACGAGACGAGCTTTGTCATGATGTCCTTTGTTTCTACTGATTTTGAGTGTGTTCCATGGTTGGAGGGTTTTTAATAAATCTCTACAGGTGTTTACCACGAGCGTTTTTGGCCATGCAATAGTTCTTTCTTCTGACGGTGTGGCTCATGCAAGGCTATAGAGGCATTCATTTTCCTTTGTGTTTGTACTCTAACATTGTTTTGGTGCCCCCACTGAGGAGCAAGTGCTCCTATGCTTCATTTCTTGTGAAATATGTCTATTCTGCAGGCAATGAATGAAAAAGGGATGTGGGTCCTTATGGACAACCACCTATGTATGTGCAAATTGTGAGCACGACTGGAGGCGGTCGTATAACATGCGTGCTCGCTCACACATAGACACAAGCTCTCTCTCTCTCTCTCTCTCTCTCTCTCTCTCTCTCTCTCTCTCTCTCTCTCTCTCTCTCTCTCTCTCTCATATACCTATGCACACACGCGAGCCCACTGGGCAACACATGACGACACACATGTATGCACACACTTGCTCACTCTCACGCGCGTGGAAGCAACACACCTATAGAGGCTCTCGTGTAACCATGACACCCAACCCACACACACTCCTCTACACATGCCACACACACTACCGCCACACACATGCACGCACGCATGCAGAGGGAAGGGGAGGGGCATTGGTGACAATGCAAATGTGTGTGTGTGTGTGTGAGAGAGAGAGAGAGAGAGAGAGAGAGAGAGAGAGAGAGAGAGAGAGAGAGAGAGAGAGAGAGAGAGAGAGAGAGAGAGAGAGAGAGAGAGAGAGAGAGAGAGAGAGAGAGGCACTCAATGTGGATAGGGCATGTAAGTGAAGGACTTGAGCCACTCGAAGGTTAAGTGTCATATGTTGTATGAAAAATAAAGGCGGGGGAGGCTCATTTATACGAGTTTCCCACTTTGGCCGACCTCTCTAGTCGACCCACTTATTAACATTGATAACAATGTTAGAAGTATGTTATCTCGCTAGAGCTTGATCTGACGGTCCCTTTGCCTCCAAGCCCACCAAGCTCCTAAACATCTGTTGTACTGGTCGGACACAGCCATATAAAAGCCCTCAACTCACTCACACATCATGGAAGATATCGGAGATCTACTTTGGCGGGGTGCCACGTGTTGGTGGCGGGATGCCACATCATATATATGCTAATATGTAGACTTGTGAGGACTTGAAAGCAACTGCGTCCCACATTGAGACAAGACACAAAAAGGCACTTCACAAGACTTGGACTCACCCAATGGTACCTAGGACGACGACATGGATGGGAATATTCACTCGATTGGAGGTTCTCATTTCAATCAAAGGTCTACGAGAGAAACTATGCTCTTTTTCTAGGTGCGAACAAGGGTAGGTTGCATTGTATTGCCAAGAAGTCCTCCAATGCTGGACTACTTTTGTTAGAGTGAGTGGTGGGAATTATAGAGGAACGGTGGCATAAACGGTGAGGAAATCTTTTCCATGCATTGGAACCCCCCCATATATTTTTGCCCTTTTATCAAAATATTTCCCATTATATAAGTTACTTTTGATTTTTTTCTTCTTTTTTCACAAACGTTTTAGCCTTTATTAAATAAATAATACTTATGCTAATCAATCACGATGTAGCATAATAAGTAAGCTTTCTTTGTTGATCTCTCTTTTGACCTTAAAAATATTAAATATATATATTCTAGTATTTTCTAATATTTTTTTTTCATGTATGTATATTATTCCACTCTACCAAATATTTTATTCACTAGTTTTCATTTTCAAACCTCAACCCCACTTTCAAATTTCAATAATACCTCCATCTAGATGATTGCCAATCTTTTCAACACTCTAGGTCATGTTTTCATACACATGAAGGAGCTTACATTTGAAGGCAAGAGAGAAGTCCACTCAAAGGGGACCACCAAAAGACTTTTGCAGCCACAAATAATACATTATTTGGCTGAATTTTTAAGTAAAGAAGAACCCCGAATCTGAAGGAGCGTTCAACATGAAAGATGTAGCTCGTGATCTCAACTTTTAGCTCAATTTTTTTCAGAATTTTTGGAGTTATGAACACGGAGATATGATTTTTGTAGTGGACCCCAGTTTTCTCGTGTAATGGTGACACAGCCATCCCACTTTTCTTCCTTCTAGAATGGCTATGGTTCTACAAGTCTTCAAGCATGATTACAAGAGACAAGGCTCTTTTAATGAGGTCTTGGCTAGTCTAGAGTAATTCTATCACCATTTTTGGAGGATCCATCCTCATCAACAAATATCCACCTTCGACAACCTCTCTTATAATTTTCTTACCTCTCTCTTCTCTCCCTAATAAGCTTATGTCTATCCAAAGCTAGACTATTGTAAATGTTTCCTATCCTCTACATCCTACCCACATTCTCTCTTTTTCTCTCTCTATTGACTCTGGTATTTTAAATAATGAGGAGACAAGATGGGAGCCACAGTCACATGCACCCCATTTTCCTAGTCACCAAAGTGGGACACTCACCTCAAATAGAAATATTGCTAAATCCTTCCCTCCTTCCCTATATAAGGAGGCCATGAGAGCTCACTTGGGGGGAGAACACACACACACACACACACCTATCCATACACACTCTTGTGCTACATGCTTGTAGCACGAACCCTAATCACATAATCACAACACCATCATCATCACCATCACCATGCACAAAAGATGAGCACCACACCTCCACACCACTTGTAATTAAGGGTTGAAGGCACAATTTCAAGAAGAAGAAGGGTGGACACACTCATGATATTCCTCGCCATCAACTCCCATCTCTCCATTATGCCTCCTACGATCTTGTTCCCTTCTCATTTTCCTGCCATACGCTACCTATTGTATTCATATTTTGCAAGCAATCAACACACTCCATCTTGGTGCCATACTTTGTGTCGCTTTGGATACATCTCATTGTGAGTATGGTATATTCTTGTTCCTCGCCATTTTTTTTCGGCCTATGTTAAGGTGTGCGGATTCGCCACCACACACACACACTCTCTCTCCCTCTCATATTCCTATCATCTTGCTACTTCCATCTTAAGGTGTGCGGATTCACCACCTTTTGTATGAGAAGTGAGCATACTTGCATGTATCCCTGACCTCGTTATCTTCCTTACTACATGCACACGTAGCGAGCCCATTCTCACTCACTCACCACTCCTCTCACCTTATTCTCCGACCACCCCATTCCACATTTGGGCGTGGATCTTGAAATTGTTTTCCACGCATGCTTCATTGTGTATATGTATGCGTCCTAGCCGCATATCTTGCTAGGTGGTGCCCCTATTGTGTATTCCCCATGATGAGGCCATTGTGCATAGTCTTGGTGTAGAGGCCACCGGGTCTATTTTTTTCACTTCCGCCTCTCATTTGGTGCCCCCACTGAGGAGGGCTCTTGAAACCCTTCAGTTTACAAGACTGAAAACCCTAAACTATTGTGAATGGATGAATGAGTATGAAGGATTTTCTAACTGGACGACAGAAGAAGAAGAGCTCCAAGCACAACTAGACGAACTCCGCATCTCCGTCGAAGCTCGAGTGCCAGGCGTAACGGTAATCGATTTGAAGTGGGAGAGTCAACCAACGCGCCAAACCCAGTGGATATACATAGGCCAAGTGCCAAGAAGAAGAAGGAGGAGGTAGAAACCATGTCCGCAACCTACAACCAACCAATAACAACAAAATGGAAGGAGCTCTGCACAATAGAGAATCAACACTATTCTACTTTGAGAATCGGGTAACTCAAGTCACCGAGGTAATTATCATAGTCAGTTTTCAAGTCGCACCTGATGCTGCAGCACAGATAACAGAAGCATTGGCTCACACTCTCACTAGAGAAACTAGGGATCTACTGAGTTTGTTTCAGGAAAGAACACCACCCTCTCCTACAAGCTTGGACAGTGACTAAGCACCTCTAAGATTCACATGAATTAGGACAACCTACCTCAAGACAGATCACACATACCAACACGTGTACGCTCAATCAAGGTAATATTGGACTTGAAGATTCACTACCAGCACGTCATTGACACCATGCCGGGTGGGGAGCGGTTTTTTGAGGTTTTGGCATTAGATCAGCCATTTGTTTTACCTTTGGTACAAGGCAATGTACCGTTTGAAGTTTTAATCTATGTCCTAGTATAATAGGGTATACACGCCTCCTTGTAAAGAAGAAAAAATTTTGCAAGTTAAGAAGTGTGTCTTTCTAGCTCTCTCTCAGTAATCATGGCAAGTGTAGTATTTCCAACCTTTACTGGTAAGGTGGGCGAGGATGCTGCAGACTTTCTAGACAACTTGGAAATAGCATGTGTCATCTTTGCGAGAGATGATGATGCTTCGCGCTTGCGCATCTTCCCACTTCTAATGAAGGTGGAGGCAAGATCATGGTACAATGCCTTGGCACAAGAAACCAAGGAACGGTGGGACTTATTAAGGGCAGACTTTGTCAAGCGTTTTGGAGAGGGCACAACATCACAAAAACTATGGTAATTGTTGACAGAGTTGAAGCAGGGCAGTATGCTGGAATACGCATCATATGAGTCAAAGTTTGTAGATTTATGGGGGCGATGGATTGCATCGCTAAGAGAGGATGAGGGGGCACCTGATTTCCTAAAGAAGGATCGGTTTGTGGCTGGGTTATGGCCAACTCTTAAAGAGAAGGTGAAGGGAAGGTTTCCTGCTATGTATGAGCTAGCAGTTGAAGTGGCCCGCCTTAAAGACAAGAAGTTGCGCCTACAAGCCAAGAATATCGATGGAGAGGAAGCCGTTAGGACCCCACCACCTCTAGCACCACCTACAACAGTCGCCCAGAGGATTCAACCACAAGAACCAATTGAAGATCAGCAAGACCTGCTCAACCGAATCACCAATCAACTTGAGAATCTCTCAGTCCATTTGATACAACAAGGGCATGCACACAATCGCAACCAAGAGCAAGGGAGAGGACAACGAAGGCAAAACCAAGAATACCACTGCTACAATTGTGGGGAGGATGGTCATGGCATGTACTACTGTCCACAACCAAGGAGGCAGAATTTCAACAGAGGAGCCAGACAAAACCAGGTTTCACCACCAAGAGCAAGACCACCACCACCGAGGGCACCACGACAAGCACCACCCATGCAAATCTTACAACCACCGATTCAACCACAACCACCACCACCACCACCACAACCTCTCATTCCACCCTTACCCCCACCACCAGTTGGCAATCAAACAGTAAGCGTCATCAGTCTTGAAGGTAAAGGAAAGGAGAAAGTGGAGGAGGATAAGACCAAGGTTAAAGGAGTAGATGCCACTGGGGTAAAACGCGCTAGGCATGGTGAATCTTCTCAAAAGGAAGAAAAGATGAAGAATAAAGGGGAATCTAGCAAAAAGCCGTCCAAGTCACGACGTAAAATTGACATTGTAGATTTCTCTTTGGGTGAATGTTCTAAACCATATGATTTGGTTCAAGATGTTTCTGTGCAGGGCCCAAAAATCACCTGGCCCCAGTTACTCCACCTAGCACCTAGGGTGAGGAGACAATGGACAAAGATGGTTAACACGAGGCGACCAAAGCCAAAGATAGCTGGGGCTATCTCCGGGAGGAATCTAAATGACATACTACCAGTGATGGATGCTTACATCAAAGGTCAATACATTTCCAATATCTACATCGATGGTGGCGTACAGATATGCGTCATGAGTGAAAAAATGATGCACCGTTTGGGTTTAGAGGTGAGTCGGCCGGCACCATGCCGAGCCAAAATGGCAAATAATTTAAAAGTTCAATGTGTTGGTGTCATAAATGCAGTTAGGATAAAGGCATTCAACACCGAGGTAGATGTGGACATCTTTGTCATGCCACACAAAGGGGAGGGCTATCCTATCATTCTAGGGAGGCCTTGGCTTATGGCTATGAGAGCTAAGCAGGACTGGGACACCGGCATAATCCAGATGAAGGATGCAAAAGGAAGGCCAATACCTTACGACATGAAGATAGGTCAACAACGCGACATGGATCTAGAAACCTCCGAGGATGAGTTTTCTAGTGGTAACTCTTCAACCACTTCAGAGGAGGAGTCAACAGTGAGTGAAGAAAGTGACAGTAGCATTGAGGTGATGGGGATCATTCTCAAGGACCCTAAGAAGATGGAGCAACCTGATGCCTCATCATCAAGCCAAGGGGAGACAACAGGTATACAACCTCTGGTAGAAGCAAGTAAGCTACATCAAATGCTCTCTAGTGAGTTGTGTGGGAAGGAGCGTGAAGATTATATTTTGATGCTAAGTAATTTTACCACATTGTTCATTGATGAATATGATAAAATCACTGGCATCACAGTAGTTCAACATCACATTAAGCTCAAGGAGGGAAGTAAACCTGTAGTGTAGAAGCTCAGGCGGCTAGGAGTAATTCAACAAGACGCCCTACTCAAAGAGGTGAGGAAATTGCTAGAAGCCGGTTTTATCTATCCTGTTGAAGACTCAGAGTGGGTTTCTCCAGTGGTAGTCACACCAAAGAAGAATGGTAAGTGGAGGGTTTGTGTTGATTACAAGCCTCTTAATGCAACCACAAAGAGGGACCATTTTCCTCTTCCTTTTCAAGACGAAATACTCAATGAGGTAGCAGGACATGAGCGCTACACGGTATGTGATGGCTACTCAGGCTACTTCCAAATTAGCATCGCTGAAGAAGATCAAAAGAAGACAACCTTCATCACACCATGGGGATGTTTTGCTTACAGAGTTATGCCTTTTGGTCTCACTAATGCTCCAACCACTTTTCAGCGATATGTGACATTTGTTTTTCAGCCATTCTTTGGAAAATCAATCCGTGTTTTTATTGATGACTTTTGCATCTATAGCTCTCGCTCTCTTCATTTGGAGAAAGTTTATGAAGGTCTAGCTAGGCTACAAGCTTTGGGTGGCCAACTCAATGTGGAGAAATGCCACATTGGTGAAGCAATGTTACTCTTCTTGGCCATGTGATCTTGGCCAACGGCATTGAAGTTGACCCAAGCAAGGTTCAAGCCTTGGTGGCTTTGACCTCTCCCACCACAACAAAGCAATTGGTCTCTTTTCTTCAAAAGGTGAGGTATTTGAGTAGGTTCATTCACTTGCTCTCCCAAGTGGTTCTCCCTTTACAACAAGTTACCCATCAAGAGATCTTCACTTGGAGTGAAGAAAATGAACAACAATTCAATGAGGTAAAACAAATTCTAACTTCACTTCCCACCATAGCACCTCCAAAGTGGGACGAGCCATTTTATGTAAACCCTAGTGTTGGCAATGACACACTTGGGGCTATATTGATGCAAAAGGATCCTCAAACTTCTTTCATGCGTCCTATCTACTTCTCTAGTCAAATGATGACCCCATCAGAAAAGGGATACACGGCAGTGGAGCACATGGTGCTTGCATTAATGTTTGCTACCACCAAATTCTGCTCTTATTTATTGTCTAGACCATTCATAACCTTAACAATGGAAGAAGTATTTCCTTATGTAATGCAGCACATGGATGTTTCTTCTAGGATTTCCAAATGGCTCACAAGGCTACAAGAGTTTGACTACACAATGCAAGTGGAGAACTCCACAAGGGCCAGTCTAGGAGGTATTCTCACTCATCGCCACTATGAAAAGAAGCTAAAGATAAAGCCAAATGATCAAGATATTACACCCGTGCTGGAAGTCCCTAAGGTAGAGGAGGCTCACTCTCTTTTCTTTGATGGAGCCTACAAGAGGAAAATGGACAAAGCTGCAGTAGGCATTGTCATCTTCAACGAGCAAGGGGACAAGGTTTTCTCCATTGGGAATCTCTTGGATTCTCACTCTAACAATGAGGCAGAATATGCAGCTTTAACTCTTGGGTTAGAGTGGTGTGTCACACAGGGCATTCAACGGTTAAATGTATTTGGTGATGCCATGCTTTTAATAAAACAAATACAAGGAACTTGGGCTTGTAAAAATCATATCTTGCTAGGCCATTTGCGCAAAGTCAAGGAACTTTTAGGGAAATTTCAAGTTGTACAATTACATCATGTCCCTCGAGCAGAAAATCAAGAAGCAGATGCTCTAGCTAGAGAGAAGTTGCAAGATGTTTCAGTGGTGGGTGATATCAAGTTGAAGCTGCCTCTCTTCCAAGGTAGCGATGCTATGCCTGACATCATGAGTTTCTTGGACACAGGAGAGTGTCCTAAGGATCTTACTAAGGGCCAAAAGCAGTGGCTTGTGCGCAAGGCAACAAAATACCGCCTTAGCAATGACGACCTCTACTGCAAGGGTAAGGATCAAATTCTTAGGCGTGTACCTCTCTCTAGAGAGATCACTGAAATCATTTCAAGTTGCCATGATGGTGTTTGCGGAGGACACTTTGCACTTGACATCACTAGTAGAAAGATTCTACAAGCCGGGTTTGTATGGCCTAGTCTACATAGGGATGTGCATCATTGGTGTAAAACATGCAAGGAATGTCAAAAGGCAGGGGATAGGAGGCTCACATATGAGCCACAGACTCCTATAATCTCATATGGACCATTTGAGAAATGGGGAATTGATGCTATTGGGCCTTTGCCAAGGAGCCAATCAGGTAAATTTTATATCATCATGGGTGTGGACTACATGACCAGGTGGGCTGAAGCAGTTGCCACCACCCGGATTACAGCTAAGGAAGTGGCTAAGTTCGTATTTGAAAACATTTGTTGCCGTTTTGGCACTCCTCTTGAAATAATTTCTGACAGGGGACCAGGTTTTAGAGGAGACCTTGTAGGAGAGCTAATGGAGAAGTTAGGTATCTCACGACGACACTCAACTCCCTACTACCCACAATGCAATGGTTTGGTGGAAAAGGTAAATGGTATGATCTGCAAGATCATCACTAAGCATGTAAACAATCACAAAAGTGATTGGGACAAGCATCTTATGGCTGCACTTTGGGCTTATCGCACTTCATTTCGCACATCGCTTGGGTTCACACCATATCACTTGGTGTTTGGTAAGGAAGCCATTTTACCCATTGAAGTACAATTGACTAGTCTCAGGGTGCTAGCTGGGCAGGTGGAACATCCTAATGCTTATCTCCACAACCACATTCTTGATCTAGAGAGGCTTCAACTAGACAGAGAAGATGCTATCAACTATTATGCAGCACAGGCAGAGCAACGTCGACTTACCTTCAACAAGGGACTTAGGGCAAAAGGTCTCAAGAAAGGTATGTTGGTCCTACGGTATGATAACAGGTTTGACACTAGGAAGGATAAAAAGTTTTCACCTAGATGGGAAGGGCCATTTGTCATTAGAAAGCGCTATGCCAATGGCAGTTACCGATTGATGGATGCAGATGGTAGGCTCCACAAAACACGTGTCAATGGATGGAGGTTGAAGCAGTACTTTTTGAGATTTGATCAAACACCTATGATGGAAATCCCCGAGGAGGGAGACTCCTCCACCTCAATTGAAGAAGAATCAGGTACAACGCTAGAGGCATGAATACCTCTAGCCTTAGGGGGAGGGCTAATGAGGAAAGCTTTTCCATGCATGGGAACCCCCCCATATATTTTTGCCCTTTTATCAAAATATTTCCCATTATATAAGTTACTTTTGATTTTTTCTTCTTTTTTCACAAACGTTTTAGCCTTTATTAAATAAATAATACTTATGCTAATCAATCACGATGTAGCATAATAAGTAAGCTTTCTTTGTTGATCTCTCTTTTGACCTTAAAAATATTAAATATATATATTCTAGTATTTTCTAATATTTTTTTTTCATGTATGTATATTATTCCACTCTACCAAATATTTTATTCACTAGTTTTCATTTTCAAACCTCAACCCCACTTTCAAATTTCAATAATACCTCCATCTAGATGATTGCCAATCTTTTCAACACTATAGGTCATGTTTTCATACACATGAAGGAGCTTACACTTGAAGGCAAGAGAGAAGTCCACTCAAAGGGGACCACCAAAAGACTTTTGCAGCCACAAATAATACATTATTTGGCTGAATTTTTAAGTAAAGAAGAACCCCGAATCTGAAGGAGCGTTCAACATGAAAGATGTAGCTCGTGATCTCAACTTTTAGCTCAATTTTTTTCAGAATTTTTGGAGTTATGAACACGGAGATATGATTTTTGTAGTGGACCCCAGTTTTCTCGTGTAATGGTGACACATGCCATCCCACTTTTCTTCCTTCTAGAATGGCTATGGTTCTACAAGTCTTCAAGCATGATTACAAGAGACAAGGCTCTTTTAATGAGGTCTTGGCTAGTCTAGAGTAATTCTATCACCATTTTTGGAGGATCCATCCTCATCAACAAATATCCACCTTCGACAACCTCTCTTATAATTTTCTTACCTCTCTCTTCTCTCCCTAATAAGCTTATGTCTATCCAAAGCTAGACTATTGTAAATGTTTCCTATCCTCTACATCCTACCCACATTCTCTCTTTCTCTCTCTCTATTGACTCTGGTATTTTAAATAATGAGGAGACAAGATGGGAGCCACAGTCACATGCACCCCATTTTCCTAGTCACCAAAGTGGGACACTCACCTCAAATAGAAATATTACTAAATCCTTCCCTCCTTCCCTATATAAGGAGGCCATGAGAGCTCACTTGGGGGGAGAACACACACACACACACACACCTATCCATACACACTCTTATGCTACATGCTTGTAGCACGAACCCTAATCACATACTCACAACACCATCATCATCACCATCACCATGCACAAAAGATGAGCACCACACCTCCACACCACTTGTAATTAAGGGTTGAAGGCACAATTTCAAGAAGAAGAAGGGTGGACACACTCATGATATTCCTCGCCATCAACTCCCATCTCTCCATTATGCCTCCTACGATCTTGTTCCCTTCTCATTTTCCTGCCATACGCTACCTATTGTATTCATCTTTTGCAAGCAATCAACACACTCTATCTTGGTGCCATACTTTGTGTCGCTTTGGATACATCTCATTGTGAGTATGGTATATTCTTGTTCCTTGCCATTTTTTTTCGGCCTATGTTAAGGTGTGCGGATTCGCCACCACACACACACACTCTCTCTCCCTCTCATATTCCTATCATCTTGCTACTTCCATCTTAAGGTGTGCGGATTCGCCACCTTTTGTATGAGAAGTGAGCATACTTGCATGTATCCCTGACCTCGTTGTCTTCCTTACTACATGCACACGTAGCGAGTCCATTCTCACTCACTCACCACTCCTCTCACCTTATTCTCCGACCACCCCATTCCACATTTGGGCGTGGATCTTGAAATTGTTTTCCATGCATGCTTCATTGTGTATATGTATGCGTCCTAGCCGCATATCTTGCTAGGTGGTGCCCCTATTGTGTATTCCCCATGATGAGGCCATTGTGCATAGTCTTGGTGTAGAGGCCACCGGGTCTATTTTTTTCACTTCCTCCTCTCAACGGCACATAGTGGATTACAAGATTTTTTGACGAACTTTTGGCAAAGTCTCTAGACCACTGACAAGGTTCCGCAGACCCACATTGTATCTCTAGCTCATTGCCCATCAGGCATGAGTGATGGAAGTTTGGCTAGCATATAGCGAGCTCTAAACGAGGTGCAAGGGATGTGAGGAGCAATTGGAGTCGCACCGCCATGGCTTGTGGGACTGCTCTCATGCCCAACAGGTGTGAAAACGAGGATTCTCCAAGTTTTTGCACTTGGGGGATATGCGATTTGCTTTTTAAAAAATTAATCTCTGAAGCGACGTTGCTTTTAGTCCATTTTCTTAACTAGTCTTTCTTGGTGGGCCTCGCTATGTATCATCTATAGAATATAGCAGGACATATGCAAATTGACATTCAACATTGCACACTAAAGGAAACAAAAGCATGACTAATTTGACAATGGCGGCACTGCGTGAAAGGCATATATACATTTGGAAAATGCTATCGTTTTTTTGAGAGTTTAGTGACTCAATCAATAGAGATTTTAGGGATGATTGTAAAACTGTTACTATTATTATTTTTATTATGGGAGGATACAAAGTTGTTTTAAAAATGAAATAATAGAGATTGATATGAGTATTTTAATAATGAAACTAATCTACTTGATGTGAATTTTGCAAATGGGTTATGGACACAATAATTGAGGAAAGAGAGAAAAATTGTTGTTATTAATTTTTTATTATGGGAGGATACAAAGTTTTAAAAATAAAATAATAGAGATTGATATGAGAATTCTAATAATGAACCCATCTACTTGATGTGAATTTTGCAAATGGGTTATGGGCACAATAATTGAGGAAAGGGAGAAACATGATGTTGTGTTAGCAGAGAGAATATCAACTTTCAATGAGACATGTACAACAGTGGCAAGGAGAACTTAGATCTTTTTTTTTTTCAAGAACATGTATTTCTTGTAGTGAGGGGGATGAGCTCGCAGAGCATTATATCCAAGGGAACTTGTACTACTATGTCGAATGATGAATTTTTTTTCTAGTATACGTGCTACATGTAAATTCTTATAGACGGAAAGTATTTCAAAAATAAAGTTTTCATCGAATGGCTGGTAACGAAGAACGTCAGATCACATTTTTGAAGGTCATTGTCGAGTGTGCTCTAACTTTCTTCTTTTGTAATTGTTTGTGATACCTATGTACTTTCGTCCCTTTTGGCCGCATGTGATGGAGTAGACGGTGTATCCGATATCTAGTGTTTTTTACTCGGTTGATTGTCCTGATTGAGTAGTAGAACTTGACTCTTGTTGTCCTGTTCTTCACAGCGAAAGCAAGAAAAAGAAAACAGGATTAGTGCAAGATTGCATGCTAGAACTTGAGAATCTTAGACTATATATTGGAGTGAGATATTTGGTGAATGTTTTTTAAAGGTGGTGCGACCTATGGGTTGGTTGTCGATGTTGATGAAAGCGTACAGATTAGAACTTCCAAATCGTTCTTTGTAAACATCTTTGTTGTGTTGCCATGTTAGATTTTGCTCTGTGATTGATGGTTGCTCGTCATTGCACTATTTCTCGAAGCTTGCCAATATCTCGCTTGCATCATTGTTCATTGTATCTAACAGGTCCTCGAGCGTGAAATCATAGCCATAATGCAACATCTCGAGAATGTAGGGCTTTATTTGTGTCTTCATTTGAAGCAAACAATTATCATCCTTGACAGTCATGAGATCCTATGGAACGTCAATTGCTATTTTTAGTTTGTCAATGATCTCTTTCATTAGACCTATAAAAAAAGAGTGTTAGAAAGGATAAACAAAGAATCTTTTTCTTGTAAAAAAGCTTGTTTACTGTTTATTGTAAATGGCAAATCAATGACAGGAAGAAAAGAAGATAAAATTATACTCATGGTGATGTAAGCGTTGTAACTCTGCATAGTTTGCAAAACCCTTGATGTAAGCATCCGGATGGCAACCTGCCAGGTTAAGCAGGTGCATTTGCTTCTCCGTCGTCGGATACTGACATGGCTCTAGTTGGGGGTGCTTCTTCGAGGACCCCTAAATCCCTGCTATAAATTTTTATCAATTTTTTGTTATTATTTCTCTCTTATCCTAATAAAGATAAATACCATGAATAAAAGACAATTAAGCATTGAATTTTTTTTGGTGTTGAACTTGGAACTAATCTTATTTTTCAAAAGAGGCACTATAATTTCTCCAAAATGAATTTCTCTCATGAAATGTTCACAAATTTTTCTTGATTATACAATCGAGTTAAATGAAGAAATAGACTCTTTTTTTCCTCTCTATAAAGTATACATGTGTAAGATTTTTATAGATATAATTAAGTTAATAAATAATTCTCTCAAGAGGAAGTTGAATTTTGAAGGTCAATTTTATCATAATCAAAGGACTTTCCCATTCCAAGTAAGGTTATCTCCCCTCTTGTCCATCGAAAAAAATCTCCAAAACTCTTAGCTACATGATTAATCCTCTCCATGGTAGCGGAGGTAAGCCTTAATCCCATCTTAAAAAGAGTTTATTAATAATTCATAATTTCATGAGCATTTTGCATGGCACTAGTATGTCTACTCTTAGAAATTTTGCAAATTACTCTACACTATCATTCATCGAAGGATTCTACTCTTGCATAAACCATCATTTAATCTTGTATAATCAATCAAAGACAGTTTTAGATTATTTGTCTTAAGATCACAACTTGATGCATTCTAAATGTAAGTGTTTACTACTCACATATCACACTTAAGCAAATATCATTGCATAGAGTATGCATTGTTCATCTCAAGTTTGTCTACTTTCCAGTTTGTTTTCAACATGAAGAAGGTGTGTGTGTGTGTGTGTGAGGAGATAGTTGTACGGAAGCGATATCGTCATGCTTGAACCTTAAACTTCCATTGCTTCCATGGAGATGCCCCATAGATGGCAAATGATGAAAAAAAAACAAATGGGATTCGCCCAAGATGGGGTTAAATTGAAACTTTGATCAAGACAAAACCTTAACTCCCAAGAGACTCGTTGTCATAAAATCTAATATCTAACCAACCCAAATGATTTTCTCATATTAAACCGATCATTTAATGTGGGATGATAAACGGGAACAAGGGTTAGAATGTAGACATGTACTTTCGAGTCTATCTCAACACGGGGCCAATGGTAAAGGGGTCCAAATGAGAGATGATTTGTCAAAGAGCAAGGCTAGCTAATGGAGCTTAAAGACCTTAGGGTTAGCTTCATTAAAGACCTCCAGTGGTTAGTGTTGAAATTCCTTTGACCTTAGGCAAAAAGCTAGACCTTGAGGTGGGAACCCTACCCAAGATTGAGGTGCTTGTTGTGCTTGCTGAATGAGGTGCTTGAGGTACTTGTCATGCTTGATGAGTAAGGTGCTTGAGAAGCTTCTCATGCATGGGGGGGTAAGGTGCTTGAGGGGCTTGAGTCAAAAAGAGACCCTACAAAGGAGGGGGAAAATCCCCAAAGTTAGGGGAATCTTTGACTTAACCTTCCACTCACCCAAAGGGCACCCCCTTGCTCAAGGGGCACATGGATACATGCTAGGCTCTTCCTATGCTTAGCCACATGGTGTGCTTGAATCCTATTGGATGGGCTAAAGAGGGGTCCAATACGCTTTTAGTTCAATTCAACAAATATCTAAATATTTTCAAGCTCTCACTCTCAAAGGGGTAAGGAGTACACTTGTCCCAAGACTACCCATGTTGCTTGAAATGCATTGTACATGTGATTGGCTAGGCTTAGAGGGGTCCAATGAGCTTCAAGCTTGAGCTACAAGGAGGGGTCGACCAAGGCAAGCAAGGGGTGTTCTTGGGGGTATACACCCTCTCACGCACTCATTTTTCACACATTCTCACTTGGTGAAAGTGCAAGAAGTCCATCTCCTTCTCCAAGATTGTTGAGAAGTTGAGATCATACACCAACACTCTTTTGGCTATGGAATTCAAATCCAACCAAGATCCATGCTTTAATGCTACCTAAGCTTGCCATCTTCTCCATCTTCATTACTATGCTATTATGTATGCTACAAGAAGAGTTATGATAAGTGAGGAAATATTTCTTTCTCCTATGAATGTTTCTTATTCCTCTTCCCTACCCTCATTCCCCGCTAGCTCTCTCCACCTTTGAAGGTGTTTGAGGCCTTGGGACTGAGGCTGGGGATGGTTAATGATTTTTTACAAAGTTTATGTTATGCTCGTGATGAATGAAGTTTCCATCTTCATTGCATCACCTAGGTCACAAGGAACACAAAGATTGTATTGTACCAAGTCTCTCTTTATGGGAGAATCTATAATACAAAAGCCTATTGGAGGGGGGACCGGCTCCACATAAATCTGGTCCTCAACTGTTGTCAAGTTCTTTAACTCTCTCTCTTGCAAAAGTAGCCAAGCCAATTAAGTATAATGGTTATGTTGATACCACTAATTAAGTTCACCCTCTATGTTCTCAAAGTAGTATCACAAAAATGCTCTCTTTAATTCTCCTAATTCCGCTATTTTCAAAGTTCACAGGCCATTTCCATTACACTCGTTGTTTTTTTTAAGGACTTGTTTGAGTAAACATTAAAAGAGAATATGAACTAAGGGATTTTAATGCAAAAAATCTTATCTTAATTTCAATTAGGATGAAAACTTTATTGAACGTGGATAGCCCTAGCATAACATAGTAGTATTAAGTGTGAAATTTATCTTACATGTTTTAAAAAAGGCCGGTGTAGGTGTTTACCTATGGGATGCAACGGGGGATGGTCTTTTTTGGCTAGGATTGATAACCGTTGGTGTATGTTTTGAGCTCGGTTTCATTCAAGGCCTTGGAATTGGGATTGAATGGAATGAGTCCTAGTCAGGTGGGAGGACCCACGGATGCCTCTGAAAATCGGCCTAGTCCGGGTAGGCATGATACCAACGAGAATGGAGGAAGGAAAATGGATCCAGGAAGGAACTGGATAAGGGAGGAAGATATGATTTAATTAAGAAACTCTTCTAGGTGTTTGTAAAAAGGAGCCTAATGTTTTTAAGCCTTCTACCTTGCATGCATACATAATTACTTCAATAGATAATTCCTGACGGATGGCGGCCTCTGTATTATGCTGGTGCTTAAAAGGCTTTGGAATCTAGAGGTCACTCATTAGAAGTACACGTGGTTGTCTCTCAAATGTTGTGGTGAGAAAATAGCGACCTCGGTCCCTTTAACATATATATAATAATTTGTTTTAAGAACTTGGCTAGAGGACCCATTTGAGTTAGGTGGGTTGAGCCAATTTCTCCCAATCAAATTTTAGGGGACGTTCAAACTGCACGTCCAAGGCAAAAGCACAAGGCAATGAATTTTATGTGACATGCAACCATTCATTGAAAAAGAGAAGGGAATTTTTTGGGCTCACCATAAATGCGGGTTCCCTCACCACCTCTCGGACACTCAAGAGTTGCGTGCACTTTTCATTTTGCCAGATGTGCAAGGACGTTCGGCCTCACTACTCCTCTAAGATTGCAAATATGGACTAATCAACACGCCACTCAAAACCATTGATCTTTAGTAGTAGATTTAGTGTATTATACCTATTATTGGTAGTGTGAATTGAGCAACGGTGGAAAAGAGGCGGACAAGGGAAAATGGGATGTTTGTGGGATGGGGAGGAACTATAAAAACAACACTAAGAAGAGACTGGGTTATGAAATATGCGTCTTGAGCCCTTTAACCATGAAGGTACTCTGAAAATGTAAAATTAGAACTTGGCTGGAGGACCCATTCAAGTGAGCCAATTTCCCCTAATCAAATTTTAACTGAATGCAAGTATGGTCTGCAAGATGCTTGCAAAAAAGCAGTCATAACTCTTTATGTAGTAGACCCTTGACATAAAACATAAAGTTAGATCTGCTTCTCTTTAAGCTTAATCAATATCTGGCATCTTTTGTACTTGTCTTAATACGTGTTTTGTGTCTGACACAGAGGACATATATTCACAACAATGGACATATTGATTACACAAGCACAATCCAAGCTCAACAACACTGCAAGGTCCATTATTTGCATCCAATTCCCGATGCCTAATTGCATTTTCTTGGTGCAACACATAAATGCTACGAGGCAAGACGCAACTTCTGTTTCTTCTAATTTTTGGAGAGACCACAGTGCCAACTCTCTACCATACTTTGCATGGCACTTCTGTATGATGTGCAATGTATACTTTTCATTTTCAGTATGTGACGCTTCATTGCAAGACAAAGTGTTTAGCTATTCACATTGATTTTTTGTAGCTTGACTCAAATATCGACCTGTAGTTTGGACAATCAAAAAGCACCTATACATTATTGCAGGTTAGTAAAGCACTTTTATTTCTTATTGCAGTTCATTGATGCTTTATCCATTTTCTTGTTTTAGAATTTTGTACATTGCTTCCTTTAGTTTGGTTTACCTGCATATTGTTTTTAGAACTATACACTCAATGTTGATCAACATCTGTACATATTAATTAGACATGCAACTCTTTGCATACGGTTGCTAGCCATTGCATGTAGTGTATTGCATTAGTGAATGCACCTTGTGTATCTTTATTTTAGTCCTAAATAATTGATTCCATACTATATATGTCCTAGTTTCTCCCATACTAGGTCTCAATATGAGGTTCTCAAGGCCTACAAGACTATAGTCCAAGCGTAAAAAAACTAGGGAGCGAGGTGCAAGTAGATTGAAACTAGCTCACCGTCCATATGCTAGGTCCTGGTTTGAAATTATTGTAGTGTTAAAGATTGGACCATGAAGTGTGACATTCTTGCCCACAATCTAGAAATATGTCCCTCTTTCGTGGCTAACAAACCTCACATATAACGATAAACAAAATCATCAAACAAATGAAAAAGAGAGTCCAATTGCCCTCGCTTAGGTATTATTGCTTGGCTCTTTGGAACACGTACAAAAGTCAAATACTCATGGATGACTTTTACTTCTTGTAAAACATCTAATTCCCATCCAAGATATGTTGTCATCCATGCACCTAGCTACATACAACAAATTCTCTATGGATGGCAACTACATGCACAATCGCTCAACATTATGGACGTATCGATCAGTGTGATGAAAACTACAAATGCAATAGCTTGAGGATTACTAGAGCAAAGATTGTTGTTAGATAACTCACTGATATCTTGGTCAAGTAATGCTACTCTACACTCTACAACTCATGAAATGTCCACATCAACCATTTCACATGTCCTTCCTTTCAACATCAGGAATATTCCTATACTGCAGAGATATAAGTGCATGGGCAAATGAGTGACATGAAAGAATAGGATTGACATACTGTGTGAGAAGGTTCTAGCCAGAATGATCTATTGCCATTCAAAGCTACAACCTTTTGACATGATGGATCAAGTCTAGAACAAAAGCAGTTTCTTGATTTTGGAAATGTCATAAAAATCTAATATCGAACAAACCCAAATGATTTCCTCATATTAAATTGATCATTTAATGTGGGAGAATAGACGGGAACAAGGGTTAAGATATACATGTGCTTACGGGTCTATCTCAACACGAGGCCAATGGTAAAAGGGTCTAGATGAGAGATGGTTTGTCAAAGAGCAATGCCAGTTAATGGGCTTAGAAGACATTAGGGTTAGCTTCATCAAAAAGACCTCCAAAGGTTTGTGTAAAAGTACCTAGACCTTAATTTAAACTAGGCCATTGCTTGAGGTGCTTGATGATTAAAGTGCATGAGATTCTTGACAACTAAGGTGTAACTTAAGCTAGGTATGTGCTTGAAGAAAAAAGACAATCCCTACAAGGAGGGGGCGAGTCCTTGAGGCTAGGGGGATGGTAGAGAGAGCGGCCATGATTTTGCTATTTGCATGAATGATAACTAAGGTGCTTGAGGTGATTAAACAACTAGGGGGACAAGGTGCTAATGATGATGCCCCCATGTTTGTTAACTACCTTGTTCCTAGGTTGCAGCAAGCTATGGGCAACCCTACTTTGCAAGCCAAAGTTACTCAACAACTCCGTGCTTATGGGAACTTTCTTCCTCTCCAAGAGGAGAGAGAGCTTAGGAGCCTCTTGATGAGACCCCCAAAAGAAGACTCTCTCCCATACAAGAGGAGGAATTCAGAGAACGAGAAAGTAATGATCCCTAAGTTCCTCTGAAGATGTGGCTCCACGAAAACGGTCACCAACTCCTTCCAAGAGGAAACAGTCAACCCATAGTCCTTCTCCTTGTCACTCCAAAAGGGAAGAGAGGAAACAAAGGAAGAAAAGGGTAACAAAGAGGTCACCCTCTTCTCCTTCATCTTCACCTTCCTCCTCTTTCGACGAAAGATATGGCTATTTTCCTAGAGAATACAAGAGGGGAGGACATCGAAAACCTTACCCTCCATGGCAAAGGTCTTAAAAGATCAAGAAGTTCAAAAAGAGAGGAAAGAGTATCTCTTTTCTCATCTATGATGGCACCTTTGGTGCTACCGCGACAAAGTATTGGCCTTCATCTAGCAATTTGATGCAGCCTTTGGAGATGAGGGCTTCACGGAGTCCTCCAAGCTAGACCATGTAGCTATGTACTTCGAAAAATTGGCTCGTCAATGGTTGGCTAACCTTTGTGGCAATGGTGAAGCCCCAAAGACATGGAAAACTCTATCAGCTTCCATCATGAAGAAATTCCTTGCAAGCGATGCAAAGGACAAAGTGCTTACCGAATGGTGCAATTTTAAGCTTCTCTTTTATGAATCTATCCACAAATACATGGACATGTTTTTGGATTTACATCTCAACGTTGCTATCTTCCAAAAGATAGACTTTGCTGAGCAAAAGAAATAATTTTGTGTGGAATTACCTGAAGAGATGGTTGAGTACGTCAACTCCCAATGGCCTAGTTCTATCACCAAAATAATCCACCACACCATGGTTGCTTCACGTATCAATATCCAACAAGGGGCTATGTCGAAAAGAAGACTTTTTCATCTCTCCTCTCCAACATGAGGATGCTATCCTAGGGGCACCATGGTTCAATCGCATGTCTACTAACATGAAGTTGCCTGAAAGGAGAATCTACTTCACCTTCAAGGGAAAGAGCATGTATATAGATGCTAGTGAGTCTGGTCATACTCTATACCACTTGTAAATCCTCGTACTTTTGATAAATCAATGAAAATCTCAGTTTTTTCATACATGATTTTGTCAAAGAGTCCCTAAAAGATCCTAATGTTTCATCAAATGTAAATGGTAGGAATCAAGAAGAGTTAGACTTGTCTAATTTTCTAAATGGATTCCACAATGTGCTCATCGATGATATCCCGATGGACTTACCTCCAAAATGAGGGGATGACGACCATTGAATTGAGCTCTTACCAAGAAGCTCACCACCTAACAAGACTCCTTATCAAGTTTCCCAAGCTCAACAAGAGGAAATCATGAGGCAAGTACAATGGCAGGCATAGATCCTCTCCCTTTTCTTCTCTAGTCCTTTTAGTGCAAAAGAAAGATGGTACATACGACATATGTGTGGACTATCGAGCACTAAACCATATCACTATTAGAAATAGATTTCTTGTGCCTCAAGTAGAAGATCTATTTGATAAGCTACAAGTCTCTAGCTACTTCAGTGGTATTGACCTTAAAAGTGGCTATCATCAAATAAGGATAGTGGATGAAGATATCCTAAAGACCGTGTTTTGTACAACGTTTGGCCTTTATGAATATCTAGTCATGCCTTTTGGCTTGACTAATGCATTAGCCACATTCAATTGTCTAATGGAGAAACTCTTTAGACCCTACTGAAAATTCACTGGAGTGTTCTTTGATGATATCATCATCTACTCTAAGTTATTGGAGGAATAGAAGCAACATCTCCAGGTGATTTTTCTAGCATTAAGAGAGAACAAGTTTTTTAACAATCAAAAGAAAATCAAATTTTTCTTCAAGAGATTCAATACTTAGGTCATATTATCTCTCAAGATGGTATCCGTATGGATGCATCAAAGTTGGAGGTAACAAAAGCATGGCCTAATCCAAGGATTCCTTATGAGCTAACAAGCTTTATTGCTATGTGTGCATACTATAGATGCTTCATAGCAAAATTTTCTCAAATAGTAGGACCATTACATGAATTAACAAATAAGAGCGTTAAGTACTCATGGATTTCTAAGGAGAAAAATGCTAGGCAACAAAGTGTCATACATGTCCTGAGTGCTAACATTACTGTCTCTAGTACATGACAGCAAGGGCTGAACATAATCTTCCACAAATACAACATCCCTTGAAACCAGGATACGCTTTGTTTGTGGATGATACAACTTGTAGCCTTTTCTTTCAACACTATAACCAACAAAAATACATTTGACAACCTTATAATACAATTTTTTATGTTGTGTATGTGGCACCAAAGCATATGCCAAACAACCAAAAACATGCATGTGCTCAATAGAAGGATTTCTATCATGCCATGCTTCATATGGTGTCATAGACTACAAAACGTTTGTAGGAAACATGTTAAGTACATAAGTGGCACACATGATGGCCTCAAGCGAAAACGAATGCGGCAAAGCTTGACTTTTGACCATACATCGTGCCCTTTTTGTAAGTGATCTGTTTTCCTCTCAACAACACCATTTTGCTGCGGCATGTAAGGCACTTTATATTGGTGTTTTATCTCACGACTAGAGAAAAATGCATTAAATTCATGAGACATATACTCCCACCCTCAATCGAAAAGGGGGTGCCCATAGTATATTTTGAGACATTTTTAGCCATAGCCAAAAATTGTTTGAAGCACATAAATACTTCGGACTTTTCCTTAAGCAGATACACTCAGGCATGCCTAGAGTAATCATCAATAAAAGTCATGAAGTAAAGGTAATTTTCCAAGGACGGAGTTTGCATGGGCCCACAAACATCACTATGCACAAGTTGCAACTTGCATGTGGCCCTAACTGAACCATCCATTGGAAACTTAGAATGCTGTATCTTATCCAAAATACAGCCTTCACAAATATGTTTGACAGGTGCTTCAAGAGGCGGCAAAGAAGCAACCATATTAGATTTTTGCAAACGCACCAAACTAGCAAAATTCAGATGACCAAAACATGCATGCCAAAGTTTTGCATCTAAAATAGCCTTTGAATCCACAACTACAGTTGCAAAATTTTTCCCACACTTGTCATACAAAGTGAGCTTATATAGCCCATGACATAAAATGCTAGATGCAACAATTTCATCACAAAAATTGAGATCATGTACTATACATCTGTCATCAACAAATTTGACTACAAGACAAAGTCTAGCAAGACTATGCAGAACATAAAAAAGATTCTTCTTGATACTAGGTACATAAAGTGCATCAACAAGTGTGATAGAACTGCCATTTGCAGTAGTAAGCACAATCTTTCCAACTCCCTAAACCAGATAAGAGGCATTGTTGGCACAAGTAACTAAATTCCATGAGGGATAGACTAGAGAGGTGAACAAATCACGATGTGAGGCAATGTGCTTTGTAGCACCACTATCAAAATACCACACATGTAAGTCTGCATGAACAAATGACATGCATGCATCATGTACAACAAGATTATAAGTGCACTTTGCACTAAAAGCCCATTCTGCATCACCATCAGTATCACAGTCTCCTTTCACAGAAGACTCAACATTAGGTGCATTTGTAGTGGAACCAACATTAGTAGTGGAACCAGCCTCTTTGGCCTTCAACTTAGGACACTGCTTGATCAAGAGATCATTAGCTTTACAATAATGGCAACACATCTTCTTTTTTACCTTACCACCATACTTTCCAGACAAATTGTTGCTAGCAGAAGCATTAGAAACATGTGATTTTCCACTCGTAGAAGAACAATGAGAAGTGGCTCTAAAGCTGTTACCACATTTTCTTTGAGCATCAATGAAAGCCTGTTCAACTGCACGCTGTCTTGTCCTATTTTTTTTTGCAAAGTGACTCTTGCAATAACAATGTGCATCATGCATCAAACTTGACAAATAAGATACACCCTTACCCTATTCAACCTGTAATTTTTTTCCCAGTTCCATTTTTTGGTACCCTTTTGTATGTGAAAATGTGAGAAAAAAAATGACGCCTTTTACTGCACTCACATGATAATCACATAATTATTAAGTGACCTCCTCAAGCTTACAATCAAGCTTAGCCTGTAATGCAGCTACTAAGGCCTTCAAATTCCTTCTTGAGAGTTGTATTTTTTGCTTGGAGGCCCTCCTCTTGAGCTAAGGTTGCTGCAGTGGCATCTTGCCATATTCTTTCTTGCACTCTAATTGCCATCTCTAGTTCTAAAATTCAAGAACTTGCATCAAAAGGTGCTGTATTGGTTTTTGCTAATTGTGTCAATTGAGGGTTGGCCTTGATTTTTCATCTATGTGGCATTGGGCCATTAACTCCTCTTCAACACTTACTAATTGACTTTCAACCATTGCTAGCTGATTTTCCAGTGTGTTGGCTTGGTTGAGGACATCATTGAAAACTGCCCGACAGATCTTCAGTTAATTCTCTATGTTTGGCAATAGCTTGATGGGAAATTTCCCTCGTCATAAGCTTCAACTATTATTCTGTTATTGGGGAAGTAGCTGGTTCTTTGACTCTTGGGCTTTGTGCCTCCCAAACTGAGCTTCTATGACTAAGTCTTCTTGTTCATTTTTAAGCGCATGTAGCTTAGCATAACCTTCATCTCTAAGAATATGTAGCTAATCATAAGCTTCATTAAGCTCACCTTGGAGTGTTAAGACAATGTTGAGATCCTGTGTGTGCTCTTGCATAGCCACCTTATATAAGGGTCGATCATGCTCCATTGCTAAGTAGAGGTGCTAGGTATGGGAATCAGCCATCTGATTTCCTTTGTGAACACAAGAGGATTTTGTAGTTTTGGGTAGCTATCTTGATCCTTTGGCTCCTCTTGGGTGTCCTGAGTCTGTGATTCTTTAGGTTGAGAGGTATCTCCTTGTGTCGTTTTGTTTCCAAAATCTTCGTAGAAGCGTTCATCAGACTTGGAGTGCAAGCACTTAGTGGATCTATATTTGAATCCAATATTTCCTCCACCTTCTTTGCATCTTCAACTGCTTTCTTGGCTTCTTCTTATGCTATTTTAGTTTTCTCCATTCGAGCCCACATTTCCTCCAATTGCTCAACAATGATGGGAGTAGCTGATGGGTTTTTGGTTCAGATTTTGCAGGGTACCCATTTCTCAACAAAATTCCCTTTGTCGACTCTTTGCTTCTTAAACTCTTCAGCTAGTCTTTCTTCTTGGGCTTGCTTCTATGCCATCTCCTCTTTATCGGGTTTAGGCATGAGCATTGGCCTCTTACCCTTCCTATCCACTTGCTCTTCTTCCCACAACTCTGACTCTTGAAGCTTTCTTTTAGATCTTGTATGGGTAGTGGTCTAAGTTGAGCCTGACTTTGTCAACTCCCTGTCACTATCTTCCTCTTGGAGCTGGATCCAGTCATTTTGTGAAGGAGCTTTCAAAATTTTTTGGGCTGCTCCAATAGCGTGATAAGCTATCCTAGTCAATACTTAAGGAGATGACAGGTATTTGAGCTTGGTGTGCTTCTTCTTTTTTTGTGAGCAGCTCAAGTAGATATTGGGCATGATCAATAGTTATCATCTCATCGTCGTCCTCATCATTGGCAAGTCCAAGAATTGTAGAGATTTGTGCAATCATAAGTAGACCTCTCTCGCCATAGAGAGTGGGGCCTTCGGAGGAGGGTTTGACAGTATTTATGGTGTCATATCCTTCTCTCTCTATCTCTCAGTCTCATCACCTTCACTCACATTGTCCATTTATTTTGTTTGTGTCCATTGCACTCTCTCATTAAAGAACGGAAGGCTCTCCCTTCCCTAAGTAAAAGGAACCTTGAGCACAGTTTGGAGCACTCATCTTGAGCAAAGTTCAACATTCATTCCGCTGCACCTAGCATTGGTATTAGAGCTTTGGCAGTGTTCTATATCACTCGATGTGTTTTGCTGATAAGCCCATGTATATGCTATAGCCATTGTATGGTTGGGTGTAGTGTATTGATGGGGGGGGTCTCTTGTCGTCGATATGGAAAAATTGCATGAACATGCATGTGGGTAGTTTGCTTCCCAATATGATCTCTACGAATGTTGCTACTTTTCCTTTCTTTACAAAAAGTTCCATTCCCATTTCTTCTTTCCCTTTCATTGCTATTTCTCTACTTGATAACTTTAAAGCATCCGCAATAAGCTTTGATGTGATCTTTGTCGAGAGTTGATATCTCAGGTGTACCCTCCTCCATGATGCTAGTGTAGAGATCGTGGGCTCTCTAGATATCGATCCCACATGGAGGTAGCTGGAAGTAATTTAGTAGATCCATATTTTCCAATGCTTCTCAATGGGCAGTTTCCTTACCAAGGTGTAAGACTTGCAAGGTATCATGGGAAGCATAACCATATTGTTTTTTGCATCCCAATAGACCACTTCATATACCACTGCTCCTTCAAGCTTGAGTCTTTCATTTTCAATATAATTAGAGGCTTCTTTCAGAGAGTCTTTGAGTATAGTGAATTTTGGGATCTTCTCTAGCCTCTTCTTGCGATTCCACTTCTTCTTGCTTCCCTTAGCCTCGGATTTCATAGCTCCTAGGAACAATTGTTGTAGTTCAAAGAGCGGCTAGAGAGTGAAGTGATGTTTTTCCCATTTCCATACATCTGATAAGCTTGTTAGTGGATCATCTTGTTCAAAAATCATGTACAAATCATGCAGAATTGCAACACAAAAATTATGCTCTCATGCAAACAAAGAAAAAAACGTGTTTTTTTCTCAAGCTTGTGCTTAGGGGATTTTTTTTGAGATGTTGATTGCATGGGCTTGATGAACACTACAAATAAAGGCTTTGGTTTTGGTTTGAAGAGATTGGGGTAGGAGGGTTGTTTATGGTCAAAGTTTTAGGCATCTACTTCAAGCTCTTAGCATCAGTTGTGATGGAGATATGACCTTTTCCCCACTTTGGCCACATAGGGATATAGACTCGTACCAATATTTGCATGTGGTTGGATATTTTTTAGATTGCTGGTTACACTCTGTTGGGGAAAATTGCAGTTTTCCTTGCCTTTTCTACATTTGGCTCCTCTTCTCTACCAAATTTGCTAGGTGCATTTTTCATAGGGCTTAG
The DNA here is from genome assembly GCF_014529385.1 of Adiantum capillus-veneris. Lineage (NCBI taxonomy): Eukaryota > Viridiplantae > Streptophyta > Polypodiopsida > Polypodiales > Pteridaceae > Adiantum > Adiantum capillus-veneris. The sequence goes on from NC_140956.1 coordinate 118,444,569, forward strand.
AGGTCATCCATCCAACTATACTATGAAATTGATCTATTGGGCATGGTGCAAGTCACTTTTAGTCACTCGACCAAGTAGGAAATTAATGAGGGTGATGTATATAGTTCTAGTGAGTGTGAAATCTTTTGGGTAGAGCTTGATAATCTAGGGTATCTTATGTATAACTTCAAATTCATCCTTTGATATCACTTTGGTACTGCAAGGAAAAAATCACGATTTCCCCCCCTATTTTCCATATTTGACTTCCAAACAACGTGATACTTGGTCTCAACCCTTTGTACTTGATGATTTAAGATAGTTGGTCACCTTGCACTTGAATTTGGACTACTTTCACTAGCTTCAGACTAGTTTCATGCCTTGATTCTGAGAGACTTTCATCATAAAGGGGTACAGTGACTTCCAATTCATAGGGTCTCTTCTCAAAACTAATTTTCACTCTAAGGAGGACGTGAATGACATTTTCACAGCCCAAACTACTCAGTGATGCAGAGATGTAAGAAAAAAGCACGTTTTTTTTCTTTCTAGCATAAAACCAATTTTTTTAAATTGTGCATTGATTCATACACTATTATACACTTCTTTTGAACATTTTAAAGGTACCGTTTTATTCATCATGTAGTCAGATTGACCACAAGACCATTGTGTCCACAGATTAGATTCTCTAGCTTTGACAACTAATCACTTGCCCCTATGTGGTAGAATGCACCATTGCGACTTGTTTGGAGTGGTCAGTAGAAGCTCTATGCAAGTTCCTTTCCCCAATCTATCATCTCATTATTGCTTAACATAGAAAGGACAATTTCTCGGACTACGAGAGTTTTTCTATTGTCATACCCCCTTGAACATTATTATTGTTGAAGTTCCTTGATTGAGTGCTTGAGTGCTCTCAAGCTACTAGTCAAGTCTTGCCTCATTCTACCAGCTGGGAAAAAACGCGTTTTTTTGCTGCAAGGGTTTTCTAATGATCCAAAATTAAAGTTTGAGGTTAGGGGTTTGTTAGTAAGCTTAAGAGCAACCATCCCCTTGTTTTTTGTCATCATTGGGTGCCTCAACCTACTGTTAGCATCACTTTCCCATGTGAGCCGGCCTAGGTCTACTCGGGTATTCTTCCTACTATTTCCGACATTCAATGGTGTCAAATGATAGTGTACTAGGCAAACAACATACCTCTCAATTTTCGTGTCGAAGCTCAAAGTGTGCAGGGCAGCGTGGGACTTGCAAGAAAACCAGCTCCAAATAGCTCTGTGTGTGTGTGTGTGTGTGTGTGTGACAAACCCAAAACTAGAAATGAGAGTTTAATATGCTTTTGTTGGATTTTTTTTCTTAAAAAATAAAAAAATAAATAAAGAAAAATAGCAAAGGTGATCTAAAAATTCTCAAACATAGCTAGATAATTAAAGAGAGTCAATTTTCAAAGGAAATTCCTTATTTGCAAGTTTTTGGCGGATTGCTCCACTTATTAGTAATAGTAAAAACCCTATTATATACATATTTACACACACCTAAGGGCTCATATTTGGCATTTGTCCCTTACTCTTAAATCTCTTCATCTTTCAGGGACAAAATAAAAAGTTGTGTCAAAATCGATAAATCAACCTCAAATTACAACACATAAGTCAAGAAAACAGTGCCCCTTTTCTCTCGAATTCCTAATTTTGCATTCACAATACCTCCCTCCCCTCCTAGTTGGAGTACTCCTAGATGACAGTGTGTCATCTGGGTTGTGATGTGCATGGGTCGTAAAGCAATGCCTTATGTAAGTAAGCAGTTTTCTTAAGGGCATTCAATGGCAAGGTTTACTTGCTTGGTTGGTTATGAGCATTGACCATGTAGTAACCATTGTAGCTCAATAGCTCATAAATGGTCAACGGGTTGTGTCCATTTGCTGGTTGGAGTTGTGGTTGAGGTTTAGGCCCCCATACCGTTGTAGTGGTTGTAGATTTGAAAGAGTATTGGGGTGGCCGTTAAACATTTGGATTGGTTGTAACTTTAAGATCTTGTTGCATCAAAATCCACTTCTATTTTGTCAATGGCAGCATGGCCTTGGGCTTTGGTATCTACTTCTTTTTATATTTGAGGTTTTGGAACTTGAGTAGGTCGCCTGACATTCTAAGCCACTGTTTTGGAATAAGGTTGTTGTCACTGTTTTGGAGACATGCCTTGTAGTTGACCTTTGGCAATCCAAAACAAAGTTTCCTTGAACATGTGGGGTTCCTTTAGGTGTTCAAATCTGATGTGTAGTTGGTACTATGGTTTGCTTTGGCTGTACTTGAGCAGCCGGCTGTTTAGGTATACATATTACTTCATTTTTTTTGTTTTGCAATGTCTTGGTTGTTACCATATGCATGTGGTAGTGATGTGTGTGAACACACTTAGGACCGCCAGGGAATTTTTTCCCTCTTTAGGAGGTTTCCCCCCCTCATGCATTGTATATACTCCCATCATTCTAGGGCTATCCATCTTTCCATTGCACACTAAGTAATACACTCTCTATTGTGTGCCTTGAGATTCCTTCGTCTTCTCCAAGTGTGTGTGTTTTCTTGCAACCCTAATTCCAATAATTGGTATTAGAGAAGATTACATCCTTCGAGCTTAGTCGCTAGCAACTCCTGCATGCGCCTACTCACTTTCTTCGATTTTTGTGAGATTTGGCAAGCGTTCGCAGGTTGACAAAAATTTCGGGTGGACTTGAAGAGCTTAGTCTTCTCAAATTTCTTATTTGGGCTCATTTTGGCCTCCGTTTCCACTACAAGCAGTACTGCACATGCTATTTTGTCATTTTGGGAATTCAAAGAACAAGAAAGTAATGAATCCCTAGATGACGTGGCTCCATGAAGACGGCGGTCTAGACGGTTGCCAACTCCTCCCAAGAGGAAACAGTCAACCCATAGTCCTTCTCCTTGAAACTCCAAAAGGGAAGAGAGGAAAAGGAATAAAAGGGCAAGAAAGAGGTCATTATTTTCTCCTTCTTCTTCACCCTACTCCTCTTTCTATGAAATCTATGCCAATCTCCTGGGGAATACAAGAGGGGAGGACATCACAAATCTTACTTTGCATGGCAAAGGTCCCAAAAGCTCAAGAAGTTCAAAGAGGGAGGAAAGAATATCTCTTTTCTCACCTATGATGGCACCTTTGGTGCTACCAACAAAGTATTGGCCTTCATCCAACAATTTGATGCAACCTTCAGAGACAAGGGCTTCACAGAGTCTTCCAAGATACTACTTGTTAAGAAGACTAACTACTTGTTGACACCTACCTAGAAGTGTTGGAAATAGGGTTGAAAGGAAGTACACACAGCTTGGAGAAGACATCAAGCCCAAACTTACATAACAATGTCTCTATGTAACTTGTTTGACACCTCGGGGGGTTCACTATGTGTAAAACTACCATATCACGTGCATTCAAGACATGTTTGTGAAACCCCTTATCTGTGAAATTTTTAAGGAATATAATGTACCCTTTTCTTTTAAAATCTGTAAGTTTTTTTCAAATTTGAAAAAATAATGCCCTTTTGTATGCATATTTATGTAAGTTTCAAGAAATTTAAATACCCTTCTGTTGAACTCATGTGATAGGTTACATTTTTATTAAGGGACCTCCCCGGGTTTGACACAAGGCAATACCACCATCACACTGCTTAAACTGTATGCCCAAGTAATGATGCAACATCCCTAAGTCTTTTGTCTTGAAAGTAGCATTCAAATCAGCCTTAAATTTAGCAGTATGTATTTATTTGGTCCATTGATCAACAAATCATCCACATACAAAATAACGATGAGAAATAATCACCGACACGCTTTACATACAAAGTGCTTTCTATTTGGAATGTTACAAAAGCCTTGTTTAACCAAATGAGTGTCAGCTTTCTCATACCAAGCACGAGGAGTTTTATTCAACCCATACAAAGCTTCCTTATATTTGCACACTTTATCCTTTAAAGACAAAACCGCGAGGTTGTGTTATATAGACTTCCTCAAATAGATCAACATTTAAGAAAATAGTAACAATATCTAATTAATATACATGCCATCTAAAATGAGCTGCCAACGCAGATAGAAAATGCATAGTAATCATACGATAAATGGGAGCAAAGTCTCTTCATAATCTATACATTTTTGTTGTGCATAACGTTTTGCAAAAAGTTGAGCCTTATAGTGATCAATCTCACTGTCTGACTTATGTTTCAATTTGTAAAACCACTTCGTACCAATGGCCTTTTGGCAATGAGGAAAATCACATGGATTCTATGTGTCATTTTCTAAAAGTGCATCATATTTTGATTGCATGGCATCCATCCAAGTTTCTAAATTATGTGCTTCATCAAAAGATAGACATTCCTCAACATCACATAAACTAGAAACAGCCAAAGTGTAACAATATGTGCAAAAGATCCATAGTGCGAACCTGAACAAGTAAGACTAGATAAAGATGCATCCAATTTACTGTCATGCAAAGTATGCACCAACCATTTTGGCATACCTCTAGCTTGCTCATTCGCAACCCTTTTCACATCAAGTACATCATGTACATCTGCATCAGTAATAGTCTGATCTGTAGCATTATTTAGAAACCACCATAGGCTTTACATTTGCCGCATTGGAATTTACATTCAAGTTTCCACCATAGAAAAGAGGCAACAAGCTGTCATGAATGTATTGTGAGCTTACACTACTTTCTCTAGTACATGATGACGGGAGCAAAGCGAACCCCAAACCCCGACGGCCTCTAAAACACCGGGGATCGAATGGAGCGCCTCGAGCCTGTCATGGTAAAGCAAACGGGGGGCACCACCTAGCTTCAGCGGCTAGGACGCAAACAACACACCACCATAACAAAGTTTTCATCCAAGAGAGATGGATGCTTGGGAGTAATGATGAAGAGGAAAGGGGATGAGATCAAGTGAGAGAGAGAGAGAGAGTGAGGGAGGGGGTATAGCAGCTTAGTACTTAGGCACCACAAAAGGATGGCGAATCCGCACACCCTTCACACATACACAAGCTCACTCCAAACACAAGACTAGGTGGCGATTCCGCACACCTCACATGGGCAAAACATTGCAAGAAAACATACTCACAAAACCTCAAGCTTTATTTAGAGAATAAGGTGATGAAATGGGGAGCATAGGGTAGGGGAATGAGAAGGGAGAGAGTGGTAGAGCACATGACAGATAGGTGGGAGTTGATGGCGAAGACTCGCACGAGGGTTATGGCCATCATCCTTCATTTAGTTGCACTTCATCTTCCATAGCCAAGGGTGTAGAGGTCATGCTCAAGACAAGCATGGTGATTGCGGTGATGGTGATGGTGTGGGTGTGTGTGTGTGTGTGCACTAGGCACAAACAGTGCATAGTGTGTTCTTTGGTGATGTTGTGTGTGTTGATGTGTGTGAACACAAGAAAAATCAGGTAACCACCGGGTGGGGATGGGTCTGTGGGCACCTTTTTCAGTGAAACTGAGTCTGTGTGAGTGTGGGGAAGGTTATTTAGCTACAAGACAAGAGATATGGCGTCCTTTAGAGAGAGAGGGGGGTATTTGGGTCATGGGATATGATAGGAGAGAGAAAGAGGAGGTGGGGTATACTATTTTGGAGTTAGGGTGCATTATTGGTGAGTTATAATGCATTATTGGTGAGAGGTGGGGTAGCTTGAGGGGAGAGAGAAAGGAGAAAGGACAAGGGGAAGAGAGAGGGGGTTGACCTTTTGAGTGGAGGAGAGGAAAAGGGACACGCGGCGGGGCAACAGTGAAGAAAAAGGAGGCAAGGTGGGGATGGGCTACCCCGCAGGCATGAGGTGTCCTATTTTACCTTTCTTATATATTTACATAATCATACTTTATTTTTTCTTACTTTTTCCAATGCCTTTTATCACTCCCTCCCTAAGAGGGGGTTTTCATGGGGTGGGGACGAGAGAAGAGGGGTATGGGAGCTTGGCTTGTGAAAAGCCCCCATCAATGACAACAAGGGCTGAACAAAATCTTCCACAAACACAACATCTTGTGAAAGTAATATACGTTTTGTTTGCGGATGGTACAACCTGTAACCTTTGCTTTTAGTACTGTAACAAATGACAAAAAATTTAATAGCCTTATCATCTAGTCTTAAGTGCTATTTTGTGGCACCAAACCATAATGGTACACATGATAGCCTCAAGCCAAAACAAATGTGGCAAAGCTTAACTTTTGACCATACATTGTTCCATTTCTGTAAGCGACCTGTTTTTCCTTTCAACAACACCATTTTGTTGAGGTGTATATGGCACATTGGTGTTTTATCCCACGATTAGCCATAAATGCATTAAACTCATGAAACATGCCCATAGTACATTTAAAGACATTTGTAGCCATAGCCAAAAATTGGTTGAAGAACATAAACACTTCGGACTTAGATTTAAGTGGATATACCCTTGCATGCCTGGAGTAATCATTGATGAAGGTCATGAAGTAAAGTTAAGTTTCCAAGGATGGAATTTGCATGGGCCCACAAATATCACTATGTACAAGCTGCAATCTACATGTAGCCCTATAACTGAACTATCCTTGGGAAAATTTGACCTCCACATTTTATCCAAAATATAGCCTTCACAAACATGCTTCACAAGTGCTTCAAGAGGTAGCAACATATCAAATTTTTGCAAATGTAAAAAACTGACAAAATCTAGATGTCTAACACGTGCATGCCAAAGTTTTTCATTTGAAACAACCTTTGAATCGCATTTGAAAAATTCTACCCACACTTGTCATACAAAGTGAGCTTATATAGCCCACAACATAAAATGTCAGATGCAGCAATTTCATCACCAAAACTAAGATCATGAACTGTACATCCACCATCCATAAATTTCAAAACAAGACGAAGTCTAGCAAGTGCACATATAGACAAAAGGTTGTTTTTTATCCTAGGTACATAAAGTGCATCAACAAGTGTGAAAGAACTACCATTTGCCCTATAACTGAACTATCCTTGGGAAAATTTGACCTCCACATTTTATCCACAATATATCCTTCACAAACATGCTTCACAAGTGCTTCAAGAGGTAGCAACATATCAATTTTTTGCAAATGTAAAAAACTGACAAAATCTAGATGTCTAACACGTGCATGCCAAAGTTTTTCATTTGAAACAACCTTTGAATTGCATTTGAAAAATTCTACCCACACTTGTCATACAAAGTGAGCTTATATAGCCCACAACATAAAATGTCAGATGCAGCAATTTCATCACCAAAACTAAGATCATGAACTGTACATCCACCATCCATAAATTTCAAAACAAGACCAAGTCTAGCAAGTGCACATATAGACAAAAGGTTGTTTTTTATCCTAGGTACATAAAGTGCATCAACAAGTGTGAAAGAACTACCATTTGCATCAGTCAACACAATCTTTCCAACTCCCGTGAATGATTGGATAAGAGGCATTGTTGGAACAAGTGATTGTATTCCATGAGGGATAGCCTCAAGAGAGATAAACAAGTCACGATGAGAGGTAATGTGCTTCGTAGCACCACTATCAAAGTACCACACATGAGGATTTGCAGCAATTGACATACATGCATCATGGACAAAAGGATCATAAGTACACTCTACACTAAATGTCCGCTCTACATCTACATGAGCATCACAATCTCCTTTCACAGAAGATTCTACAATAGCTACACTTGTAGTGGAATCAACCTCTTTCTTCCTGGTCTCTTTTACCACAATTTAGGACATTGTTTAATCAAGTGATCATTGGCCATGCAATAATAGTAGTGCATCTTCTCTTTTCCCTTTTCACTAGAATTCAGGATCTCTCTCTCTCTCTCTCTCCCTCTCTCTCTAAAATGAGCTGGGTGTGTTCAGACAGCTATTCCACATTGGTACTTAGAACTAAAGATGTCAAATTTAGAACATTCAGAGATTGTTGAAAGATAGAACTGGAACTGGAAAGGTGAGACACTGGAACTGAAAGACAAGACAGTGTAATTGAGACTAGAACTGGAATTTGTACTTTAAATATCCGGATTGCAAGTGGGTGAGCATCCGATATACAAGTAGCTGGCTTTGGAATCATAGAAGAAGAGAGACAGCAATAAATGATTATAAGATACATACAAATTTGTTTTACATTGGTCCATTGGACACTTATTTTATACTCAATCCGTATACTTTGTTGCATCAATTTTGAGAATCCCGTTTTTTGTAAAAATTGTATATATGGGATTGAGATAAACTTTCATTAGAGTGTTTGGACATGTTCTTTTGGGTTTTTATGATTTATTTAGCAAGCACATGTACATGCAAGGCAAGTCGCTAGTGTAGCGCCACCTGTCGGGTTATTGTAAGTGCCCATTAGTGAGTTTTTTTGAAGTGAGACTTGTATATAACTAAAATTCATGGCACTGGGGTGCCCTCGTTCCTCCATGTACTTGTTTCTATGCTTCTCTCTCTTGCAAACACTTTGACTTTGCCATTGTCCACAAGTCCACCCACTTGGTCATAACCTTTGCATTGAGAATACAAAAGTTATTGACCACTCTGGATAGATTCAAATCCATGTTAAATAGTTTTCCCTTTCCACTTGGAAAGTGTGAAGTCATCCTTACATCTTCCTCGTCTGGCCACATGCGAGGCATTGAAGGATCAAGTTGTGACAAATACTCTGAGATGTAAACAAATTCCTCATGCACAATCCACCCTTCGGCCATACATGTCTTTGGTTGAGACCGTAGTCGCACAAATTCTTTGAGAGTCTTTAAAAACCTATTTAAAAAGAACACACATTGTGTGTGCACTACTCCACATATAGCGATCTCCTCCACCACGTGAACCAAGAGGTGGATTTGACTAAAAAGGATCGATCGAGGAAATGCATCCTCAATGGCATGCACAGTTTCTATTGCAAGTGTTTGAGCAGAAGGGATAACATCTATTTCAATTTTCTTGGAGCTCACAAACCTGCAAGAAACACACAAGGACACGCTAAGTGCTAGTTTTGTGTACATAACAAAAGTGTAGTTGAGTGGAGTCTTGTGGTGTACCTTACTAGCTCTCCAAGTTTGAAAATAGCATCATTGACTTTCTTGTCTTGACATATACACATAATCACTGACAGAATGAGCTACAATGTAAATTAGGGGAAGGGAAAGTGAGAGAAAGTCATACACACAAACAATAGATAGAATAGGGAGAGGGACATTACCTGAAGCATCTTGTGCCAATCATGGGACTTCAACCCATACAATTGAACGCTTCCACCCTTCTTTGCTTTTGTGAAAGGTCCCTTTAGCGACCTCATGTATCCTGTTGGTGTGCGAATGGACGCAATGGTACCCTTCACTTTGTCTAATTCTTCTTTGGCTAGCATCCACGGCGCTTTCGGAAGCACAATCTTCTCATTGGGGGCATGACATGGAGTAGCAGAGGTGGGGAGACGTTTCAAGACCCTCAAATCCTCCCTTGCACCCAATGAGTACTTCTTGCCAATAATGTGGTCCCACAGGGTTTGGGCTACATTCTTGAATATGTGCATGTGATCCAATAGGTATTTTATTTTTAAGTCCTTCCAATATGAAAGCCTTAAAAATATGGAATACCTTGACATACCTTTTGGTGAAGAACTCGGAGTCGGACTGTTCTTGTAGTGTTCTTCCCAAATGGTTGCCCAATTTGCCATCGTGAGCTTTAGAGTCTTCTTCCCATTTTTTGGAGCTTGTGCTTGCTATGACCTTGGGGTAAGAAATGATGGTTGTTTGGAAAGATTACCTTGTGCAAGGTATCCGGCCTCTCTGTCACCAATATGGCCCGCAAGTAGGACATGCTTTGTGACCCAATGTGAACAACTCTGCATACATATGATATCGTTAGAGAGAAGTTTCAAACTAAAGGTAGAGAGAATAGAGAGAGAAGGAGAAGGGAGATACCAAAAATCTCTCCAAGCCCAGGATATTCGTGCATAGTCCATATAAGGATTCCCCTCACAATGGCTTCTCTCCCCCCCTTTGCAAGTGAGACATCTACAATAGGAATGCCTCTCCATAACTCCTTCAACTCCTCGATGAGGGGCTCGAGGTAGACGTAAATATTTGACACTTTGTTCTTCCCTGGCACAAGCAAGGAAAGAAGTATATTGCCCTTCTTGGTTGTCTCACATGGTGGAATACTGTAGTTGAGGATCACCACAGGCCAAGTGCCCCATGAAGTAGACTTAGTGCGGAAGGGCTTGACACCATCAATTGCTAATCCAAGCCTCAAGTGTCGAGGCTCCAACCCAAAATTTGGCCATTGAGTTTTGATGTGCCTCCATGCAGGTGAATCGGCAGGGACACACATCATTCCATCATTTCAGCGGTGGTTGGTGTGCCATGCGAGAAGCTCCACGGTAGCCCTGATTTTAAACATGTGTTGAATGCGAGGGAGTAATGAAAAATGTCTCAATACCTTGCAGGGTAGGTGCACCCTTCTCACCAGTCTTGTATCGTGCTTCCCCGCACACAAGACATGAGGTAGCATGTGCATGCTCATTGCGATATAGCATGCAATCATTGACGCACGCAGGGATGCGCTCATACTCCATGCTAAGTGCAATGATATATAATCTAGCTCATTGACAATCTGGAGGCATGTGGTGATCTTTTGGCAAAATTTTGCCCATCAGACTACAACAAACAAGCAAATCAATACAATTGCAAGGAGGCACCATGAAGCGAGAGAGATGTATAAAAAGCCATATTTCAAATTTATCCAAGGAGTGCATTGACACTTGCATTGCTCCAGCCAAATTTTTCTTGGAAGTTGAGGACTTCCAATGATGCATAGAGCACCGAGTACTATGCACCGTTGTGTAAAGAGGTGTTCAGGCACTCCCCAACAATCTGTCCTCCGTTGTCGTTGCTCGTTGAGTGCATGGCTGGCAATCCTCCTCGCACATGTCGCATTCATGAGCCATTAACTCATCACACATGTTGAACATGTGCTCATCCTCTACCTCAAAGTGCAACTGAGACACCAGAGGAGGAGCCGTCGAAGTAGAGCTAGTGGGACAATCACCATGCGTTCGTCTGAACAAATTCATTCAATAGCTCTTGTCTTTGTCGTTCGGCCTTGCACAATGGCACATCACCACCGAACACAAACCAATCGGGCACCTCCTCAAGCGAGGGGTGAGTGGTGCTCTCAACTCTCTGAGCGCTTTTTTGAGGATGCCAAAGCCCTTCGTTCTCCACGTGCTCCAATACAAAGCGTCTCAATAAAGGGATTGCCCTTTTGCACTTGGTGCAAGGACAAGAGAGTTTGTCCTTGAGCCACTGATTGTGTTCAGGGCCGTTCGGGGGGCTACGATCGTCCTAGTCAACTTTTTGCAGACGTGCAAAATAGAGAGGATGTTTAATTCAAGAAATTTCTATTTAGTCATATGTGTCCTAAAAAATAAACAATTAATTAGAGAAAATAGTGTCCATTACATATTTCAATAAAAAAAGAGAAATGACAAAAAATGCAAAGAGAATAAAGTGCAATAAGTGCTACAATTTTTTAAAAATAAAGTGCAATCGGTACTTTCACTAAATAAGTTAATGTTTTAATCACAAATATTTATGGTAAGATTTAAAAAAAAGCACTTAAAAAACATCCAAAAGTACTACAAAAATAAGTACTCTTAAAAAAAAAAAGTCCTCATAAAAAAATCAAAAGGCTAAAAATGAGATTGTTGATATCCAAGGGTAGAGGGGGGTGGTTTGTACCCCCCCTGGTACCTTAGATACGTTTGTATCCGTTTGAAATGACGTTACGCGATAATACTCGTGGTAATGATTGGCACCTTAAAAAGGAAGAAGGGCAGAGTATGCCGCATTTTTGCGGCATACTCTGCCCTCTTCTTCTTCGCCATTGCACTTGCTTTGAGCTCCCTTCTCCCTACTCCACCTCCCACACCCTCTACCTCTCTCTCCCTTGTCCATCTCTCTCCACCTTCTCTCTCTCTCTCTCTCTCTCTCTCTCTCTCTCTCTCACACACACACACACACACACACACACACACACACAGAGTATTACTTTAGTACTCTTGGTAAAGAAAAACCACACATAGACCTAGCCCTTCTTTCGGGACCTGTTGGGGGTGGCTTTTACATATATTCTGGCAAAGATAAACACACACACACACACAACTCTTTACCCGGGGCACCTTAATTACTTGAGATCCTACTTAAAAAGCACTGCCGTATATTATCACCATGGGGCATAGCCCTTATAGTTAACCTATGAACTGTGTCCCCCCTAGCTCTCTCTCTCTCTCTCTCTCTCTCTCACACACACACACACACACACACACACACACACACACACACACACACACACACACACACACACACACACACACACACACACACACACACACACACACACACACACACACACACACACACACACACACACACACACACACACACACACACACACACACACACACACGCACACACACACACACAGTGTCACAGCAACTGACCATATGTACACACACACACACACACACACACACACACACACACACACACACACACACACACACACACACACACACACACACACACACACACACACACACACACACACACACACACACTTGGTCATGACTTCTGACCTGGATAGCATCTATGGGGCTCAGTTAATGTTCTAAATCACCGTCTGGCCACAATATATGATCTCCAACCTGTTGCACTCAAACGTTTTTTGAGTTGTGGCTTTAGGGGATTTTACCTTATGTTTTACATGCTAAATTATTGCCTTGGGGCTGTGGTGGCTCTAGCACCTCATCTGGAGGGGGTGGTTGACTATACTCTGAATCACTGTCTGAGATCAAGAGATTAAATTGAGTTGTTTCCTGGTAAGGGATTACCCTGTGCTGTACAAATGCTTGATTTGTTATGTGGATCACATTGGTTGATATTAGAGTTATTTACCATAAAATTAAAACCTTCCCAACATCTTGTGTTGGCTACCCTATGGGTACTATCCCCTAATCTACCTACCAGTTTTAGTTTTTAAGCTAAAACCTAATTTTTGGCCCCTCAAAAACCTTGGCGGCTTTCGAGTTCACTGTCTCTACTTAGGTTTTCATCATGCTGTCACGACATTCATACTGCATCACTGCCTTGCTCTGATGGAAAGTTACCTGCCTTGGCTTCCCTACCTCCCACTCATTGATAGAATCCTACCCGAATTACCTCGTACATTCATCGAGGCTAGGTGGCCGCGGCACCACCTCTAATGAGCATTTGTCGGAGTGCATCCTTGCCTCCTCCACTATAAAAGGTGAGGGTGTTTTTTCCCCTCACTTAGGCTTGGTCTTCCTTAGCTGCTTGGAAAATTGCTTGGCATGGCGACTGCTCCATAGGTTTTGTTAAATCTCATAACTTCAAATCCATGCTCTGATATCTAACTATAAAACAAGGATAAAAAAACCTTTTTGAAAAACTGGTCTTTTGGGATTCTTTTAGCAAAGGAGCTTTTTCTTTGGATGCTTGACTGGTACTGATTGCATAAAAGATGACATTAAATACTAGTGATGGTGCTGGTTATGCATAAAATTTGGTGATGGTACTGGTTTGGGCTTCTTTATCTGGTACTGACTGATCCTCTGCTAAAAACCTGGTGATGGTGCTGGTTATGCATAAACTCTAGTGATGGTGCTGGTGATGACAGGTTTTTTTACTTTGGAATAGTGAAAGAATATGATTATTTTCTTGCTGGCTTCCAGTCCTGCTCACTGAATGTAGAAATCTGTTAAAATTTTGCCCACTGAATGACTTTACTGCCTGGTTACTGGCCACCAGCTGGTTTTTTGGTCTCAAATTTCTGGTATAATTTTGGTTTTTTTCTAAACAAAATCCTACTCTCTTGGGAATGGTTGGGAATAGCCAGATCTGGCTTTGGTGCTGACTTACAATTCTACTTGGAGTTCTGGCTTAAAACTGGCCTTCTACAAATATATCTAGTAAGGATCTGTACAGATGGGGCTTTCTTTGTGCATAGCACTGATTACTTACTCTAGGTCTCTGGTTGCTTGGCATAAAAATGACATCAGTCTGTTAAGGGAATTGCAAAATGGTACACTGGTTTTGGCTGCCATTTTTTAAGGTACAATTGTATCCACATCATTATGGGATACTGCTTGGCTTCTATACCTAGTACTTACAGATCCTCTGCTACTTTGCTGGAATATGACATCGAATACTGCTTGGCTTCTGTATTTGGTACTTATAGATCCTCTGCTACTTTGCTGGAATATGACATCGAATACTATTCAAAAAATATATATGGTGAATATAAGGGCTGATTACCTGGTGGTAGTGCTGGTCATACATAGTTTTTTTGGCTACTAAAATGTTGCCATATTCTGTTAAATCTAGTAACAAAATTACAAAGAATAGAAATCTGGCCTGGTCTAATTGAGTGTACATAGACCTTGTTTCTTCAGCTTGATCCTGGGTGTTAGTCGGGTCTAGTTTGACACTATGCAGATTTGGTCTGTTAAAATGTTTTTTACAATTGGAAGAATGATAGGGCTCTTTTTTACTTTGCTGCCTTAGGTTGTTATATGGTAGGTGAAGGATTATGTTTTAACTTACAAAAACTTTACCTAATGCTTGGTTAGTTGGCATAGATCTGGTTCTTCACTTTACCTGAAGCTAAATTCGATCTTTCTACTCTGACTTAATGGAACCATCAAGATGCCATGCTTTTCTCTGGTCCAGGTTTGACAAAATTGTGTTGGGTAAACTTGGAGAGTCAACCCAATTGTTACTGATGATTATTTTGTTTTTTATACCTAAGTTTATGATGTTAGATAAACATGTCTATTACTTCTTGGTAAAATTAGTGTTTTACATTACAATCTTCTGGTCTTTACCAAATCTCAGGATAGGGATTGCTTGGTCAAAGTTAATCCTTTGTGTTTCTAGCTTTGAAAGGCTTGGCATCAGATTACTTTTTAAGGACGAAATCACTTAACCATGCTTTGCTTGTAGAAGCTTTTTTACAATTATATGGATTAGTCGGTAATTTTTTTTAAAAAAGAGAAGCTAATTAATATATAAAAAGACTCTAAAACATGATGGAGACTTTTTTATATGCAGGACAATAGCTAGTCTAAAACTTTTTAAGTTTGACATGGATAACAACTGATAGATTCCTTGAAGCCTGCCATACGTAGCCAAGTCTAACATATCTATTGTCTTGACCATATGCAAAATGAAAAATAAAGGAAGATTATTGCACAATCAACCATGATGGGGGACATGCACGCCCTAGCAACAAGCACTTGCAAGCACCTTGGAGCACTTGCTTGAACATTCAAGTACTTGTAGACACTTGCAAGTGCATACAAGTGCTCTATCCGTCCACTTGCAGCACTTTGTAAGGCACTTGCCAGCACTTGGAAGCTCTTTTTAGCACTTTCAACCACCTGCAAACTCTTGCAAATGCTTGCAGGGTCTTAAAAGTGATTAAAAGTACTTAAAAGTGATTGCAAAATAAACTTTTAAGCACTTTGAAAGCATTTTAAAACATTTTGAAATACATTCAAGCACTTGCAGGACTTTGCAAGTGGTTGACAGTGCTTCAAAGTTCTTTAATGTGCCTGTAGGTGGTTCATAGCACTTGCAAGTGCATAAAAGTTAGGCACTTTTTAGCACTTGCAAGCAGGTGTTTAAAATGCTTGTAGGTGCACTGTCTGTCCACTTGTAGCACTTTGAAAGGCACTTGCTAGCATTTTGAAGCACTTTTTAGCACCTTGAAGCTCTTTCAACCACTTGCAAACTCCTGCAAGTGCTTGCAGGATCTTAAAAGTGGTAAAAGTGCTCTGAATTGATTGCAAAAATCACTTTTAAGCACTTTGACGCAATTTTAACCACTTTGAAGCACCTTCAAGCACTTGCAAGAGTTTGCAAGTGGTTGAAAGTGCTTTAATGTGCATGCAGGTGGTTCAAAGTGCTTGCAAGTGCATAAAAGTTAGGCACTTTTAAGCACTTGCAAGCATTTGTAGGTGTTTAAATGTGCTTGCAAGCGGTTAAAAGTGTTTGAAAGTGCTAAATAGTTAAGAATTTTTTAGCACTTGCAAACACTTTTAACCACTTTTATGTACTTGCAAGTGAAGGAGTACGAGCGGAAGTGCGACGCGAGAGAGAGTGCGAGAAGAAGAGCACGACGATATGGTGAACTCGCTCTACTGTAATGTGTAGAGCATAGTGAGTTCTTATTAGGTTTTTACAAAAGAATATGTGTACATACCTGGCGGCCCGCCCACTTACCTAGGCGACCACATTGGGCTTTATACCCCAACAACCTCCCACTTAAAGTCCAACGTGGTACTTTAAGTGTGAGAGAAGCTACTATACAAGCTAATATACAAGAGATGTAGAGAAGTGATGTACTACCCTACACCTAACTGCTTGCGAAAATGAGCAAAGCTCTCTGAGGGAAGTCCTTTTGTAAGTAGATCAGCAGGATTTTCTGTGGTGTGAACTTTGACAAGCTGAAGTTGCTTATCCTCGAGCATTTCCCTGATGAAATGATACTTCACATCCACATGCTTTGTCTTTGAGTGATAAACTGGATTGCGAGCCAATTGTATAGCACTTTGCCTATCACAATATAACACAGTCATCTCTTCTTTGATTCCCAAATATGTTACTAGTCGATTAAGCCAAATTGATTCTTTGCATGCCTCTGATGCTGCAACATATTCACCCTCTGTAGTAGACTGAGTAACACAATCTTGTAATCTAGAACGCCATGATACTGCTCCACCAGCCAATGTAAAGACATACCCTGACGTAGACCTTCGGTTGTCTAAGTCACCTGCATAATTTGAGTCTATAAAACCCTTTACACTTAGCTCTTGACTCCCATAGCATATACGCATACTCTTTGTAGCTTTCAGGTATCTCAATATTCCTTTCACTGCCTCCCAATGCTTCTTGCCTGGGTTTGACATGTATCGACTTACTACTCCCACTGCAAATGCAATGTTTGGGCGAGTAGCAATCATTGCATACATCAAACTACCCACTGCAGACGCATATGGAATCTTATCCATTTCAGCATGTTCTTCCTCAGACACAGGACAATCTTGTTTGCTAAGTTTCACATATGGTGGAAATGGAACACTCAGTGCCTTTCCCTTCTCCATATTGAAACGTCGCAAAACCTTGTCAATATACTCTATTTGAGATAACCAAATCAACTTCTTTGATCTGTCTCTCTCAATGCGCATACCAAGTATATGACTTGCCTCACCCATGTCTTTCATGGCAAACGATTTTGCCATCTTTGACTTCAAAGCTGAAATTTCTTCCAAGTGCTTGCCAGCAATCAACATGTCATCCACATACAAAATAAGGATCAGCCAACTACCATCCTTAGCCTTCTTTGTATATAGACAGTGATCGAACTCACTACGTTTGTAGCCTTGAGAAAGCATAAACTTGTGGAATTTATGGTACCATGCCCTCGGTGATTGTTTTAAGCCACAAAGACTCTTTAAAAACTGGCATACCCAATCTTCCTTGCCTTTCTCAACAAACCCTTCTGGCTGCTGCATGTAAATTTCCACATCTAAATCACCATGCAAGAACGCTGTCTTGACATCCATTTGGTGCAACACCAAATCTAATATGGCAACCAATGCAAGAAAGCATCTCAATGTAGTCATCTTGACCACCGGAGAGAAGACTTCATCAAAGTCAATGCCTTGTTCTTGCTTAAAGCCCTTGGCAACAAGCCTTGCTTTGTACTTTGGCTGACTATCATGAGCGGTGATCTTATACCTGTAAACCCATTTACAAGGTAGAGCCTTTTTGCCTTGTGGTAATTTAACTAGCTTCCATGTCTTGTTTTTATGCAGAGATGTCATCTCTGACTGCATGGCCAATTGCCAATTCACGGAGTCCTTCATTTGCACTGCTTCCTTGTAACATGAAGGCTCATTGCAATCAGTCAACATGACATAGTTCATAGATGGAACAAACCTATTAGGAGGTCGCGTGACACGTCCAGATCTACGCACAATAGGTGGCTCAGGCTCAGCCACAACCTGTGGTTCCACTCTATCCTGTCCTTGCTCCTCTTGAGCTTTGACATTTTGTCTTGCACGTGCAGGTCCATCTTCTTGGAAGACAACTCTTCTAATCTCCTCAACCCTCTCTGGTTTAGAATGATATTTGGATTCATTAAAGTGAACATCATTGCTGCGGACAACCTTTCTGGATTCGGGATCCCAAAGTCTGTACCCCATCTCACCAGAATTACCATAGCCTAGAAAGATGCACTTTCTACTCTTTGGCTCAAGTTTGTTCCTAAATTCCTTTGGAACGTGAGTATATGCCTCACAGCCAAAGACTCTGAGATGCTTGTATGAGGGAATTTTGCCTGACCATACCATCTCTGGCACTGAATTCTTCTGCAAAACCTTGCTAGGAGATCTATTTACAAGATGAACAGCTGTTGATACAGCTTCAGCCCAAAACCCATTTGGCAGCTGTGCATTAGACAACATACTTCTGACCTTCTCTTGTATGGTCCTATTCATCCTCTCAGCAACACCATTTTGAGGAGGATTGTAAGGAGCAATAAGTTCACGTTTTATACCTTTTGACTCACAAAAGTCCTGAAAGGCCTTTGAAACATACTCTCCACCATTGTCAGTGCGTAAGAATTTAAGCTTCTTGCCACTCTGATTCTCCACAAGTGTCACAAACGTTTTGAAAACACTAAACGCTTCATCCTTGTGCTTGAGAAAGTAAACCCATACTTTCCTCGAGTAATCATCTATAAATGTCATAAAGTAAGAAGCTCCCCCTAGAGATAGGTTAGGCATAGGTCCACACAAATCACTATGAACAAGTGCCAATTGTGTATCTCTTCTACTGCTTCTATGCTTATGTGGCTGCTGTGTTTGCTTACCATACAGACAATGTTCACAGAATTCAAAATCATTATATGAAAAGCCAGGAAAATAACCAGAATGAGACAAGATTTCCATTCCCTTCTTGGATATATGTCCTAACCGGCTATGCCACAAAGAAACGTTCGGCTGCTTGGTTACATTGATTACATTTTTAGAGACATTTGATACATAAATCATGTAAAGTCCTCCAGACTTTACTCCATGTGCTACTGTCATAGAACCCTTGGATATCTTCCACATGTTCTGTCCAAAAGTGGTGACGTAGCTAGCATCATCAAGTAAACCTGTGCTGATCAAGCTCTTTGTAATTGCGGGAACATGTCTCACATTCTTCAGCGTGAAAGAAGAGCCATTCTGAAACTTCAATTGAACATCTCCAACACCTAAGATCTCACATGTCTGCCCATTGCCTAGCCGAACATGATCTTTAGTGGTCACATAAGAGGTAAACCACTCCTTGTTTGGAGACACATGAAGTGATGCCCCTGAGTCTATAATCCAGTCACTCAGTGCATTTCCATCAGATGCTGTAAGAAGAGATGAGTCCATTGTATTCTTCAAGAAGTAGATGTCTCCTGACACTAGACTGTCATCCTCTGCAACAGTGTTTGTCACATTTATTTCTTGAATCTTCACTGAGGACTTGTTCTTCTCACCATGGTCTTCAGCTTTCTCTTTGCCTTTTTCTGCTTTCCATTCTCTGCAGTCTCTTTTCATGTGACCCTTCTTGCCACAATGGTAGCATTCTATGTCACTCTTGCCTTTAGCACTGCGGGACTTTCTACGAGACTGATTCCTCTTTCCACCTTTGTACTTTTCTTTGGTCCTTCCCCTGACAACTAAGGCTGTTCCTTTGCCTTTGTCCATTGTCTTTCTATTGGTTTCTTCAGTAAGCAGACTTCCTTCTACACCTGATATGTTCAAACCATCTGGAGGTGCAGAATTACTCAAAGCTGTGCGAAAAGTGTCCCAACTTTCCGGCAATGTGATCAACAGGAACATAGCTCTAGCAGGTTCATCAAACTTGACACCTTGAGCTGACAACTGACTATAGATTGTGTTGAATTCATTCAGATGATTGGACATATGTGTCCCTTCTTTCATCTTCAAGTCAACAAGCTTCTTAAGCCAGTATACGTGTGAAGCTGCACTCTGCTTCTCATAAAGATCACTCAGCTTTAACCATGCTTGATAAGCCGACATCTCGTCTGCTACATTGAAGTAAACGCTTTCTGCCAAAGTCAGCATAATGGTAGAAAGTGCTAATTCATCCATTTCGCTCCATTCATCTTCGTCCATATCTTCTGGTTTTATCCCCTTGAGCTTTATAGGTTTTATCTGCTTCTTTTGTACCAACACGTGCCAAATCTGCTTCTTCCACAATGGGAAATTGGTTCCATCCAGCTTCTTGATATTGTAAAGAGCAGTGTCCTGTGATCTAGCCATAGCTACGCTTCACAATGGTTTACTTTCCTGGGAAAAATTCGGCAGAGTTTCCCCTGTAAACCGACCTCTGAACCAATATCAACCTGTCAAATGAACCAAGAAAGCTTCAGATTCTGCATAAATTTCGGCAGAGTCTCCTTTGTAAAATGGCTCTGGTGTACTAAAAAAAAAGACAAAAAATAGCTCAAAAAACGCTGTCTCTCTGACACTGTAAGCTGCGGGTAAACCTGCCCTGCACCTATACTGTCTCTCACTATCCTGTCACTGTCCTGTAAGCATAGACTATGACAATGCCTCAACGGCAGAAAAGCAAAGATGCAATCCCAACTGTCTAACTCACAGTCAATACATCCTAGCTGCCTATCTAAGGGTGCTCGAGGGATCGCTCCAAGATCTGTATCACCGAAAGGATCTCAACATTCGAGAATCCCCTAGCTCAATAAAACCTCACTCGACCCTCAACAAAGGCTGCAATAAATCTGACAGTACATAGACTTCCCACAAAGTCATACATCCACAAATTTCCCACTGTATGTTGTAACTGCTGCGGCGGTTGTTTGCTGCGTGACTCACAACCAGCAGACCCTCAACAGACATACATCATCTCTGACAATACATCCCATGTGGAAGTACCTGCAATGTCAGGATGAAATCTGGAATATCAAGCAGCAAACACAAGCTACCTGATGAACTAGTGGATGTCGCCTACAGTCTGTGTGTAGATGCGCCCGTGTTGTATGTGACACGCCTCCAAGAACTGTGAGCCGTCCTTCGATGTGTAGACAGCCACAAATCAACACTCTGGGAGTGTCGATATCCTCAGCACCTGCAGTCGTAGGCCGAAAACCCCAAATTTGCAGAGTCGGATCTGCACCTGCCGAGACCACGTAGTCGAAAACGGCCTGCGCAGACCTTTGTCGAAGTTGAACGGTGGCCGAGATGACCTCAGAATGAAATTCTGAGCACACCGATACCTTCGGGCTTTCCTACGAGATTTGGGGCCGTGTCTTCGCCTGTCGAATGTCACTCCAATCTGAGTTGGTGACTCTAGCCTCCTGCAGTGCTACCCCGAGCCTCGATCTGAGCTCTGATACCAGTTGAAGGAGTACGAGCGGAAGAGCACGACGATATGGTGAACTCGCTCTACTGTAATGTGTAGAGCATAGTGAGTTCTTATTAGGTTTTTACAAAAGAATATGTGTACATACCTGGCGGCCCGCCCACTTACCTGGGCGACCACATTGGGCTTTATACCCCAACAACAAGCACTTGAAGGCATTTCCAGGTATTTACATGTGCTTAAAAGAGCATGTAGGTGACTGAAAGTGCTTGCAATTGATTAAAAGGTGAGCCCTCTCAACCACTTTTAGCACTTTCTAGCACTTTATACACTTTGAAGACAGACTGGAGTACCTGCATGGCTGACACCTCCCCCTTCTTCCTTGCAACATCATTCAATCCAAAGGACTTGGAGAATACCCTTGTAAGGGCTCCGATTTCAACCTCCTTTCTGGCAATCGGAGCTGCGTTTTCTGTTGGAGAGTCTTTCAGTTTCTCCACCTCCTCTTTGAGGCTCTCCACCTCTGCAGTGATAAGTGCACAAGCTGAGGAGGTACCTTCATTGCACAACCATAAGTCCCTCTTTGCAGCCAGGACTGTCTTTGCAGACTTCACCTTCTCTTCTGCCTTCACTGCTTGCTGCTCAAGGTCATTGGAAAGATTATCCACCCATGCTGTGTAGAGGGGTTGTCCACATGTGTTGTACATGGAGGCTATACGTTTCGCAGGACCGTCCAAATCATTCTCTATCAATCCTTAAAATGTGGGGGTTTCCTTCATGCCGTAATCCGACATGAACTTCTTTAATTTCCGATTGAGCCCCCCTTTTTGGCTCTTGATATTCTCTAATACTTGATCCCCGACCAAAGCCCATGTAACCTTATGGCTGCTGGGGGTTTGCTTTGGCAGCATCGCAGTATTCAAATGCAAACCCCCTCGCAAACCTCGTCACGAGATTGCCGTTGGAGGGGGCATCTTGGTAGACCTTCTGATACAGAAGCCTACATGCATTGTAAAGGTGGTCTTGCACCTGGTACAAGAAGATCTTAGTCTTCTTCTTCTCTGGCACCTTGAACACTGTTGACCATTGTTCAAGTGGCAGGTCCTCGTCTGTTAAATCCTTGGGGAGCTTGCCCTCCATGATCAGTCCATATTCCTCATGCAACTACAATGCAGAATAGCAAAACCTGGAATGTACCTGATACTCCACCGATGCTACAAGAAAAGCCATGGAGAAAAATGATTTGTAGCCAATGCTAAAAAATAGGATTTTTTGCCATGCATTGCCATGAGGCGCATAGACACGACCAAAACGCAATGTAGAACTCACCTTTTTGAGCATATTTTTCAGCTGCCAACATGCATTTGGAGAGAGAATTTTCGATGGTCGTGTTTGTTGCTAGGGTCTGCAGTGCCGTGTTGGTTGTAGAGGACTGCTATGTGTGGTTTTTGGAGGCATCAACTGTGTTGAATGTGTCTCAAGGGTGTGTTGTGGGGGTCTGCTGTGTTGTGGTGTTTGTTGAAGGAGGCGCCTGCTATACCTCCTCCGTGCTATGAGTTGGGTTTTTGTGCTTCTTGGAGGGAGTGTTCTTCGTGGGAGTCACCTTTGTAGAGGGTGCTACTGCAGCCTTTATGATTTCGTGCCAGGGACAATGGGGGTAGATCTCCACCCGGGCTATGGCAGAGCACAATGAGTGCAAAGGGGGTTAGAGCATGACGGCTACAACATGCAATGGGGGGAGCACGAGCTATGGGAGCAGAGCGAGCACACAGGTACATGCAAGCGTCCGAGTGACAATCTAGTTGTGTGAGAGAAAAGGAAAAAAAGGACAAGGAGTGTCTGGGCCATGATGACTGTAAGTTCATAAAAAGGGGACCCAGTCCACCCCATAAAGGCTCGCATACATCTAGATTATAGGTACATAAATTATATTGCATGCAAATTTAGAACTTCCCTCTCCCTCTTTTCCCAAATTTGAAAAACATTGAATTTGTCTCCACTTAGGTGCTATTGGTGGTACCACCAAAAGGTGCAAAAAGTGGTACCACCTAAACATGCTTTTACCCCAGTGCCCAATCATGCATGCTACATTGAGAACGTGCTGCATGCTAGATTTCCAAATGTCCCAATAAAGGTTTTTCACAATAGTGGTTGGAGGGCTACATAAAAACATTTTCGAAAAACAAGCAGTCCAATGTACGCCACACAACGGCCAACCAAATTAGAATTTAGATAGGAGCTATCCATACCATGGCATATGTGGAGTGGGAGTGGGTAATGCAAGAAAAGAGTGATCAGGTTTGGCAACGGGCTCATCCTACAGACAACAACGTGAAGCTCCCGCCAGACAAACTCCCACGCACTATGGCTTGGGATGCAAAGTAGCATGGAAGGACAAATATGTAAGATTGATTAAATTACAACCTAACTCGGTAATTATAAAGATTATAGTTGATGATTTGTTATTGTTATTGCTAACTTAGGAGAATATCACTCTTAGTCGACCAACCAGAGAGATGGTCAAGTTTTGGGAGCTGCATACAAGGTGTGCTTGCGAGAGATGTGGTTGTTGCGAGAATTCTAAAGATGACAAGAGTTGCAAGATGGATCCCAAGCTACATCGAGTCACCCATGGATGTTTAATTTGATGTTGGAGCCTAGATGTATATCTAGGTGCTAGAAATCTATAGCTAGCAAGAGTTTCAAGATGGAGCCCAAGTTACATTGAATCAACTCGTGGAGAATGGTAGGAGGCTCAAACTCAAATTTCAGCTTAGATTATTTCTAGCACTTAGATGTACATCTAAGTGCTATAAATACCTAGCTAAAAAGAGTTTCACAAAGCCAAAGTTTCATAGAGGCAAGAATGGAATTTTGTAGGTGGCTCGATCTCAAGTTTGAGCCTAAATGTACATCCAAGTGTTAGAAATCTATACTTGTCACACGGGTTGCAAGATGGAGCCCAAGTTACATGGAGGCACCCATGGAATTTGGTAGAAGGCTCAAACTCAAGTTTGAGCATAGATGCACATTCAAGTGTTAGAAATCTACAAGCAACAAGAGGTGTGAAAAAAAACCCAAGCTATGTTCAAGTAGCCTTGAATTTGGAAGGAGACTCAAATTGAAGTTTGAACTACATTATACATTTAAACAGCTGTAAGGTGGAGCCAAGGTAATGATGAGATTTACATCAAATCTAACCTATCAAAAGAGTCGGAGCTTACAAGAAGGTGAGGCTTCAAAGTAGTTGCGTGAGTGGCTCAAACTTAAGTTCGAGCCTAGTTAGTCATATAGTTTTCTTTTAGGATAGGACTTTAGTTTGAGTATAGGTGGGCTTGGAGATTATGCTATGAAAATTGAGCCTTGATGGAAATTCAAAATACAATGAGGTATTTTTCTCAGTTGCTTATGTGTAAATCAAGTGTTGGTGATTATAGTCCTGGTGTTTTACGTGTTGTAGCAGGACAATTTTACATGCAAAAAGGTGCCACGAAATCGGTTAAGCAAGAGGGTTGGCGGAGGCGGGTGCCTGTTGTGTAACAACAGGTTTCTTGAATAGGAATTGTTCATAAAAGCGTAGAGCCGCTCTCAAGCTACAGGCTCATAAAAAAAGTTTTGTAGTCGGACTCTGTATGTGAAAGTTATGCTGATTTTCGTGAAAAGTTTTTTTTCCACTTCTTTTAACCATTATGAAAACCATTAGTTTTGGTCCACACATGTGAGTTTGCGAATCTAACCTTGGTAGGGTTGGTGGGAAAATGTATTAAAGACTTTTTAATGCTTTTGAAACGTTCTATATTATAATAGGTTTGGATTTTTCTACAGACGGTGATGAATTTGACGACGGCGCGAGAGGTGAGATTCTTTACTCTCGCATCTCCTTGCCCTCTATGCATCTGCTCCCGGACCCACAAGGCTCTTTCTCACACCTCTACACTACTTCTCTCTCTCTCTCTCTCTCTCTCTTACATTAAAATAGGGTTTGGATTTTCTTGCAGACTGTGAAAAAATCGACGATGACGCGACAGGTACGGTTCTTTACTTTCCCATCTCCCTCTCCTCTATGTATCTATTGGCAGTCCCAAAATGATCTACATTAAATCTATGTGTGTGTGTGTGTGTATGTATGTATGTATGTCTTTCTCATTTTGATTGCAGGTGAAGATCTGATATAGCAGTGGTGTCCATATTTGAAATCTGTGTGTGTGTGTGTGTGTGTATGTATGTATGTCTTTCTCATTTTGATTGCACGTGAAGATCTGATATAGTAGTGGTGTCCAGATTTGAAATTTGAATTTCAAATTCGAAAGGCTTATCCATGTGCACCTCTTGGTCTCTCTCTCTCTCTCTCTCTCTCTCTCTCTCTCTCTCTCTCTCTCTCTCTCTCTCTCTCTCTCGTGTGTGTGTATGTGTGTGTGTGTGTGATATCTTCTTCTAATCTTTTTGTGTAATTACCCTTAGCTCCTCTTAATCACTCCCTAATCTCTTCTAATCTCTCTGTGTAATCTCCCTTGCCTCCTCTTAATCACTCCCTCCCTTCCTCTTAATCTCTCCTAAACATGCATCAATCAAAATTTCATTCTACTAACCATTGTAACTTGTCTTCTGAGATTACATTCACAGGTCCTAAACTTCTACTCTCCTCTCAGATACTAATCTTTTCTTCTCTTCTAATCTATTGTCCTTTTTCAATCCTAAATGCATCTCAAAATTTAGTCTTCAATCTCATTCTATTAGTTTCTAATCTCTATTTAATCCTCTTTATTAATGACTACATATACTCATAATTTTTTGCTACCGCCTCCTTGATACACCTTTTAAACTCTTTCATTAAGTTAATCAAACTACAACTACGTCTAAAATCACGCTCTATAAATTGATAGTAAGTAGCTATTCTCTAATTAGAGTACTTAATCAATAAGTACTCTAATTAACTTTTTTAAAAACTGTAACTAAGTAATAATCAATAACTACTTAATTAAAAAGATAGATAACAACACTCACTTGGTTGGGTACTGAGTGTGACATTTCCACTTGACATAGATTCTTTGCTTTTGATATTTAGCTCGTTTTTGGTGCCTTGTTTCCTTGTTGAGAAACTAGAACAATGAACTGATGTAGCTTAAACCTCACCTTCTAATGCTATCAAAGCACTTGCATATTCCACTCTAGTGTGGCCTCATGAGCTTATTGTGGATATTTTAGCATGATAGCGTTGCCTCATGCAAGTGCTTGAGACTTAACCAGGGCCACTAGGGCCAGAGCATAATAGCTCTAGGATCGCAATTAAGTTTGAGCCTCAACTACATGTGCCAGTGTAGCATGAGGGTTCAAAGGTAGCCTCATCAGATCCTTGGCTACCAATGGCAAGAGGCTCAAACTTAAGTTTGAGCCGTTCTTAAGTTTGAGCCATTCATGTCTATGCTAGTGTAGCGCTATTGTGCAATGCTACCCACCTGACATCGTTGAGGATACTACCAAGGGCATGTAATAACACATTTAGGCTCGAACTTAAGTTTGAGCCTTAATTTTCTATGCTCCTATAGCAAAGCACTACTATACAAGTCTATCCTCCTGACATCCTTGTAGCTACCAATGGCAACAGCCTTGCTGGCAGTGTAGCCCTACTATGCAAGGGCACAACCTCATGAAATCCTTGTGGCTATATATCAAGGACATGGAAAAATATCTTTAGGCTCAAGTTAAAGTTTGAGTATATATTTCATACTGTAGCACTAGGGTGAAAGGTTAGCCTCGTGAAATCCTTATAGCTACCAAGGTCATAGAATAGCATCCTTGTGGCAAACAATGGGAAAAGGCTTGCACTTAAGTATAGACCTTGCCTACAAATGTCAGTATAGCACTACAATGCATGTATAGCTTCATGACATCCATGTGGATACTAAAGGAAAAGAAAAACACTTTGAGGCTCGAGCTTAAGTTTGAGCCTCAACTGTATAAGCTATTGTAGCACTAGGGAGTAACTCTAGCCTCATCCTTTAGAGATACTAATTCCAAGAGTCTCGAACTTAAATTTGATCCTCACTTGCATAGGCTAGTGTAGCACTAGAATGCAAGGCTAGCCTAATGCCATCCTTGTGGCTACCATGGGTATATAATAGCACCTTAGGTTTGAGCGTAAGTTGAAGCCTCATTTTCATATGCTAGTGTACCACTAGGATGCAAATATTTCCTCATGACATCCTTGTGTCTACTAAGGGCAAGAGGCTCGAACTTAAGTTTGAGCCTTGCCTACATATGCTAGTATAGCACTAGCATGAAAGTCTAGCTTCATGACATCCTTGTGGATACCAAGGGAACAAAACAACACCTTTAGGTTCAAACTTAATATTGAGCCTCAATTGCATATGATATTGTAGCACCAATGTGTAAGGCTAGCCAAGGGATATCCTTGTGGATACTTAGGGAAAGAGGCTCGAACTTAAGTTTGAACCTCGCCTACATATGCTACTATAGCAAGTTTAACTTAATGACATCCTTGTGGATACTTAGGGAAAGCGGCTATAATGTCATCAAAGAAAGTGCCGACAAATGATCTATACTCTTTGAAACTCCTATCCATCATTTGGTTGAAAGTCACTGGAGCATTGGTAAGGCCAAAAGGCATCACCAAAAAATTATACAAATCAAAGCTGGTCTGAAAGAATGTCTTGTAGACATCTCCCGACGTGATTTGGATATGATGATATCCACTTTTAGAATCAATCCTGCTGAAACAAGAGGATCCTTGAAGTCAATATCATCGATCCTTGGAATCGGAAATCTTTTCTTGATGGTAATTTTATTGAGAGCTCTGTAATCAATGCACATTCTCCAAGATATGTCTTTCTTTAAAACCAACAACACCAGAGAGAGAGTAGTAGGGTGAAGTACTTGGCTAGATAAGACCCTTTTCCAGAAGGTCTTTCACTTGGTTTATAATCTCTTCATTTTGGGCTCGGCTAGCACGGTAAGGTGGCCGGTTCAGGGGTGTGCTTCCAGGAATCAGATCAATGGTATGATCCTCGGGTCGAGATGGGGGCAACTCGCCTGGCAGGCCCTCAAAGAAGAATTCAGCATGAGTGTGGAGAAAATCTTGGTGTTCTTTATCAAGTTCAGACATGTTCGTTTTGTGTTTGTCATTTAACCCTTTCAAGTGAATTAAGTAAACAAAGAGTTTGGATTTCATTAATTTGGAAATGGCTGAAGCCGATACAAAAGGGATAGACTCGCCCTTTAGCTTTACATCAAGCACAATTTTTTAATTCGTCAATGTTGCTTTCTTTGCCCCATAACCAACCATGGCGTTGTTCTTATGGTACCAAGGGACTCCTACGAGGACGTCACAACCTTCCAATGGAATTATGTAAAAGTCCTTGTGCCCCAAATACCTCTAACAATGCACCGAAGTTTTCCAATGACAGGTGTAATGGCTAAGTCATGTTCGAGTGCCGCTAAAATTGCCTCTACTGGTGGTCCCATCCTATCCGGTGTAATCTCGAGCCATGTTGCCAATTCGGGTGAGAAATGAAGTTGGCCTTGGCTCCTCCATCGAAGAAAATTAGGGCTTCTTGATCTTTCACTTTGCTTCAAGCTCAACAAACTTCTGTACTTTCATCAATCAGGCTTGGGTCAATACCCATGCAATCTAGTATTAGTCATGCTTTCATCTTGCCTTTTCTGCCACATTCCTCTACTGCTCTTGAACCCTCTGGCTTGTCTTCATGTTGTTCTTGCTGTGTCTTTTTGGGGCACTTTGTGGAGATGTGCCCATATTCCCCGCAACTAGAACACTTTCCTTCTTTGATGTAATTGGCCCTCTCTCGAAGACTGAGCCGGGGTCATGTATCCTTATCTTTATTTTCTTGGGAACCTTTTCACTTTCTACTTTCATTGTTAGAGGTCTGATGGGTTCTCTGAGTCAAGATCTCATCAGTGGGGTAAGTCAAATTTTCCGAATGTATTGCAAAACCCTGTTTTGCATGACCCATCAATTCTTAAATAGAATTTGACTTTTGTTCCAGGCAGTAGCCTCGGATCTCTATAGGGAGTCCACATCATAAACATATGGTCATTGGAGTTTGAACTGTCAGAGAAAACTCCAGAGAAGGCTATGTCAAACTGTTGAATGAAAGCCAAAGCCCTTAGAGCATCTCGGAACCTAGAAAAGGATTCAAATTTAATCGACTGTCCACCTTCTTTGAATTCTTTTACTTTCTTGCTTTTGTCTTCGAGGAAGTCATATTGGTTGGCTCTGTAAAAATGTTTCTTCTTTGCCTAAACATATGGTCATCGGAGTCCAAACTGTCAAAGAATAACTCCTATGCAGAACTGTCGAAAACTGGGTTTCTTTGCCTTTTTCTTACCCTTTCCAAAGCTTTGCTTTTTGCTTCACTTTTTGCGTTTTCTGTCCTCCTCGCTCGAGTCAGAAGAGCTAGAAGAACTGTCGGAAGAAGAGAAAGAAGAAGAACTGGGTAGTCCTTCAAAACATACTCGCTTCTTCTGCTTTCTTGCAGATGCAAAAGAAGTTTGACAGCCCAAATAACTAGGGTAGTCAGACCCCTTCTTGCGCTTTTTCACTTGCTTTTGGATTGATTGTTCGCATCCAAAAGACGATTGATTTGTGTCTAAACTACCTCCTGTAAACATCCTCAAAGAAGGAGGTTTCTTGATTGCCAGTTTGATGGCCGGTGGTTCTGTGGCTTTTTTCCACTTGGTATGGACTTTTGCGATGGATTGCTGAAACAAAAATTTTGCAAACTGAGGATCCTTCGCAAATTTAATCATCTGCTTTGTGCACTTGTCAACCTGCTATCGATGTTCCATATCTTGAAGATCATACTGAATAGGTTGAGGTGGCCCGTACTCTTCCTCTGTTAAATCATCAAAAATCTTCTTCGTGATCTCCTCCTGCATTAGCAGATGCAGAAGAATTCAACTGCTTCTTGTTGGAATCTGTAAGTGTTGCAACGAGGAAAGGATTGGATTTCTCAGTGTCAGGAGTTTTTTGGAGCAAGGGATTGCGCATATGTACATACCCATGAATGGTGCATCAAATAAAGAATTGCCCATTTTCCAAAGCCAGGTGGTTACGTGGGGCCCACATGTGTACAGGTAGGACAGGGTGTACATAGTGCATCGATTTTCACTATTACCAGTACCAGTGTGTTGTTTCTATAATAATGAGGAGTTGGTAGTGCATAAAACTTCTCGAGGAAGCTATCCGCGGGCCGATGACATGAGGTAAGCAGGTGCGTCAGATGGCATCTAGTGGCGTCAGGAGGTCGAATGGGGTCAATATCTGCACGTGGATGAGTACGGACACGACGTGGATGTTTTCTTGTGATAATTATGCAGAGAGGTCATCATGAGGACCATCTTTTAAGGGCCACTTCATGTGGTGGCGGGATGCATTATTGGAAAAAGTTGAGTGCCAGGTGTGCGGATGATGCAAAAAGGTGACAACTATGCACTGTGAGGTCAGTTTTTGGCATGTTCGGAGTCCGTTTGAGGTCATCTAAAAGGCCAAAGGTGCCTAAATAATAAAGCTAAGTGTGGGAATTGAAAAAATAGAGAGAAGACCAGAAAAAGAGTGGAGAAGAGAGGAGGAACAGTCGCAACTGTGTTTTTGGGGTTTTTGGAGCCTGTTTTGGCCGTAAACTGCTCATTCGAGGTCGGATTTGAGCACTTTGACACTGTAGACTGGGGTTTTGGGCCATTTCGGACGCGATGGCGCTATCCATTTTTTCAAATTACTCACTGTTTTTCTGTTGTTTTGGCTGTGTAAGTTTCTCCTATGAGCGAAGCTTCTGCTCCAGTTTGTGATTGTATCTGTCATATTTTACCCATATTGTGTGAGCTGTTTTCCCCATTGGTGTTGGTCCAAGCTCTATTGTACCTAAACATAAAAAATTCTCCTCTTTTGAGTTGAGTTTTTTGGGTGTGTGTATGTGTGTGTGTCTGTGTGGAGTGGGCAAGTGGATAGTCTCTCTCCTCTCACTCCATAGGTGTGTTCCTTGTCTCGGCCAGGTGTGTTGTGTAAGCCGAGTGGTGCCCCATAGTGTGTGTATATATCCTTCCAAGAGTGTGTGTCGGGTCATTATAGAGGCGTTCTGTGTGTTTCCATCCCGCTCACCTTCTTTAGGCGCCCCCACGGAGGATCTTCTTCGAGTACCTTCTGCTTCGAGCTTGGAGATTTGGGATTACAGGTTACAGGTTACAGATTACAGGTTACAGGGATAGGTACAGGTGATTCACACAGTACAGGTAGCTGGAGTACAATGATATACTAGCAGTGGTGTCACTTGCAGTTGTTGTGGGTATGCATCATTTGGCGCCTGCTTGAGCGCATTGTCTGCTGGATTGTACGTTACTTATGGAAACTGCCATTGTACGCCTTTGTGGAGCCATATTTGGTTTTATTTGGCAGTCCCAACCATTTCTGAGACTTGGTCTGGAAGATAGTCATTTCTGAGACTTGACTATACGCGATTTGCATTAGCTTTCGTGTGAGGGTCGATAGCGTGAGGTTTTATTGAGCTAGGGGATTCTCAAATGTGGAGATCCTTTCGGTGATACAAGTAGCTGGAGCACCCTTTTTGTGACCTCGCCATAGGCTATGTACTAGTGGTTCCTACTTGATGCTCGGGTTCTATTGTTGACAGTTTATGCATACATATACAGTCTATATTTTGGGTTCTTACTGCTCTATTTTTGGGAAAACTCTGCCAAAATTTTTCTAGGTTATGATGGCTGGTTTTTTGGTCTTTTAAGCCATTTATGCTGTTATGCTGCTGAAATTTCGGCAAGAAGAAGAAATTTTGGTCATCTATACAATCACTACAAGAGGCTATTCATATTAGCGACGCTCACACAGTGACGCTCAAAAAAAAATTCCCGGCGTCGCTATGAGCATCGCAAATTTCTTTGGAAATTTGCGACGCTCATAGCGACGCCGACTGGGCTAAAAAAATAACAGAGCGCGCCCAAAAACTCAGATCTCAGATCTGAGTTTTTCGGCGCCCTCAAGCAAGGAGCAGGTAACGCTCTCCCTCTCTCTCTCTCTCTCTCTCTCTCTCTCTCTCTCTCTTTTTCTTCTCCACACACACACACACACACACACACACACACACACACACACACACACACACGCGAGGAGAGGAAGGAGAGCCAGGTATGCTCCTTCCCTCTCCTCACTCTCATGTTCCCTTCCCCTCTTTCTCTCTCCCTCTCTCTCTCTCTCTCACACACACACACACATACACACACACACATAGTGTTTTTGAGAGAGAGAGAGAGAGAGAGAGAGAGAGAGAGAGAGAGAGAGAGAGAGTACAAACATAAACAAAAATGCACACACACATACATAAACAAAGAATGCACACACACATTGAGAGAGGAAAAGAGAGAGAGAGCATGCATAAACAAAAAACGCACGCATTGAGAGAGGAAAAGAGAGAGAGAACATGCATAAACAAAAAACGCACACATTGAGAGAGGAAAAGAGAGAGAAAACATGCATACGATCCAAAAAAACGCACACACATTGAGAGAGAAAGAGAGAGAAACTAATTTAACGTCGTAGGAAACTAATTAAAATTAAAAGACCTAAAGATCTAGCCGACGAGGAGTTGAACTCAAGACCTATTATTCAAGAGCGAAATGGCATAACCAATCTATCATACTTGGCATGGGTGATAGAAAGGTTATACCATTTATCTCTTTTTATTGGCACACACATCCACACACGCGCACGCACACAAGAAGAAGAGAGTTATAACGTCGTAGGAAACTATCCTAAAAGACGTTAAAGATTAGGTTAGATGTAGACTTACGTTAAATTAGATTTAGGTTTATTTAAGTTAAATTAGATTAGATTTAGGTTTATTTTTAATTAGATTTACGTTTATTTACGCTAGATTTAGATTTACGTTATATTAGATTAGATTTAGGTCTCCATAGACTGCGATGCCTGCATGAAGCGGGTGAACAAAGCCCTCAATGGAATATAGGGTATTGTTGCCTTCACTCATGGTGGGCTCCGTCGATCCAAAAGTACTGGTGAAATGTCTTCAGAAGATAGGGAAGAAGGTGGATCTTCAGGGCGGCAAGAGTCACTACATCCCCGACACAATGACCATCTAGACAACCTCTAGTCATTCAACAGCAACTTCAAAGTTAGTAACAAGAGCAAGAACGGTCTAAAGGGCCAATTGCTGTCGTCAGATGTGGATGGAGATGAGGTAGCGTCACCGCCGGAAGTTAACTCTCACATCTTTAGTGATGAGAATGCCAACTCTTGCCGAGTTATGTGAAAAATTATGTGTTAAATCAGTTTTAAGGTTCTTATAATCCCTGTTAGTTTAGTTCTTTGTTTTTAATATAACATAATTTACGTTAGATTTAGATTTATGTTATATTAGATTAGACTTAGGTTTATTTAGGTTTACCCACACACACACACACACACACACACACACACACACACACACACAAGAAGAAGAGAGTTTTAACGTCGTAGGAAACTATCCCAAAAGACGTTAAAGATTAGGTTAGATGTAGACTTACATTAAATTACATTTCACTACAAGAGGTTGTGTGCTCTTGTGACGCTGTTAGCGACGGAAATACACTGGGTTTTTATAACCCCCGGCGTCGCTAAAACCGTCGCTTCGAGAGCGTCGCTATATGCGTCGCTATATAGAGACGCTCATAACGACGCTCATATCGATGCTGATAGCGACGGTTATAGCGACGTTTACACTGAAGACTATAGCGACGCTCATAGCGACGCTACAGAGCCATAAATAGCGACGGTTATAGCGACGCCCGAGAGAATTTTTTTTTGGTGGCAGGGCATTGAATGCCCTGCCACCCATCAACCATATTGTACTTGATTCACTTTTTTAAAAAAGTGCAAGGGTAGATAATAGACCCAAAATAGTCACCCACAAGACGCATTGTTTGCAAAATTGACAATTGTACACATCATAGGCAAAATGAATTGATTGGCAAATGTAATAATGACAATTGTACAACATCATAGGCATAAAGAACTGATTGGCAAAAGGAACTGCGGTGACAAATGTAATAATATACATGGTTCAAAAAGACGTAAGCTATGAGAAACCCTAAACTAATGCTATCTAGCTACGGCTAAACTGACGTCGTCTAGTCAGACGTCTCATCGCGTCCAAGCGGCGTATCTGTCGGATTCTACAAAAAAAGACAATAAGACAGCTTTCAGTAAGTATAAACATATAACGACATTTATAAAACAATACAAAAAATAAAAAAGAGTAAACCCTAATACTAACCATGCCGCCGCGAGAACTGAGAATGTCCATCAGGGCGTTTAAGCCCTTCTTGCCTGCGTACTCGCGCTCGTACGGTGTGGGATCACGTCCTGTCATCGACCACTGTCAAAACATACAAAGATTTCATTATGTTAGAATTAAAAAACTCATAAACCCTAAACTATCGAACATAAAGAGCAATGTGAAAACACTTACACAATCGGCCTCAAATGATGCCCATCCACCGCTCCCCAAGTGGTGCGAGCTCCCTGCCTCTACTCGCGCTCTGGCTGCATCCTTTTGTTGCTTCCACTTGTCGGGATTCTCGCGCGCTGCTTTCTTCGCATTCTTCCAATCTTCTTTGGCCAGCCAATCTGGCCTATTCCAGCCAATCTGGCCTGTTCCACCCATTCTTGATTGCTTTATGCACTTCGGAACGCTTGTGTTTGCAGTATTCGCGCATTCGAATCTTCATCAGGTCTTCATTGAAGCGCTGATCCCGTGTTGGAATGGGAAACTCATCATGAAGTATGCTGATGACTCTATTTCTTAAATCACTTGGTACTTCACTCCATTTGTTTAGTATGTAGTGTTTAAACAGCTGAGAGCAAAGACCACGCATGCGCGAGATCACCTTCTTGCCGTCATCATCCATGATGATGCCGCCGCTGAAGTCGATGGAGTAAGACAAGCCCTCTGGCCGGTGATGCGTGAACCTGGGTGTCCCGGCAGGGGTCTCTAGCGGCGTGTCGATGGGGGTACGGACGTCAGGTGTCTCCACCGGCGTCTGGGTCCCGAAGCGAGGAGTGTCGAGAGGGGTGGCTCCTGGCGGAGTAGGTAGAGGTGTGTAGCTTCTAGGAACAGTCAGCCGTGGAAAACCTGGCATAGATGGCGATGCTGTGGCTGGTGTGGGGGTGGGCAAAGAAGGGGAGGGTAAAGAGCCTCGTCGAACACGAGGCGGTGTGGAGGCATCGGTGGCGGAATCCCCACAACAACCGCCACCGCCACCACTAGAGCGCCGGTGTCTAGACGAGTGTGAAGCTCGTCTTGTCGACGCCGAAGCTTCGGAGCGCGCCGAATGCTCCGAAAGAGAGGGAGATGCGGATGGAGTAGGAACGCGCGATGATGCGCCAGAGCGATGACGCTCCACGTACCACTGTCTCTGCTGCGGTGACAAAGAAGAAAGAAACTCCCCATCATCCATACCTGCATTAAACACACGAATATTTAAACTTAATATTGAATGAATTTGAATGAATAGAGTAGACAATGACGCAAAGACCATTAAATACAATGACGTAATGACGCATATAAATACAATGACGTAATGACGCATATAAATACAATGACGCAGACTCAGAATTTTCAATCAAAAGTTGTGAGCGCGAGTAGAAAAGAGCGTTATACACCATGGAAGGTACTTAGAGAGCCAGAGCTTTTACAACACGGAGCAAAATTGTTCAAATACAATATTTGTGGCTTTAAGAGATCTCTCTCTCATCCTCGCATAACTCAGCATAACTTCCTGCTCTCCGTTTAAACACATATCCTCTGTTTCATTTTGTAGCTCCTCTACATGCACCCCATATAGAGTAGTAGCATCTTGATGCTCGTCTGGCACCACCGCAGCGGCTTCTGATTGAGCATCTTCTCTAATCTCCTCCATTGATGCCGTTGTGATTGGCACATGGTAGCCTTCATACGTCCTTGCACTACGAGGGGCTACCTCTATGACGTACCACCAGTTTGATGTAGACTTTGTAGGATGAAATATTACCTGCCAGAGCCACATAAATTACATGCGAGCTTTCAAGCACATAACTTGTAAAAGGGGGATGTTAACTATTTACATACTTACTTGTTCACAATGCTCGGGTAGTACGAAAGTGTCTCTTAGGTCAGTCCATTTCTTAGTAGAATCCACCTCAGGAAAACCAGACTCTCCTCTACGCACAGTAGCGTTGCGACCCTCCATGATTATCTTGAACCATTGCACGTCGAACAAGTCGACAAAAAATCCTCTGTAATCGATCCTCAAAATCTCTTGCAGCGTGCCGAAGTAAGTGAGTTCCGCCACCACAGGATCTGCATCAGAGGAACGTCGTCGACTGGACTGTTCAAATTTTGCCATGATTCCACAATCTTGAGTAAAACGCTTTTTGTCGATTCGTTCCACCCTAAAATGTCGACCTTTACACCATGCTGCTGTGTATGACTTATACTACAACGAACAAAGATTATGAGTGGCCGTTCAAACGTTTAGAAATAAAGTCACTAGCTAGTTGTACATTGCAAACTTACCTTGGTCGTGCAACCCCGAGAGTACTCCCACTCTTCCTCAGTCACTTTGTCACCGCATTGTTGTGCGCTTTTCAATTGGTTGTGCAACCATCTTAAGCTCATGAAGGTTGGTAGGCTCTCCAGAACCGCTGGATAGTGCATCGGTGGTCGTCTTCCCCGTTTCCACTCGATTCGTGCCCTTTGTCGCTCTTGCTTTGAATCCTCATATTGTGAAATCCACTTTTGCATCAGTGGATTGTGAAGCATGCAAAATCGGTTGATTTTAGCCTCTAGATCTTCCGTCATCTTCTTCTCAACACCGAGATTGCACATGACAATCCCAGATATGTGCTCATCATCTATGGTTCGCCATAGCGTGTCCCGGGATTTATCAAATCCGTCTAGCCACTCTCCAATGTACACTAGGGACTCTGATACCAACCAACCTTCTGCCATGCTACCCTCCGGACGTGCCTTTTGACGCACATATCCCTTAAGCGTTTTCATGAAACGTTCTAAGAAGAACATCCATCTGGAATGAACTGTGCCAGCTATTTCCACCTCATCAACTATGTGAACAAGAAGATGCACCTGAATGGTTAGCATTGTAGTAGGAAAATGTTTCTCAAACATGCACACAAGCTCCGCAGCATTTTGTAGTATGCACACATACCAATAAAGCTTCTTAGCTCATGTAGATTCCTTGGATTAGGCCATGCTTTTATTGCCTCTAACTTCAATCCATATGGATATCATCTTGAGAGATAATATGACCTAAGTATTGAATCTCTTGAATGAGAAATTCACTTTTCTTTTGGATGAGAAAAAGCTTGTTCTCCTCAATGCTTGAAAAATCACTTGGAGATGCTGCTTGTGTTCCTCCAAGGACTTGGAGTAGACAATGATATCATCAAAGAACACTCCAGTGAACTTGCGGTAGGGTCTAAATATTTTCACCATCAAACAATTGAATGTGGCTAGTGCATTGGTCAAGCCAAAAGGCATGACTAGATATTCATAAAGACGAAACCTTGTACGAAATGTGGTCTTTAGGATATCTTCATCCACTATCCTTATATGATGATAGCCACTTTTAAGATCAATCCTACTGAATTAGGTAGAGCCTTGTAGCTTATCGAACAGATCTTCTATCCAAGGCACAGGAAATCTGTTTTTGATAGTGATATGGTTTAGTGCTCGATAGTCCACACATATACGGTATGTACCATCTTTCTTTTGCAATAAAGGAGTGGAGAACAAAAGGGAGAGGAGCTAGGCCTTACCATCCCTTTGTCTACCAATTCTTGTACTTGCCTCATGATCTCCTCTTATTGAGCTTGGGAAACTCGATAAGGAGGCTTGTTAGGCGGTGAGCTTCCTGGTAGGAGCTCAATTTGATGGTCATCATCCCCTCGTTTTGGAGGTAAGTCCATAGGGATATCATCAATGAAAACATCTTGGAATCCATTTAGAAAAGTAGACAAGCCTAACTCTTCTTGATTCCTACCATTTTCATTTGATAAACCATTAGCGTCATTAGTGGATTCTTTGACAAAAATCATGTATATAGAAATCGGGCTTTTCATTGACTTATGAAAAGTGATCATATTTACGAGGGATATGGTCTTCCCCGACTCATTAGCATCTATGTACATGCTCTTTTCCCTGTAGGTGAAATAGATTTTCCTTTCCGGGAACTTCATGTTGGCAGCCATACGATTGAACCATGGTGCCCCTAGGATAACATCCTCATGTTGGAGAGGAGAGATAAACACGTCTTCTTTGTCAACGTAGCTTTGGACATGAAGCCTCGACTTCCCAATCAAGGGAGTAATGGAGGCTTGATATCCCTTGAAAGTTCCATTGGAAGTTACAATATCTCCCATCTCGAAAGCTTGAATGCCCAAGTTAGTGGCTAGCTCCGTTGATATGAAGTTGTGAGTAGAGCCAGGGTCAAAAAGAATAAGGGCATCATGCTCCCTTACTTTTCCCCAAGCATAGGAGAGGGATGAGCCTTTGCAACGAGTATCCTCTTTTGGAGCTTCAACCATGGAAGCTCTAGGAGTGTCATTGCGTACATTTCTTTTGGGGCAAGAATGATAACCATGTCCTTGCTCCCCACACTTAAAGCCTTTATGGTTTTTATGAAAGGCCATTAATTCTTTGCGAGAGAGCTTATTTTTACCTTTGTAGGCTCCTTTCTTCTTGGCCTTGTTTTTGTTGGTGTTGGCGTTGCCTTGGGAAGAGTTTTGAGCATTGCTCTTCCATTTAGCTTCATTTTGATCCTTGTTTTCCATGGGCTTGAAATTTCTTCGCGTCCCTTGTTGGAAATTGATCCTTGAAGCAACCATAGTGTGGTGGATGGCTTCGGTGATAGTTCTAGGCCGTTGTGAGTTGACATACTCGACCATTTCTTTAGGTAATCTCGCTCAAAGTTGGTGCTTTTGTTCGGCAAAGTCTATCCTTTGAAAGACTATAGCTTTGAGATGTAAATCCCAAAACTTGTCTACATATTTGTGGATAGACTCGTTGAAGAGTAGCTTCAAACTTCACCAATTCGGTGAGCACTTTGTCCTTGACATCGCTTGCAAGGAATTGTTTCATGATGGAAACTCATAGAGTTTTTCATGTCTTTGGGGCCTCGCCATTGCCACAAAGGCTAGCCCACCATTGACGACTAGATTTTGTTGAAAGTGCATAGCTTGGAGGACTCTGTGAAGCCCTCGTCTCCAAAGGCGGCATCAAATTGTTGGATGAAGGCCAATACTTTGTCGGTGGCACCAAAGGTGCCATCATAGGTAAGAAAAGAGATACTCTTTCCTCCCTCTTTGAATTTTCTTGAGCTTTTGGGACCTTCGCCATGTTGGTAAGTTTTGTGATGTCCTCTCCTCTTGTATTCTCTAGGAGAATAACTATTGCTTTCCTTGGAAGAGGAGGAAGGTGAAGAAGAAGGAGAAGAGGGTGACCTCTTTCTTGCCTTTTTCTTCCTTTGTTTCCTCTCTTCCCTTTTGGAGTGATGAGGAGAAAGACTATGGGTTGACAGTTTCCTCTTGGGAGGAGTTGGTGATAGTCTAGACCGCCATCTTCATGGAGCCACATCTTTAGAGGAACTTAGGGATTCACTTCTTTCTTGTTCTTTGGATTCCTCCTCTTTTATGGGAGAGAGTCTTCTTTTGGAAGTCTCATCAAGTGGCCTCCTAAACTCTCTCTCCTCTTAGAGAGGAAAGGAAATCCCATAAGCACGAAGTTGTTGAGTAACTTCGGCTTGCAAAGTAGAGTTTTCCATAGCTTGATGCAACCTATTAACAAGATAATTGATAAACATGGGGGCATCATCATTAGCACCTTCATGTGCAATATCAAAGTTATCAATGTTCATTCTACTCTCTTGGTTATTTTTAGCCATGCTAATAATACTTATGTGTTTACTTAGTGTAATCTTTGGAAACTCAAAACCTTAGTTGCTACTCATCTTAGCCTTTGAAAATAAGCACTTAAGTATCTACACCCACGGCTCGAATTGGTTAATTATAGAGAGTAGTGGGGTGGGTCTAACATAGGTGCTGATGGATAGCTCCTTTTGGACTTCTTATGGCTCAATAATGGTAAAGCCATAGGCAAGTCTAAAAAACCTCCATTATTAAGACCAAATCTCTCGAGGTGTGCACCATATCCCACATAGTGGGCTCAACAAAACCGATAATAGATCCCAATCCCACTTACCCTTATATAAATAACAAAATCAACCATAATAGGCTACTTAAGGACCTCTCTTCTTAAGCAAGAAAAAAGAAACCAAATGCTCTGATACCAATGTAATGGAAATGGCCTATGAACTTTGAGGATAGAAAAATTAAGAGAATTAGAGTGAGAGATTACTTTGAGAACATAGAGGGTGAACTTAATTGATGGTAGCAACATGAACATAGTACTTAATTAACTTGGCATGAACAATACTTTTGCAAGAGGGAGAGTATTAGAGAACATGACAATAGTTGAGGACCGGATTTACTTGGAGCCTATCCCCCCTCCAAAAGGCGCTGGTATTATAGATTCTCCCATCAAGAAAAGCTACAATACAATCTTTGTGTTCCTTGTGACCTTGGTGATGCTATGAACATGGAAAGCTTCATGCATCACGAGCATAACATAAACTTTGTAAAAAGCATTACCTATCCCAAGGCCTCAAACACCTTTGAAGGTGGAGAGAGCTAGTGGGGAATGAGGGTAGGGAAGAGGAAGAAGAATCATCCATAGGAGAAATAAATAGTTCCTCACTTATCATCACTCTTATTGCTTAGCATAGTAATGAAGATGAAGAAGATGGCAAGCTTAAGCATTGAAGCATGGCTATTGCTTGGATTTGCATTCCATAGCCATGAGTGTTGGTGTAGACTCTTCACTTCTCAACAAGCTTGGAGAAGGAGATGAAGCTCTTGCCTTTGCACTCCACACAATGAGAGAGAGAGAGAGAGAGAGAGAGAGAGAGAGAGAGAGAGAGAGAGAGAGAGAGAGAGAGAGAGAGTGTATGTGTGTGTGTGTGTGTGTGTGTGTGTGTGTGTGCGTGCGCGTTCGCGCGCGTGTGTGTGGGAGGCACTTTCATTGGGATTGAATCTCGCAGCCCTTGAAGGCCCCTTTTTGAGAGCAATGGAGGAGGACACTAGCAATATCCCTTGTGCCTCCCTGGTATGAAGTAGAGGACAATCCCACGGTAGAGGAGAAAGAGAGTGTGAGAGAGAAAAAAATCCGGAGGCCATTTCAAGGACCTGGCAAAAGTCAGCTGAAGGACCAAAAGGGATCCCATAAGAGAAAGAGAAAGAAAAGGTGCTCGAGGTCTTGTGCATAAAGAGGAGCATAGAGAAAGAGAGAGAGGGAGTTCTAAAACAAAAGGGCAAAGATGTCCGGGCAGAGAAGGATAAGGGAATAGAAGAGAGAGGGAGAGTTCAAGGGAAATCGAAGCTAGGCAGGACCAAAAGGTGAAAGGAGATAAGGATGGGGGAAAAAATAAATGAATAAAAAATAATAATAAAAAAGGCCTAGGGGTCGCTAGTGCACCCCCCCAAAAGCACAAGCCAAAGAGAGAGCAGATGGAAGTAAATTGGCTCCCCCTTCCTAAGTTTCCAAATTGGGGTGCCAAATGGGCCAATTAGAAAGCAGTTTCCAAAGTTGAAGACCCCCCACTATAAAAGCCATTTTTTTAATGAAATGGGGGCTTTTTTTGTGTCGTTTGAAGCCTGCATAGTGGAGTCTTTTGGCAGAGGAGTGTGCCTGCCAAATCCCTTTGTAATTTCTCTTGAAAATGGCCATTGTGATGGCATTGCAAGTTGTGTAGATACCTTTTGAAGCATAATCAAGCCATTGTTGCCCTATTTTGTTGTCGTTCCCCCTTCTCTTTCTCCTGGTCTTCTGTTTCCCCGCGGTGCCAGCAGTGTGGATGTGTATGCCCCACCCCCCCTCCCCCCCGGACTGACGGTGTTGTGTGTGAGAGGGTGAGATTGAGAGACTGTGTGTGTGTGTGTGTGTGTGTGTGTGTGTGTGTAGCTGTTTAAATCTTAACTAATAAGACATAATTGAATTTTTACATTCAAAAGACAGCTGGCCAAGGAATAATGAACTAATATGTACAAAAATAACTCAATATTTGAATTATTTAGGTACAATGATTGTAGGAAAGAGATCCTCTTTCAATAAGATTAGTAGTAAAAGAACTT
This sequence comes from Adiantum capillus-veneris, assembly GCF_014529385.1. NCBI lineage: Eukaryota > Viridiplantae > Streptophyta > Polypodiopsida > Polypodiales > Pteridaceae > Adiantum > Adiantum capillus-veneris. Next base: position 118,487,296 of record NC_140956.1, read on the forward strand.
CCCCGTTCCTCAGTGAGTATTTCATTATAGTAAGGTTGCTTGCCAAAGAAAAGAAAACCCTCCAAGCTAAGATAGAGTCCTTACCTGCATCCATCCAAACAAGACAACAATCCAGTTAGCCTTGGATGTGTTTTACAGGTATCAATGGACCATATCAGTTGTTATTCATGTCCATCTTATAGGATTTAATTACTTTAGACAAGCTAGGTTATTTAGTAGTCTTTAAGAAAATGAGTGGTACATTTTACTTTCTAATGCGAGTGGTGAAGTCCACCAAGAGTCCAAACATTTCAAGATCCAAGCTCGATAGCTATGCTTAAGCCCAAAAATAGCAACCATATACTTACCTTCAGGCTTAGTAATCCCTTGGTATCATTGGTATCCCTTTAGACAAAGATAGGTCATGTCCGACCTTTTCTATATAAGATGCCTCATCATTTAATTTCTATTTTTTGGCAAGAGACGGTATCAGCTGAAACCACTAGCATAGCCAGTTAGCAGGGTAGCAAGACTCCCTCTTTTAATATGGAATCCCATTTTTTGAATCATACCTTGGAAGTCATGCCAAAGCTGAAAATACCAGCCCTATACTTACCTTCATAATGCCAAGATATCCACAAGTCATTATCAACTTTTAAAGAACGACAGTGTCCGGCCCTTGACTAAGTAAGATACCTTATTTGTTTATCAACCAGAGGTACTAGATGGCAATGAATAGCACCCCAACCATTTGTTTTATATGAAATTACAAGTGCCAAGCTGTACTTAAGCCCAGCAATTTATCACGCCAAGCTTACACATAATTTCCAACCCTGCACGTCATGCAGCATGTCATATTGCTTAAAAAATGAGTGTTACTTAACATCCTGCAATGGTTAAGAACAGAGCCCCAATCAACCAATATGCACACAAATGCCAGTATTACAACCAGTAGCGCACAACTTGCAGAGCCATAATCAACCAGTAGCTACAAACCTGTAACTGCTCGAGAAAATAGTCAGTACAACACCCAGTAGCAAGAAACAGCCCGAGCATGTGTTTGACAGTAACTCAGCCCCATTCTATGCATACGAGGCGTTACGGCACATGCTAATCATGCCCTGGCCCAGCAGTTTGAAAAAAACCAGTTAACCATGTTTATATCAACAGGCTCCCAATTGAAGCCAACCATGCCAAAATCCATAACCAGGTACCTTACTACAAAAACCCATACTCAGGTACCTTACCACGAAACGCAGGTAGGGTCCTAAAGCGGCAGAAAAAAACCAATATGGCCATTTGTAGAGCTAACACCATTCCCTCAGGTGTTTATCCCCATTGGTACAGTCAACAAGATTAAAAAATAGTTGCTTTTTATGCACAAGCAATCCCAAGGCCAACAATAATGCCCATGTTATGATTATGCAGCGGTTTTTCTCAGAATCGACACCTAAATTACATGTAGGTTCTTCAAAAAGCTTCATTATTTTGCTCAAATGTTAGGCAAAAAATTTTGTCTCTCTAAGTCTAAGACATATACACAGTGTAGATAACATCTATCTTACCATGCAAGGTACTGCAACAACATTAAAACAAAAACCGAAGCTTTGTAGCAAGGTACCTGTGTTTCTTGAGTTGCAAGCTCCATTTTATCAAGATCAGATAGCAGCGAAAAAATGAGCAGAAAAAAAAACCGACTCAGGGCTAAGTGAGGGCCAGAGTATGCCCTCACCTCTGTATATATAGGATGCCCTGCACGCTCTCAGAGCCATCAGTTTTGAATGCAATCGGCCGCCCTCAATCTGCACGAGCCTGTAGGCGCCATAGCCTAGGGAAGGTGATCGAGAGTGGACAGGGGCCGCCTACCCCATGTAATGATATTACTTCACGCTTTGGTTTAAGCTGGGACCAAGTCCCAGGTTGTCTTTATTATGCAACAATGGGGGGGGGATTTTGTTTTTCTGGAAACTTTTTCTTTAAAAAAACTACTTATGACTAGTATACTAGTGTGTGTGTGTGTGTGTGTGTACCTGCCCTAACCCAGGCACCACACACAATGGGTTGGTAGCAGGCCCATTGTGTATGGGCCTACTACCTTATGAGAGAGATGAGACTCTCTTTCTGAAACAATAGTCCAGGCCAGTTATGCCGACTGTGAGCTTGTATGATGGTGTTTCGAATCTGATTATGGTTAAATCCGTTCTGGCAGTATTTTTTAACTAGTACAGATATCTCTTCACGGGCCAAAGAGGGGGTAGATGAAGAGTAGCAAATTAAGTAAAGAAGGCCAATACATGAGCAAATAGAGGCTTTGTATGGCCTATTGCTATTTCTTTTAATGAATTCTATGTGAGGAAGCTTAAGAAGATCCTTTCTCCATATAAATCTAAGGTCATATCCACCTGTAGATGGGGAGTGAAGAGATATTGAAAGGTTCAGAAATTGGGTTGATTTGCAAAAGTCCCCAAAAACAGTAGAATTATATGGGAGGGAAGTAGGCTCAATTTTTAGGCAGTGGGGGTAGATTAGATCAATCTCTTTCGAGAAAATTCTGTTGTTAACACTAAGCAGGTCATCCATATATCTAAAAGTATGTTTGAATGATGGAAGTATTTTATGGTTAGTTTTCATGTTCTTAAGACACCATTTGTATTCGAAAAAAGCCAGGTAAATATTACACATAAGTGGTGAGCAAGAGAAGCCCATAGGGATGCCAAGGCATTGGTTAAAGCAGCAGCCACCTGCAATAATAGTGCAGTTATTCAACAGCCAGAAAATATAGGAGGAGAGTTTTGTTTCTTTGAAGTGTAGAGGGTGTATGGAGTGAGATGCTTGAATCCGTCTGGGTTTCTTGGATAGGGAGATAAAACGATACTTTCTTTTTTTAGCATTGGTAAAGGCTAAATTAATAACCTTATCTAAAACAGTCTTAAGGCCAAGATCTCCACTAAGTGGAATGTTTTTGTAGCATCGTGTAATATCGGCTGTAAAGATGTGGAAGATATGTTGAGGAAGGTTAAGTGTGACTTATATTACATTTTTTGTTAACCAGAAGGGATTATATTGGATATTAAGGAAATCCTTGCAGATTCTCTCCTTCTCTACACAAATGAGCTCAAATTCTGTGAGAATAATATCAAGGCAAAGAGTAATATCTTTGGTGATATCTGTGAAGATACAGTTAGAGGCATCAGATATCCATCTGAATTTATGTTTGTGGAATTTATATGTAGGAAATAGTACTGGTAACCTGGTGTTACTAATAGAGTAACCAAGTTGTCCTAAATGTTTAGAGATCTTGTTAGAGATATCTTGCGGCGTTTTGTTAGTATGACAGAATTCTTTCCCTGATACTCGATCCCAAGCTGCTTTCCAAGCAAGGTATTTGCACATAATAGTAGGATAGTTGGAGCTTTTGTCAAGCCTGACCACAAGCCATTTATCTGACATTAGTTGATAATCAAAAGCTAGTTGAGGTGTAAGCCAAGAACTATCAGAAGAAAGCCACTTCCTAGGAAGTAGAGAAATTTTATGAAGGAAGCATTCCTTCACTAATTCCTTTAAGTCCGGTAGGACTGTCATCTACAGTCGGAGAGCACTGACAAGGTCAGTGAAGCAGCTAAGTAAAGCTGACAGGGCAAGGTACGGGTTTTTTGGATAGTTAGGTATGTGATTGAGCCCTTTGGCTAGTAACTTACGTATTGTGACATTATCGATAATGCTGAGGTCCTAAGTACAAACATGGTTACCAAATCCTTCAAAATCCCTGCAGAATGAGGCAAATTGAATGCATGTACAGTAAGGAATTGTTTCTTGTCAAGGAAATTCATTATTTAAAACTAATCCATTCATAGGATGATGGTATTTCCATCCTATGAGAATATTGTCAAGCAGTTTATGATTCCCAAAAAATACGTCAAAGCACTCACAAAAAAGACTTTTTGGTAAGATTCAATCAAGAAGTATATTGTGAAACAGACAATGTATGTAGATAGCACCACAATTCGAATCTTCTTTGCTGAGAACTTTTCTTCCGCACGGGTTTGTGGCGAATGGTATGGAGTCTACGTTGATCTCCTTTTGTGAGATCCATTGCACCAGCTTTGCAAGTTTGTAGATTGTGTTACGGATGTCGAGAGACAAACATCCCTCAATGGCAACCGGTAAAATAAACTGTAAAGTATGTGCAGCAATGATATTAAAGTCCACATTTTATGCAATGATATTAAAGTCCACTATGAACGTACCTGACACATTTTATGCCAATCGTGTGACTTCAAACCGGTAAGCTTTCCTTCTTTAGTAAAACACGTTCGGAGCGAGTGCATTATGCCAGTGGGGGTCCGCAAAGATCGAATGGTCTCTTTCACTTTGCGTTCTTGGGCTCCTGTGAAAATCCATGGTGCTTTGGGGAGTTTTATCGATCCATCAGACGCTGTTTGCGGCCAATATTGCTCCATACGATCCACATTTCTAAGGTCAACTCTGGCTCCCAAAGTATCTTTCTTGCCGGTCAGATGGTCCCATAGTAGATTACCCACATTCTTGAATATGTGCATTGGATTGAGCAAGTGATTGATCATGAGTCGGGGCCAGTATGGTAACTCGTACCATAGAGATAGTCTCTTCATCCCTGGAGGCAATCCGTCATCGCACATCTCCTTCTGCTCTAACCATGCTTGTGCAGACATCCTTGGTGGCTCTCTTCCCAAAAATCCGTCGCGTAACACATGATTCTCTGGAAGATACCCTTAATGACCTTGGTAGATTTGCTTCTTCAATGAGGGCGCCCTACGTGCATTCAGTCTAGGTCCACATGTGACACATGCTCTGTATCCGCTTGTTTGAAGCCCTGCATGTATACACATGATAATAGATCAACTATGGGAAAAAACAAGATTTACAGTGTCTGAGTGAGGAGTGCCAATAGATCACCTGAGCATTCTGTTAGCCCGGGATAGTCATGCATGGTCCACATTAGAATGCCTCTGATCAAAGCATTCCGTCGTCCTGTGTGTCGGCTCATATCCACCACCTCTATGCCAATCCACAATTGTTGTAGCTCTTCCAATAGTGGACGAAGATACACATCCATATTCCCCACTTTATATCGCCCTGGCACAATCAAGCTTAGCCATAGGTGCCCCTTCTTCGTAGTCAACCACGGGGGAATGTTGTAGTTGACGATGACAACGGGCCATACATTGTAAGATGTTGATCTTTGACCAAATGGATTTACGCCATCCATAGCCAGGCCTAAGCGCAAATTTCGAGCTTCCTTGGCAAAATCCGACCATGTTCCATCTATATGTTTCCACGCTACGCAATCTGCAGGAATTCGTAGCACACCATCCGAAGATTTATTCTCCTCATGCCATGATGCTAGGGCGGCCATGGACTTACTTTCGAAGAAATGCTTGATGCAAGGAAGCAGAGGGAAATGTCGCAAAACCTTTTGTGGAATTTTTGTCCCGTGGAGATCTACTCGATATCTTTCGGAATCACATTTCGGACACTTTTCCATGTCTATGTATTCCCCTCTGAAAAGAATGCAGTCATTAGGACAAGCATGGATAGAATTGTAATCCATCCCCAAGTTTCGCAAAATCTTTCTTGCTTCATCTCGGGAATCTGGCATCACATTGTCAGCTGGTAGTATGTGCTCTTTCAGCAATCTACACAACATAAAAATATGATACAGTCGTGTAAAAATCTATCAGATCATTATACATTTAGAGTTTTATTAAAGTAAACTAATTGTAATAGATCACCTGAGAAGCGCTGTGACGCTAGTGTCACTCCATCCAAACTTTGCCTGCATGTTGAGAAGAACCAGGAGTGCTTTCAATCTAGACATACGTGCTCCATTATACAATGGCGTATCGGCTTCACTTTTCATATCATCATAGATAAGCCTTTCTGAATCCATGATCGTCTCGATCATTTCATCAATCTCGGGCTCAAACATTGCCTCGTTGGGAATGTGCTCTGCATGATCATCCCCCGAGCTGTCAGAGGCTACATCTTGTGGCCTCACATATGCTGCTTGACCAAAGCGCCTGCGAACACGTCTATTGGGTTGCAAGATTGCTGCTTGTTGGCCAGCGTCAGAGTCCGACGAGCTATAATTGGCAACAACTCGATCTATAATAGATGGATCGAACTCGCCAAATTCGCGAACGTGCTGCAAAGAAACACGTCTTGTCCGTCGCACAGCATGCTTGCATTGATTACAAGGACATAAGACCCTCGTTGAGAGATAGGTGTTTCGGTTGGACGGTCCCACATCCTCGTCACTACTCATAATGAGGATAAAAAACTTATAACCTGGACAACAAATTTAATATTCTATTGGCATTCTTCGTCTTATCTCTCTCTCTCTCTCTCTCTCTCTCTCTCTCTCTCTCTCTCTTTACCTCACATTCTCTAGTCATGTCCAATCCCCGCACACCTCGGTCTAGAGGTGCACGGAGATCAGAACCACCGGGTTATAATCTCGTCTTTATTGGTCAATACCTATATTTGTGGGTACAAGAAATCTACACACCCACGTCTACATGATACTGCATGTAGTGGACAAAACCCCTTTGCCTCTTCTCTAGCTGTAGCACTTCACAGCATCTTAACATCTTTTCACAGTAGATCTTTTCACTGTTCGTCTAACCCTAAACCCTAAACCGTAAGTAATTCTTGCGTGGACTCGATCTAACGTAAATAAGCATAAATCTAACTAAAAATAAACCTAAATCTAATTTAACGTAAGTCTACATCTAACCTAATCTTTAACGTCTTTTGGGATAGTTTCCTACGACGTTAAAACTCTCTTCTTCTTGTGTGTGTGTGTGTGTGTGTGTGTGGGTAAACCTAAATAAACCTAAGTCTAATTTAATATAACATAAATCTAAATCTAACGTAAATTATGTTATATTAAAAACAAAGAACTAAACTAACAGGGATTATAAGAACCTTAAAACTGATTTAACACATAATTTTTCACATAACTCGGCAAGAGTTGGCATTCTCATCACTAAAGATGTGAGAGTTAACTTCCGGCGGTGACGCTGCCTCATCTCCATCCACATCTGACGACAGCAATTGGCCCTTTAGACCGTTCTTGCTCTTGTTACTAACTTTGAAGTTGCTGTTGAATGACTAGAGGTTGTCTAGATGGTCATTGTGTCGGGGATGTAGTGACTCTTGCCGCCCTGAAGATCCACCTTCTTCCCTATCTTCTGAAGACATTTCACCAGTACTTTTGGATCGACGGAGCCCACCATGAGTGATGGCAGCAATACCCTATATTCCATTGAGGGCTTTCTTCACCCGCTTTATGCAGGCATCGCAGTCTATGAAGACCTAAATCTAATCTAATATAACGTAAATCTAAATCTAGCGTAAATAAACGTAAATCTAGTTAAAAATAAACCTAAATCTAATTTAATGTAAGTCTACATATAACCTAATCTTTAACGTCTTTTAAGATAGTTTCCTACGACGTTATAACTCTCTTCTTCTTGTGTGTGTGCGCGTGTGTGGATGTGTGTGCCAATAAAAAGAGATAAATGGTATAACCTTTCTATCACCCATGCCAAGTATGATAGATTGATTATGCCATTTCCCTCTTGAATAATAGGTCTTGAGTTCAACTCCTCGTCGGCTAGATCTTTAGGTCTTTTAATTTTAATTAGTTTCCTACGACGTTAAATTAGTTTCTCTCTCTTTCTCTCTCAATGTGTGTGCGTTTTTTTGGATCGTATGCATGTTTTCTCTCTCTTTTCCTCGCTCAATGTGTGTATTTTTTGTTTATGCATGTTCTCTCTCTCTTTTCCTCTCTCAATGCGTGCGTTTTTTGTTTATGCATGCTCTCTCTCTCTTTTCCTCTCTCAATGTGTGTGTGCATTCTTTGTTTATGTATGTGTGTGTGCGTTTTTGTTTATGTTTGTACTCTCTCTCTCTCTCTCTCTCTCTTTCAAAAACACTATGTGTGTGTGTGTATGTGTGTGTGTGAGAGAGAGAGAGAGGGAGAGAGAAAGAGGGGAAGGGAACATGAGAATCAGGAGAGGGAAGGAGCATACCTGGCTCTCCTTCCTCTCCTCATGTGTGTGTGTGTGTGTGTGTGTGGAGAAGAAAAAGAGAGAGAGAGAGAGAGAGAGAGAGAGAGAGAGAGAGAGAGAGAGAGGGAGAGCGTTACCTACTCCTTGCTTGAGGGCACCGAAAAACTCAGATCTGAGATCTGAGTTTTTGGGCGCGCTCCGTTATTTTTTTAGCCCAGCCGGCGTCGCTATGAGCGTCGCAAATTAACAAAGAAATTTGCGACGCTCATAGCGACGCCGGGAATTTTTTTTTTGAGCGTCGCTAATATGAATAGCCTCTTGTAGTGTTTAGGTTTATTTTTAGTTAGATTTACACTTATTTACGTTAGATCGAGTCCACGCAAGAATTACTTACGGTTTAGGGTTTAGAGTTAGACGAACAGTGAAAAGATCTACTGTGAAAAGATGTTAAGATGCTGTGAAGTGCTACAGCTAGAGAAGAGGCAAAGGGGTTTTGTCCACTACATGCAGTATCATGTAGACGTGGGTGTGTAGATTTCTTGTACCCACAAATATAGGTATTGACCAATAAAGACGAGATTATAACCCGGTGGTTCTGATCTCCGTGCACCTCTAGACCGAGGTGTGCGGGGATTGGACATGACTAGAGAATGTGAGGTAAAGAGAGAGAGAGAGAGAGAGAGAGAGAGAGAGAGAGAGAGAGAGAGAGAGAGAGATAAGACGAAGAATGCCAATAGAATATTAAATTTGTTGTCCAGGTTATAAGTTTTTTATCCTCATTATGAGTAGTGACGAGGATGTGGGACCGTCCAACCGAAACACCTATCTCTCAACGAGGGTCTTATGTCCTTGTAATCAATGCAAGCATGCTGTGCGACGGACAAGACGTGTTTCTTTGCAGCACGTTCGCGAATTTGGCGAGTTCGATCCATCTATTATAGATCGAGTTGTTGCCAATTATAGCTCGTCGGACTCTGACGCTGGCCAACAAGCAGCAATCTTGCAACCCAATAGACGTGTTCGCAGGCGCTTTGGTCAAGCAGCATATGTGAGGCCACAAGATGTAGCCTCTGACAGCTCGGGGGATGATCATGCAGAGCACATTCCCAACGAGGCAATGTTTGAGCCCGAGATTGATGAAATGATCGAGACGATCATGGATTCAGAAAGGCTTATCTATGATGATATGAAAAGTGAAGCCGATACGCCATTGTATAATGGAGCACGTATGTCTAGATTGAAAGCACTCCTGGTTCTTCTCAACATGCAGGCAAAGTTTGGATGGAGTGACACTAGCGTCACAACGCTTTGCAGGTGATCTATTACAATTAGTTTACTTTAATAAAACTCTAAATGTATAATGATCTCATAGATTTTTACACGACTGTATCGTATTTTTATGTTGTGTAGATTGCTTAAAGAGCACATACTACCAGCTGACAATGTGATGCCAGATTCCCGAGATGAAGCAAGAAAGATTTTGCGAAACTTGGGGATGGATTACAATTCTATCCACGCTTGTCCTAATGACTGCATTCTTTTAAGAGGGGAAGACATAGACATGGAGAAGTGTCCGAAATGTGATTCCGAAAGATATCGAGTAGATCTCCACGGGACAAAAATTCCACAAAAGGTTTTGCGACATTTCCCTCTGCTTCCTCGCATCAAGCATTTCTTCGAATGTAAGTCCATGGCCGCCCTAGCATCATGGCATGAGGAGAATAAATCTTCGGATGGTGTGCTACGAATTCCTGCAGATTGCGCAGCCTGGAAATATATAGATGGAACATGGTCGGATTTTGCCAAGGAAGCTCGAAATTTGCGCTTAGGCTTGGCTATGGATGGCGTAAATCCATTTGGTCAAAGATCAACATCTTACAGTGTATGGCTCGTTGTCATCGTCAACTACAACATTCCCCCGTGGTTGACGACGAAGAAAGGGCACCTATGGCTAAGCTTGATTGTGCCAGGGCGATATAAAGTGGAGAATATGGATGTGTATCTTCGTCCACTATTGGAAGAGCTACAACAATTGTGGATTGGCATAGAGGTGGTGGATATGAGCCGACACACAGGACGACGGAATGCTTTGATCAGAGGCATTCTAATGTGGACCATGCATGACTATCCCGGGCTAACAAAATGCTCAGGTGATCTATTGACACTCCTCACTCAGACACTGTAAATCTTGTTTTTTCCCATAGTTGATCTATTATCATGTGTATACATGCAGGGCTTCAAACAAGCGGATACAGAGCATGTGTCACATGTGGACCTAGACTGAATGCACGTAGGGCGCCCTCACTGAAGAAGCAAATCTACGAAGGTCATCAAGCGTATCTTCCAGAGAATCATGTGTTACGCGACGGCTTTTTGGGAAGAGAGCTACCAAGGATGTCTGCACAAGCATGGTTAGAGCAGAAGGAGATGTGCGATGACGGATTGCCTCCAGGGATGAAGAGACTATCTCTATGGTACGAGTTACCATACTGGCCCCGACTCATGATCAATCACTTGCTCGATCCAATGCACATATTCAAGAATGTGGGTAATCTACTATGGGACCATCTGACCGGCAAGAAAGATACTTTGGGAGCCAGAGTTGACCTTAGAAATGTGGATCGTATGGAGCAATATTGGCCGCAAACAGCGTCTGATGGATCGATAAAACTCCCTAAAGCACCATGGATTTTCACAGGAGCCCAAGAACGCTAAGTAAAAGAGACCATTCGATCCTTGCGGACCCCCACTGGCGTAATGCACTCGCTCCGAACGTGTTTTACTAAAGAAGGAAAGCTTACCCGTTTGAAGTCACACGATTGGCATAAAATGTGTCAGGTACGTTCATAGTGGACTTTAATATCATTGCATAAAATGTGGACTTTAATATCATTGCTGCACATACTTTACAGTTTATTTTACCGGTTGCCATTGAGGGATGTTTGTCTCTCGACATCCGTAACACAATCTACAAACTTACAAAGCTGGTGCAATGGATCTCACAAAAGGAGATCAACGTAGACTCCATACCATTCGCCAAACTAAATTCTGCGGAGCTTGTGTGCATGTTTGAGAAACATTTTCCTACTACCATGCTAACCATTCAGGTGCATCTTCTTGTTCACATAGTTGATGAGGTGGAAATAGCTGGCACAGTTCATTCCAGATGGATGTTCTTCTTAGAATGTTTTATGAAAACGCTTAAGGGATATGTGCGTCAAAAGGCACGTCCGGAGGGTAGCATGGCAGAAGGTTGGTTGGTATCAGAGTCCCTAGTGTACATTGGAGAGTGGCTAGACGGATTTGATAAAGCCCGGGACACGCTATGGCGAACCATAGATGATGAGCGCATATCTGGGATTCTCATGTGCAATCTCGGTGTTGAGAAGAAGATGACGGAAGATCTAGAGGCTAAAATCAACCGATTTTGCATGCTTCACAATCCAGTGATGCAAAAGTGGATTTCACAATATGAGGATGCAAAGGAAGAGCGACAAAGGGCACGAATCGAGTGGAGACGGGGAAGACGACCACTGATGCACTATCCGACGGGTCTGGAGAGCCTACCAACCTTCATGAGCTTAAGATGGTTGCACAACCAATTGAAAAGCGCACAACAATGCGGTGACGAAGTGACTGAGGAAGAGTGGGAGTACTCTCGGGGTTGCGCGACCAAGGTAAGTTTGCAATGTACGACATGATAGTGACTTTATTTCTAAACGTTTGAACGGCCACTCATAATCTTTGTTCGTTGTAGTATAAGTCATACACAGCAGCATGGTGTAAAGGTCGACATTTTAGGGTGGAACGGATCGACAAAAAGCGTTTTACTCAAGATTGTGGAATCATGGCAAAATTTGAACAGTTTAGTCGACGACGTTCCTCTGATGCAGATCCTGTGGTGGCGGAACTCACTTACTTCGGCACGCTGCAAGAGATTTTGAGGATCGATTACAGAGGATTTTTTGTCGACTTGTTCGACGTGCAATGGTTCAAGATAATCATGGAGGGTCGCAACGCTACTGTGCGTAGAGGAGAGTCTGGTTTTCTTGAGGTGGATTCTACTAAGAAATGGACTGACCTAAGAGACACTTTCGTACTACCAGAGCATTGTGAACAAGTAAGTATGTAAATAGTTAACATCCCCCTTTTACAAGTTATGTGCTTGAAAGCTCGCATGTAAGTTATGTGGCTCTGGCAGGTAATATTTCATCCTACAAAGTCTACATCAAACTGGTGGTACGTCATAGAGGTAGCCCCTCGTAGTGCAAGGACGTATGAAGGCTACCATGTGCCAATCACAACGACATCAATGGAGGAGATCAGAGAAGATGCTCAATCAGAAGCCGCTGCGGTGGTGCCAGACGAGCATCAAGATGCTACTACTCTATATGGGGTGCATGCAGAGGAGCTACAAAATGAAACAGAGGATATGTGTTTAAACGGAGAGCTCTATATAGATATAGGAAGTTATGCTGAGTTATGCGAGGATGAGAGAGAGATCTCTTAAAGCCACAAATATTGTATTTGAACAATTTTGCTCCGTGTTGTAAAAGCTCTGGCTCTCTAAGTACCTTCCATGGTGTATAACGCTCTTTTCTACTCACGCTCACATCTTTTGATTGAAAATTCTAAGTTTTCGACTTGCCTCTTCTATCACTCAATTCATTGCGTCATTGTATTTATATGCGTCATTACGTCATTGTATTTAATGGTCTTTGCGTCATTGTCTACTCTATTCATTCAATATTAAGTTTAAATATTCGTGTGTTTAATGCAGGTATGGATGATGAGGAGTTTCTTTCTTCTTTGTCACCGCAGCAGAGACAGTGGTACGTGGAGCATCATCGCTCTGGCGCATCATCGCGCGTTCCTACTCCATCCGCATCTCCCTCTCTTTCGGAGCATTCCGCGCGCTCCGAAGCTTCGGCGTCGACGAGACGATCTTCACACTCGTCTAGACACCGGCGCTCTAGTGGTGGCGGTGGCGGTTGTTGTGGGGATTCCACCGCCGATCACTACAAGAGGTTGTGTGCTCTTGTGACGCTGTTAGCGAGGGAAATACATTGGGTTTTTATAACCCCCGGCGTCGCTAAAACCGTCGCTAATAGCGTCGCTACGAGAGCGTCGCTATAACCGTTGCTATATGCGTCGCTATAAGCGTCGCTATATAGAGACGCTCATAGCGACGGTTATAGCGACGCTACAGAGCCATAAATAGCGACGCCTGAGAGAATTTTTTTTTGGTGGCAGGGCATTGAATGCCCTGCCACCCATCAACCATATTGTACTTGATTCACTTTTTAAAAAAAGTGCAACGGTAGATAATAGACCCAAAATAGTCACCCACAAGACGCATTGTTTGCAAAATTGACAATTGTACACATCATAGGCAAAATGAATTGATTGGCAAATGTAATAATGACAATTGTACAACATCATAGGCATAAAGAATTGATTGGCAAAAGGAACTGCGGTGACAAATGTAATAATATACATGGTTCAAAAAGACGTATAAAATCCGTCTCATGATACATAAGCTATGAGAAACCCTAAACTAATGCTATCTAGCTACGGCTAAACTGACGTCGTCTAGTCAGACGTCTCATCGCGTCCAAGCGGCGTATCTGTCGGATTCTGCAAAAAAAGACAATAAGACAGCTTTCAGTAAGTATAAACATATAACGACATATATAAAACAATACAAAAAATAAAAAAGAGTAAACCCTAATACTAACCATGCCGCCGCGAGAACTGAGAATGTCCATCAGGGCGTTTAAGCCCTTCCTGCCTGCGTACTCGCGCTCGTACGATGTGGGATCACGTCCTGTCATCGACCACTGTCAAAACATACAAAGATTTCATTATGTTAGAATTAAAAAACTCATAAACCCTAAACTATCGAACATAAAGAGGAATGTGAAAACACTTGCAAAATCGGCCTCAAATGATGCCCATCCACCGCTCCCCAAGTGGTGCGAGCTCCCTGCCTCTACTCGCGCTCTGGCTGCATCCTTTTGTTGCTTCCACTTGTCGGGATTCTCGCGCGCTGCTTTCTTCGCATTCTTCCAATCTTCTTTGGCTAGCCAATCTGGCCTGTTCCACCCATTCTTGATTGCTTTTTGCACTTCGGAACGCTTGTGTTTGCAGTATTCGCGCATTCGAATCTTCATCAGGTCTTCATTGAAGCGCTGATCCCGTGTTGGAACGGGAAACTCATCATGAAGTATGCTGATGACTCTGTTTTTTAAATCACTTGGTACTTCACTCCATTTGTTTAGTATGTAGTGTCTAAACAGCTGAGAGCAAAGACCACGCATGCGCGAGATCACCTTCTTGCCGTCATCATCCATGATGATGCCGCCGCTGAAGTCGATGGAGTAAGACAAGCCCTCTGGCCGGTGACGCGTGAACCTAGGTGTCTCGGCAGGGGTCTCTAGCGGCGTGTCGATGGGGGTACGGACGTCAGGTGTCTCCACCGGCGTCTGGGCCCCGAAGCGAGGAGTGTCGAGTGGGGTGGCTCCTGGCGGAGTAGGTAGAGGTGTGTAGCTTCTGGGAACAGTGAGCCGTGCAAAACCTGGCGTAGATGGCGATGTTGTGGCTGGTGTGGGGGCGGGCAAAGAAGGGGAGGGTAAAGAGCCTCGTCGAACACGAGGCGGTGTGGAGGCATCGGTGGCGGAATCCCCACAACAACCGCCACCGCCACCACTAGAGCGCCGGTGTCTAGACGAGTGTGAAGCTCGTCTCGTCGACGCCGAAGCTTCGGAGTGCGCCGAATGCTTCGAAAGAGAGGGAGATGCGGATGGAGTAGGAACGCGCGATGATGCGCCAGAGCGATGACGCTCCACGTACCACTGTCTCTGCTGCGGTGACAAAGAAGAAAGAAACTCCTCATCATCCATACCTGCATTAAACACACGAATATTTAAACTTAATATTGAATGAATAGAGTAGACAATGACGCAAAGACCATTAAATACAATGACGTAATGACGCATATAAATACAATGACGCAAAGACCATTGAATACAATGACGTAATGACGCATATAAATACAATGACGCAGACTCAGAATTTTCAATCAAAAGATGTGAGCGCGAGTAGAAAAGAGCGTTATACACCATGGAAGGTACTTAGAGAGCCAGAGTTTTTACAACACGGAGCAAAATTGTTCAAATACAATATTTGTGGCTTTAAGAGATCTCTCTCTCATCCTCGCATAACTCAGCATAACTTCCTGCTCTCCGTTTAAACACATATCCTCTGTTTCATTTTGTAGCTCCTCTACATGCACCCCATATAGAGTAGTAGCATCTTGATGCTCGTCTGGCACCACCGCAGCGGCTTCTGATTGAGCATCTTCTCTGATCTCCTCCATTGATGCCGTTGTGATTGGCACATGGTAGCCTTCATACGTCCTTGCACTACGAGGGGCTACCTCTATGACGTACCACCAGTTTGATGTAGACTTTGTAGGATGAAATATTACCTGCCAGAGCCACATAAATTACATGAGAGCTTTCAAGCACATAACTTGTAAAAGGGGGATGTTAACTATTTACATACTTACTTGTTCACAATGCTCGGGTAGTACGAAAGTGTCTCTTAGGTCAGTCCATTTCTTAGTAGAATCCACCTCAAGAAAATCAGACTCTCCTCTACGCACAGTAGCGTTGCGACCCTCCATGATTATCTTGAACCATTGCACGTCGAACAAGTCGACAAAAAATCCTCTGTAATCGATCCTCAAAATCTCTTGCAGCGTGCCGAAGTAAGTGAGTTCCGCCACCACAGGATCTGCATCAGAGGAACGTCGTCGACTAAACTGTTCAAATTTTGCCATGATTCCACAATCTTGAGTAAAACGCTTTTTGTCGATTCGTTCCACCCTAAAATGTCGACCTTTACACCATGCTGCTGTGTATGACTTATACTACAACGAACAAAGATTATGAGTGGCCGTTCAAACGTTTATAAATAAAGTCACTTGCTAGTCGTACATTGCAAACTTACCTTGGTCGCGCAACCCCGAGAGTACTCCCACTCTTCTTCAGTCTACATATAACCTAATCTTTAACGTCTTTTAAGGTAATTTGCCCTAAAAAGTACTCCCTTATTTTCACGGCGCTGCACTGACCCTTTGAAATTTGAGGCATGAAATGAAATGGCCTTCTTGAGAGTTGATGCCCCTCTCTCTCTCTGTCTCGTCTCTGTCTCCTTGACTCTTGACTCTCTAGAGTCCAGTCCTGTACGTTTCTTCAGTACGTGCGCAGGCGCACAGACACCGATCACTGCGATCAGGTGCAGCTCCTCAATAACATGCATCACAATGCAGAGAGCCACAAGGCTAGCGCAGTATATTCTGCCACAGAGCCTCCATCTCTACATCGCTTCTCTGCGTGATCGAGCCAGGTACGTCTCTACTATATTTTGTACTCTTCAAATATTTCTGTGAGGCAGGCCTAGCTATTATAGGCAAGTGCTGCTGCTTCTGCTCACCTTGCAAGGTGTATTTATTGTACAAGCCAAGAATTCAAGAGCACAAGCTGAAATTTAGACACTTTGTTACGTAGGATAATGGGTTCTCAGTTTCTCACTGTTAATCTCATGAGCTTAATCCCCTAGTCCGGAGGCTCTACATACTAATTAGCTAGGCGCGGTTGCTGGAGGGCAGGGCGCCCCCACTTCTCTACACACAGAACGAGTATCGAACCTGTCCAAGGGCGTTCATGAAGAGTCGTTGATTTGTCCATTAGACTTGCATGGGTACAAATCATACACTCATTGCCATCTCTTTTCCAATCGAGTGTGTGTAGGAATTGTGAACTTGAGTGATATATAGAAGATAGAGTGAGAGAGTAGAGAAGGAGAGAATAGAGAGAGATATGGAGGTAGAGAAGAGAGAGAGGTGTGAGAGAGAAGGGAAGGGGGAGTTGACAACAAGTAGAGGGGGAAATTCAAATTTGAATTGCATACAACAACTGCTATAGAACAATACATAGAGGAGTTCCTTTTATAGGCTTGGATAAGCAATCTAGCTGTTGTAGGGATAAGGTGTACGTGGTGAGGTTTGAACTCCGCTTAGGTGTTGTTGACAGTCAAAGGCACAGGGAAGCATGTTTGATTACATTAGTGTGTATTCAGAGAAGAAGACAGAGAGAGAGAGAGAGAGAGAGACGTAGAGATAGGTGGTTAAGTAGTTGCATTGATTCGCGTGTATTGATCTGGTTACAAGGGGGTTCTTCATATAGAAACTGAGTGGGTGTGATTTGAAGAGGTGTGATGCCTCTTGGTGTCACGAGGCATGACAGCTGGATTATTTATTTATTCCAACATCCATCCTCAGCTCAATGCCGAGAGAGTTTATTGTGCATGAGAAGTGCCTAGATGGGTTGGAAAGTGCTTTCTGTTTTTTTTTTTTTCATCAAGGGATGGAGGTGCACAAAATAAAATACTAGTCTAGCTTGAAAGTGAGCATAGACTCTTCATCAACCAGGATCAATCATGAAAGAGTTGAAGGTGAACATTTGATGGCGAGGTTTCATCTTGAATCTCACACGAGAATCAACATCAATTTGGTATTCCATCTTATATGAGACAAGTTGAGGTCGACTCATGTAGCTTTCCCCCCTTTCGACTGAAACTTGTTGAATGTGCGGAAACAGGAAGGGTTAGAAGCAAGAGAACGCATGTTGCCACCATTTCTTTAACAATGTCATCTGCATGTGTTAGGACTGCTCCATTTGCACCAAGTGAGCCTTCAAAATGGCTTTGTGAGTTGGTGCTGTAGGATTTCATTTGGGCTTGGGCTGTTCTCAAACATTGCAATGATTGCATCATTGAAAAGGGTAGAACCTTGACCATAGGATAAGGAGCATAAATCAAGTTTTGCAAGACATCAAGAAACACCAAAATTTGGGCAGCTTCTGCTTCATTGTCAATTGCAGCTCTGGGAGTAGCTTGCCAAAAGGGTGCTCCATTTGAATCGCCATCATAATGAGGTTTAATACCACGTGAACAGCATGAAATATTGAAAGGGAATTTATGTGTGTTGCAATTGCAGTACTCACAAACAATGCTGGCATGGGACCGAGCAGGGAAAGAAGTGGAAACGGCTTAAGGAGAAGAGAGGTTCTCAGCATGAAAAGGCACAGCATCATAAGCCCGAGAAATGTCCAATGTATAAAGAGAAGGAGCTCTACTGAGAACTTCCATCAAACGTGGGAAACACTGTGCTGCGATTACTGGATCTTCATCTCGATCCGCATCATCAACCCTGCAGATGGGATAGAAAGCCCATGGAACATGAGAGACCGCTGCCAAAGAGTTGGGATGATCAGACCCAAGAAGTTAACCAAGAGACGGGAACCTTGTAGGCCATCGTCTGCAAACATTGATAATATCTTTGCTGGCACAAATTGAGGTATCAAAGTGGATTCTTCAACAGGTGCAGGGTGGTCGATTGCAAGTTGTGGGTCATTAATATCATCTGCTGGAGTAGCCGCTACATGCATGGTAGCAGGAACAGGTTCATGCAAGAGCCGGAATTGGACATCGGCTGCCAAAAGGGGTAAAACAGCAGGATCTGGCTCGTGGCAGCAGCATGTTAGACGTCGTTCATCATCTTCTTCAATGGTGTCTGCATTAGATTCTGCCTTTATTTCAGCAGCAGCAAGTGCGGCAGCAAGGTCGACTCCATCTGTTGGATGTAGGGGCTCCATCAGGGATCCAAGGAAGGTGGTTATAATTACTTCCTCATCATGGGCTGCAGTAGGAACAACTGCGTCTGCATCAATCGGCAAGACCTCGACCGGTAAATTAGGAACAATGTCATCTGCACTAGTCGGCAAGACCTTGACTGCAGAGTCATTTGCAGGCGTTTGAAAATCACCTCTAGAGAGGGCCGCAGCATATTGACACTTGTGTGAATCAAGGCAGAGGCAGGGCATGTTTGAGAAGGCTTCGGTGCCAAGCGCAGAAGCTTCAAGACATTTGCAGAAGAGGGGGCTGCCTTGTGAGTATTGGGCATCTTCAGGAGCCGAAGTTTGGGAGGCGGCCTCTTTCTTCAGGTTCTTCAATTCGAAAGAGTTGGCTATATTAGGCGCATGAAGGAGGCCTTGATTGGTTCCTTGGTTAGGCTCAGCCAGAGCAGCATTGAAAGAGGCAAGTCGTGGGGCTGGCTGGGCTCTGCAGGTTGAGGAGTCATCTGCACAGGCATTTGGCAGGGTGCGGCTAGGCGCAAGATTAAGCGCCGCTCGGATAGTGCACGCAGGAATGGTAGGGCCGAAAGGGCTGGAAGTTGGGCATGGTGCTTTAGGATGACGCGCTGAACCTGCTTGCCAGGGGCCAATAGGATCTTGCGAGCATTCAGGGTATGGGCAAGAAGGGGCAGCGTCATCAGCATGGAGAGGAGAATACCGGCGATTGATACCATGTTGATAGGATGGCCGAGGAGGACGTCCACTGTCAGAGGCACAGGGAAGCATGTTTAATTACATTAGTGTGTATTCAGAGAAGAAGACAGAGAGAGAGAGAGAGAGAGACGCAGAGATAGGTGGTTAAGTAGTTGCATTGATTCGCGTGTATTGATCTGGTTACAACAGGGTTCTTCATATAGAAACAGAGTGGGTGTGATTTGAAGAGGTGTGATGCCTCTTGGTGTCACGAGGCATGACAGCTGGATTATTTATTTATTCCAATAGGTGTAAAGTGCATTGCACTTTCCACATCCCCTCTCAAACCGTAATCATAACAAAAAGCATAGAGCATTTGTCAGGAGATCCCCCCTCAAATGCGAATACAAGAATAAAAACCATGCTGAAATACAATGAGTGTTGTTGAAGATGAAGCTAGGGAGCTTCCAAACCGGCTCTTGCTGAGCAAAGAATGTGTTTTTAAGGAGGAATTGCTTTGGTAAGGAAATCAGTGACATTCTCTGTGGTAGAGATGTATTTGAGGTGGATGAAGTTATCTTCTACTAGCTCCTTGATGAAGTGCTATGCGAGCTTTATGTGCTTTGTGCGCTCGGTAAGCTGAGGACTCTTCGCCATTGCAATTGCTGATTGATTGTCGCAATGTAGAATGATTGGCGGCGTGGTACATGGAATCGGCAGTTCTTCTAGGAGTTGGTGAAGCCACAATGCTTCACGACCAGCGAGGGATGCTGCTATATACTCTGCCTCGACAGATGATAGAGCAAGTGAAGTCTGGTGCTTGCTTCGCCAAGAAATAGCACCACCTGCAAGAAGAAATACATGCCCAGAGATGCTATGCATATTCGGGTCTTGCCCAGCCCAGTCGGCATCAACAAAACCTTTGAGTTGCAGTGGTGATGAATGGTGTTGACTATAATAGGTGAGAGAATGATCGCGAGTGTGGTGCAAGTAGCGCAGTGATCTCTTGGCAGGGCAAGACCATGGCATTTGTGAGGTGCCTTCGTATGGCGAGATAATACATGACCTGTAAAGCTAATGTCAAGTCTTGTGCATGATATGAGGTACCTTTGCTGGCCGATTAAGCGAGCGTAGGGAAAGCTTGACATAGAATAAGTATCATCATAGAATAAGCTTGACATAGAGATGGTGGCAGAGAAGTGAATAATTTATGCTTGACAAGTAGTGGTGTAGAGAGTTGTGCACTAGAAGAGAGAAGACCATACTCACCTAATATGTCTTCAATGTATTTCCGCTGTGAAAGCTTGATGAATTTGCCATTTGGATCCCTGTTGACCTCTATGCCCAAGAAGTAGGTCATAGGGCCGTTGTCATGGGCTGGGAATTCCTCCTTGAACATTTCCACAACATGTGAGACATATATCTCATCACTAGCAATGATAGGAATATCATCGACATAGACACCAATGATTGCCCATCCATGAAAGAGAGTATGATAGAATAAGTTTGGGTCAGAAGTGCATTGAACCCATCCCCATTTGATAAGAAAAGCATGCAAGCGCTTGAACCATTGTCGTGCAGACTGCTTGAGACTGTATATAGGCTTATGTAGCTTGCATACATAGATAGTGGGATCATCACAATAGAAGTAGGGCGGTTGAGCCATATGAATGACTTCATCTAACCATCCATGTAAAAAGGCAATGCGAATGCCAATGTGATGAAGAGGAATATCAAAGAAAGCGGCTAATGCAACAAGTATGTAAAATGATGTGATACCCATGACGGGAGAGTAAGTATCAGTGAAATCTGTACCATGTTGTTGCGTATAGCCCTTCGCGATAAGCCTGGCTTTGTAGCGTTCAACAGAACCGTTGGGGCGATGCTTCTTCTTGAGAATCCATCGGCAACCAATGACATTGGCGTCGTCAGGCCTTGGCGTGATAGTCCAAGTTTGAGCTTCTTCATGTGCTTGAAGCTCTTCCTTCATGGCTTCAATCCATTGTTCGCCTTCGGGAGAGGCAATGACGTCTTCGATTGAGAGTGTGTTCTCTTCGAGCGGGTCAGGGATGTTGATGGAGAGGTCTTCTTCTTCTTGAAGCAAGGATGAGGAGAGGAAGTTGCTTCGTAGATGGCTTCGAGAGAGCGGTGTCGAGGGCGAAGGGGAGGTGATATCCCTTCATCATCCATTGGGGCTGATCCGGAGGGTTGAATAGAATGATGATTGAATGCTTTGAGGGCTGAGGAAGAGGAAGAAATGGTGATGGGAGTGATGGTTTTTCTATGAGTAGTAGAAGTAGGCGGGCTTGAGTAGGAGGATGATACGACAATAGGTGTTTGTGCCATGCTTAGAGGCGAGGAAGCGAGGCGAGGAAGGAGAAGCTGAGGGGCTGAAATGAGGGCTGTTTAGGGACGTTTTGGAATGAGGTAAGGGGCTGATTATGCTTGGAGCAGGAGATGGTGCAATGGAGCTTGAGAAGTGGAGCTCATTAGGAGAGGAATGGCATGATACAGAGGACTAAAATGGTGTGTGTGTGTGGCCTTCTTGTAGTTTTTTTGATGGAGGAAGAGACTGTGTGTGTGTGTGTGTGCATGCCATGAATTGGCGCAAGTGGATGGGGAGCCAGTAGCGCTACCTGCTGGGTGTGGGGTTGGCGTTTTTGATTATGCGCAAGCTGTGAGCAATTGGCAGCTTGCGATTTTCAGCTCCTGAGATGTTGAGTTTGAATTAAAGTGGTTAAGGATGTATTCACACCATGGTTCACAGAGTTGTTAAATGTAGTAGCCGTAGGGTACTTACCGGATAGTGTATCTGGGGTAGGCAGAAAGGGCTCGGTGGTCGATGAGGGCGGAGCATCGCCGGGATGATTAAAGAGAAGAA
Source organism: Adiantum capillus-veneris (assembly GCF_014529385.1). Lineage (NCBI taxonomy): Eukaryota > Viridiplantae > Streptophyta > Polypodiopsida > Polypodiales > Pteridaceae > Adiantum > Adiantum capillus-veneris. Next base: position 118,509,603 of record NC_140956.1, read on the forward strand.
ATTCACAGAATACCACTGACCTTGAGAACAAAAACTTATTGGTTTTCGAATCGTAAAGATGATATGCCTTAACGCCATGAGTGTCGCCGTATCCGCATAAGAGAGTGTGGATGCTCTTAGGAGAAAATTTGGGTTAAGGACTGGTGAGCAAGGGATATGTAGGGGAACCAAAGATCTTGAGATGGGTTATGTTGGGCGGGTGGTTGAACCATAGCTGGTAAGCAGTTTGTGTGGATTGACGGATGAGAGGACTCGATTCTGAATGTAGGTGGCGGTAGCTATGACTTCTTCCCAGAAAGAAAAAGGAAGTCGAGCGAGGGCTAGCATTGAGCGAGCAGCTTTGACTAAAGGGCGATTCTTGCGCTCGGCGATTCCATTTTGCTGAGGGTGATCCGGAATTGTAAATTCCTGTGGAATACCATTTGATACACAATATTGTTGAAATTCATTGCTTTTGTATTCCCCACCATTGTCTGTCCTCAGTGCCTTGATTTTGCGATCCAGTTGTGTCTCCACGACAGCTTTGAAAGCCTGAAATTTGATAAATGTTGCAGCTTTATCTGGCAAGAAATAGACATGAGTGTACCTTGTATAGTCGTCGATGAAGATTAAGAAGTATTTGTTGCGAGTGAGTGATTGTGTCTGCATTGGGCCGTACAAATCCGAGTCGATAAGCTCAAGAGGTTGAGCTGTATGGGACTTTGACCTTGGAAACTTGAAATGCTTAGCTTTGCCCAATACGCATGCTTCACAAAATGTAATTGGTGTAATTGTGGTTGGCAAACCTACCACTAGCTCCTTCAGCTGCATATCTTTGAGTGCTTGTTGCGAGACATGACCTAGCCTGTAGTGCCAAGTAAGTGTCTCCTCTTGCTTATGAGAATTGATGACTGTTGAAAGTGCTTTGGCTTGGACTTTGCTGGAGTCGAGAGGATACAAGCGTCCTTCCTTGGGGCAGGATATAGAGAAAGGCTTGTGAATTGTGTCAATTGTATGCAGGATGCACTTATCATGCGTGAAAGAAACTGTAATGCCCTTGGAGGTGAGCTCTCCTACTGAGATGAGATTCTGCTTTAGACCAGGTACATAGTATACCTTGTCTAAGTGAGCTATAGTGCCATTTGGTAGGGTAATGGCAACAGTGCCATATCCTTGAGCATGTTGAATGTTGCTATCCCCCATGAGGACTTCAAGTGGGTGTTGAAGAGGAGTGTAGTGTGCAAGCCAATCAAAATGATATGTCATGTGATGTGTAGCTCCAGTGTCTAGATACCAGATAGAAGAGTTGTGATGTGGTTTAGAGGAGCTGAAGCTTGCAGCAAAAAGTTGTATAGAAGTAGGGTGTGTATCACCATCATAGCTTGAAATATTGGTGAAATGAGCATGAGCTTTGTGATGATAGCTTTCATTTGCTTTATGTCCGTTGAATCCTCCATGATTACCACCATGATGCTTGGTTTTGGATCTGCCGTCCTTTGCAATGTGTCCGAACTTCTTGTAGTTGTGGCATTGAACTTGACCATAAGGCGCATTTCTAGGGCGGTTAGAACCACCTTTATGCAACTGCCTTGAATTGTTGTAATGGTGGTTAGGACCACCTTTTCTGAAATTGATATGAGTGGCTAGAGCGACTGGAGTAGAGCCATTAGACTGTCTCTCAAAGCTTCTTCTTGATGGATTTTGGATACAAGGCCTTGCAATTGCATCTGGGATAGGGCTTGAGTAGTAACAAAGGCTCTCCAGCTTGCGGGTAAAGCCGCCAATAGAAGCATACATTGAAATTTCTCTGAAATCTCCATTCCAGAGATGAGAACTTCATCTAACAGTGGCTGCCAATTGTCAAGAAACTTGACCGCAGATTGGCCTTCTTGCATAGTATTGTTCACAAGCCTCTTGATCAGGGAGACTTGGTAAACAAGGTCAGTGTGCTCATAACTGTTGTTGAAAAACTCCCAAATAGCCTTAGAGGTGGATAGAGTTCGCACCATTTGGACTTGCCTATCCTCACAATGGAGTATAATCTCCATTTGAGCCATAATGTCCCTTGAATCCCATGCCGAGTGTAGCTCCATGTCGGAGGCGTACTCGTCTTCACTTGGTCTTGTTTCATCTCCAAAAACAATCTTCCAGAGGCCAAGTTGCTTCAAATGTAGCTCCATTCTCAGCTTCCACACATTGTAATTGTTCCCATTGAGCTTGTCAATGGTGAAGTACCTTGACTTGGTGGTTGCAACCATAGGTGACGAGGCGCTAGTCATGCTAGCCGAGTAAACCTTGGATGTGAGAAATGGGCGTAAAATAGGCCGTTGCTTCGAGAGAAGGCTCGTAGAGTACTTATGAGCTCAAGTTCTAAAGCTTTGATACCTTGTGAACTTGAGTGATATATAGAAGATAGAGTGAAAGAGTAGAGAAGGAGAGAATAGACAAAGAGATGGAGGTAGAGAAGAGAGAGAGGTGTGAGAGAGAAGGGAAGGGGGAGTTGACACCAAGTAGAGGAGGAAATTCAAATTTGAATTGCATACAACTGCTATAGAACAATACAGAGAGGAGTTCCTTTTATAGGCTTGGATAAGCAATCTAGCTGTTGTAGGGATAAGGTGTATGTGGTGAGGTTTGAACTCCGCTTAGGTGTAAAGTGCATTGCACTTTCCACAATGCTCTGGTGGGTTGATCTATCCCCACCTCTTGGCATCTTCCCAGACTAAAAGCCTTGTTATTGTGGGAAATTATCTTGCAGGGCCTATTCCTCCTTAGTTAGCTAGGAAGCTGCACCAACCTTACTTCAATTGTGGAGCTTTTCGGCGATGCATTCTTGGGTGGAAGTCTAACCCGGCTTTTAAAGCCGTTATTGTAGAGCAACATTCTGATTGGTGCAATCCCTAATATTTTCTCCCATCTTCAGGCTCTTGATCTTAATTCAAGCCAGCTTGGCCGTATGTCACATCTTTAGTATTTAGTTCTTTGGGGAAATAATCTCACAAGAAGTGGCCACCAGTTTTCACACAACATTCTTTTACCACCATAGTTACTAGAGATTGCTCTTTGAGAGTCCATCGTGAAAAAATTTGACTCGAGAATTAATCCAATCCAATCCAAGATTTAAGGTTTGTTTTTAGATTGCTATACTTGATTCACATGTTTGAATCTTAAAGAATGTTTGCCACCTTGCCGCGCATGTACTGGTAACCAAAGCTATAAGATTCGAGATGTTCCTTTTTTTCATCAAAATGATTTCCCACATGACATTTTGTGTCTGTGTAGAGAGAGACGAGAGACAGAGGCAAAGACCATATGAATCTCACTTCATTTGAGCAAAGTTTGTCGCAAATATCATTTTACTATTGTGTGCCAACAAAATCTATGTCAGAAGTCCAGAAAACTTTGATATTAGAGAACTGATTTTGAAAATTGTTACTGCACTCTGTCGATCACAAGTAATCCATGGCTAAAATATATGTGGCAATACTAGCCATAGACTGATACCCAAATCAAATCTACATAAGAGAACTCTTTCTCCTTCAATGGCTTCAATGTGGGCTAGAATCACTTTTACCTCGATCGTATTTCATGTGACTACATCATTTGGACCTTACACTATTTGGATATTCGATCAACATGATATGCCCACCATTGTTTTATATCATGGATCTCCGCTGAGGTTGGGGTGTTGTTCTCTCCGTCCTGCATCTTAGAAATTTTAGAAAGCCATGTGAATATATATGGAGGCTTAGATCCACAACAAACAAGTACTTACTGAGGAAGTTTACCTTATGTTGTGCCACGATCTTTGCAAGCAAGTAGTTGGAGTTTTGATCAAGCTCCATTTTAAGATCAATACATTGTAGTTTTTTCTGATCAAGGGCTGTTACAATGTTGATGATGGCTGCATTTGCGTCTACATCTCTAAGCTCAATGCTGAAACCTAGCTCAAAATGAGGATGGACTTGTTTGTCTTGAGAGGAATGATAGAACTCACAGCTTGCATGTGGTTTGAATAAGCTAGTAGAATGGGCCAGTTTTTCTGTAGTAGCAATATCTATGTTTTGTGAACTAGATTGATGGCCTCCCGTTGTATTCCCAAGGTCCTTAGTGTTGCTCTTTTGCAATGAATCGTTCTGTCGTTGAAGATCATGGACAAGGCTTTGGACTTCTTTGAGATACTCGATCGTACGTTCAAGGATTGTTACCTTATCTCTCTGTAAATCCATGTAGGTAAAACAAACTGTTAGAGAAAATGTGCATAATCTGAAAATTCAAGGCTCTGATCTTATGCAGAACTTTATAGCTTCAATATAGTAAGGGTTATGAACGATTTTGCATCTCTTTGCAATTATGATCAAAAGACAACTTCATTTAATGCTTCAAATTATTAGTCTGGCATAATGTATTATCTGTTTTTTGATAGAGCTTGATCATGTGTGCCCTCTTGCTTTTACGAGCATATTTTTGCTCTGGCTTTATAATTATCACTAGGGTGTTTAAGGTAGCATCACTGGCTTGCTCACAATATGGCTTGTTCACAAGGTCAAATTATAGCCTCTAAGCAAGTTTGGTGTAGTTGAGAGGCTATTTGGGCTTGTGGAAATTCCTATAGTGAAAGCAGTGAGCACAAATCAGTATAGATGCATTTTTTGCATATAGCTTGTCACAAGGTCAAAATTAATAGCCTCTAGGAAAGCTGATGATTAGCTGTGTACAACCTACTTTTGCTTGTTGGCAAACCAGGTATGCCAAACAAATGCGAGCCGGACGCTCAGGCTATTAAGGCTGTGGACAAGCCTGATGAGTGAATATAAATCAAAGCCTTTAATAATTATAACTACTTAGGCTTTTGGTCAAGCTTGTAAGTTTTGCAATATAACACAATAATTTTTGGACAAATTCTCACAATAATTAATCCCATATTGTGACTTACCTCAACATCATGAGCTTCTGTGAGGGCCTAGCTAGGTATGATTGGGGGTAGGGGACTGCCGGCCTGGTGGGGGGGACCGGTGGTCCCCTGCCCCCGTGGTGCCTCTAGAGCAGTAGCTCATGATGTTATGCATTGTATGAAAAACACTGAAAAAGACTCCGTTTTCCTACATGAGAAAATTTCTAAATCTTTTTGTGATATATAATGGCTTGCTCAAAAGCTCACCTAGAATGTGAATAAGCCCGGTATAGAGTTATGCGAGCCAGTCAATTACCTTGGTAATGTTGGGGACGAGAGTGCGGAGAAGGGAAATGCAGTCCCCTTGTTTGCGTCTGCGATTTCGCTCTGCAAACATGTGCTGCTTGGCAGATGCTGCTTCATTACTCTGATCATGTGTTGCTGCTTCCACATTAACACTACCTGCTAAGTGATTCTGTAATGATGCTTCTGCTTCTAATTGTCGTCTCATCAACACAAAATTAGCAGCTGATCCCGCAGCAGCCCCTTCCGCATTCATCATGTTTGCGACCTGGGGCAAGCGAATTCGCAATATCTGCTTCACACTGTATTTGTTTGTATTGATATTTGATCTCACTAGCTGGTTGGGCTTCTTCATTCTAGGCTGTACCGTCAAAATCCACGGCTGAAAAGCCCTAAACACAAATTTGCTCTGAGGCCAACCTGGTCTGGGGTTGTCTACAGCATGAAAAGGAATCTGATTGAGATTCACTGCATCTGATCCAGCTGGGTTGACAATATTACTTGTTGATCCCTGCATTTGCATTATCAAGTCTCTGTTGCTTCTTTTATCAGTGCCAAGTATGTCCGCTCCAAGACCCACAGAACTCATCTGCTCTCTTGCACTGGAACCATCCTTTACCTCCTCGATTGCATTACCAGCATTCTGGTCAGATGATTCAATACCTAGCTGGTGACTAATATGAAATTGATCTCTGATCAAGGGCTGTTGAGGCATGTAGTCGCTCAGAAAAGGCATTAAGGGAGGCCGACACGGCGTAACATCCATGACATTTCTTGATGATGAGAAGTAGCTGAAGGTAGGGCTGTCATGAAAGAGAAGCTGTTGATTACGATAGAAAGAAGACGGTGCCGCTGGATCATGTACATTATGATCATGAACTTCCAAGCTCAAACTTGGCATAATAGAGACAGAGCTACCATATAATGTGTGTGGGTTGCCTGTTTGATTGAGAATGTCAAGCTGATTAAAGCTAGTTACCATGCTCATTGGTGCAGCTTGTAGATCACAGCTGGTAGGAGTCCTAAGCATTTCATCATTATAATTACTGAAAGAAGGTTGAGTTGCAGGGCTAGGACTCATCGTTTGTTCCAAAGAAGGTGATGAGGAGCTTAGCGAGGAAGAAGAGAGGTAGGAACTTAATGCGAGGCTTGGTTCTCTGGCCATAGCTGTACTTCTGTATATTTGCATTGGGTTTATTAATGGATAACCCAGTGCTGTAGTATTCTGCTTCAACTCTGCCTCTCCAGAAATTCCAGAATACTGTCTACAATTGTTTGAAGGCAATGAGGCCGGCCTCGACCCTGATCTGCCACCGTCGATCAGCTGGGTATCAATTGTATTTGTGAACTCCAATAAATATTGGGGTAGCATAGAAGTACTACCACCACTCTCTGGAACCTATTGAGGAGTTTAAATTAGAATCTAAGCAAAAGATTAGGACGTCGCTAGCATGTCAATTGCCATGACGTACTATTGTACTGTGGACCAATGATGCATCTTTCATGATGTGGCCATGCCCACTTAATATACTAACGTTGACATAGCCACTTTTGAATCTTAAATTTGACCATATTGCACTTACCAGCTCTGTGGTGCCTATCTCCAAGACTCCAGCATTCTTTTGCAACGGTACACAAACTATGGTCTGCTTACAGAACAGGAGACAAAAGTCCCTTAATTAGGAGTCATGAAGACCACTTCAGTGATGAACAAATTCTGGTTGATTGAAGTTCTAGAGTCAGTACTAGTAGCTCACCTGAAATCCATGAGTTTGCAAGGCAAGGGGAGCTGGTTGATGATTATAGCTACTAAAATCATTTATTTGTTGCAAGAGCTCATTTCCTGAAGCCCATTGATGCTGCCTGCTTCTTGTTGCTCTTCCAGCAATCCTGCATTATGCATCACCAAATATACTTGATCAGTACTTGCAGATGTCACTAAATCATTCTGCTGCAGATGTAACTAATTCATTGAGTGGTGTCATAGCTAATTGCAGGTTCCCACGTACTCGGTGTGGGCCGGCGGGCTCTCAAAAGTGATTGGCTGCAATATATGGGAGAGAAGTTAACATTGCGTTAATCCTCGGAACTCCCCAAATTAATAAAGGAAATATGCAATTAAACAAGCACGTGAGATGCAGCCACTCTTTTTAATTAATTGTATGCTTGGTGTTTTGTTTTGTGATCAAAAGTTCTAGTGCTCGATTAATATCCGCACCAATTACAGGAATTTTCTTTGAAGTAACTGATCACTAGCTGCAAAGACAAAGATATCACGTACCCTAATCCCAGGGGCAGCAAGCGGCACTGTTGGTAAAATCTCTGCAAGACTAGTCCCATTTCGTAATCTTGGCTCCTCATCACCTGTTGATAATTATGCTCCACGGCTGTATTGGTGCCAGCGAATGCTTCGTTCACGTCTCCTCTACTCCACGCAAGCCTGCAGACAGCCAGACAGCCGGCCCCGGCATTAAATTATATAACATATATAGCAGCAACGCAAGAGTTCTAACTTCCCATCAGCATTAAAGATGAACTTGCTAAGCTAGGCGTGTGTGTTGGAAGCATTGATCAATTAGAGGTAGTTAGTTGGAGACTGACTTCGAGCCAGATAATTACTAATTTCTATACACAGCATTAGTAATTTGATTCGTAAGTGCTGACATATATGCTGCGAGGATAGATAATAAAGACCCTGGAAGTGGAGAGTGCACTTCTTTCCAAACTGTGTAATAGGTCCACCCAATTTGTTGGAGGAGCTGCTGAGCAGAGATGATCAATGGGAGATCAAAGCTGGCCGTTGCAAGATGATGATCGTCCGGACCAACAGGGGAATCATGCTGCTGGTTGAAGGGATCCATATACGTAATATTTTATATATAATATGAAGCAGACATGAAGCTGCTAGCCAATTTCTGAGCTACATGATTGGGATTATCTAATTACAATGCGCTCTACATGCAGAATAGATAAGAAAGAGATAGTGGGTTTCTCGGAAGTTTGCAGAAATGGGAAAAGGGTACGAAGAGTGTGTATGAGAGAGAGAGAGAGATCAGAGAGAAAGCGCAGATCGAAGGTCCCTTTTAAAATGTGGGCGTGGAGCTGATATATAGAGAACAAGGAGAAGCGCGGGAGAGATGCGCTTGGCCGCCGGGAATACCCAAACAGCGTCACGCGCTGCTCTGCCCGAGTCAGCCCCTTCAGGTCTTGTCGCTTCTCCTCGAATCCCGGCCCTCCAAGTGTCTCTATTATGAACTCTCTTACGTCACTGCTTTTCCCCGTCGTTTGGCTTATTTACTCACATGTGACCTTATTCGGTCCTCCTTTAGCCTATATACTACAACCTTATTAAAAAAAACGTTTTCCATTCCTTCCCCAACAAAGTTTTACAAAGTCAGCGTTTTAGACTTGCCAAGACCCAAATGTCCCTCTTCTCATAACAAGGTCGTCTACAGTAGACGAGGGCACTGCCTTAAAGTACAAATTGAAATTGCTAGTTCAAAATGTTATTTGAACTATGCGGATTGCATGCATGGCTTATGATAAACATCAACAAAAGAGAGTAAATTCTGTTGCTGGGGAGGTTGGGTTGCAGGAGTGTCAAGATGTGAGGAATCATGCACAAGGAGCTTTGGACGTGTTTCTAGATAGCAAGTTAAAGTATATGCTCAATAATTCCTAGTTACAAGTAGGAGTTTTCACATTTAATCTAGCAACGAAGCTAGCAATTTTCTAATTCATCTAGCAAATCACAAACTCCTATATAGCAACTTGCTCTTGGACATGTTGATCTAGTAAGTTCATATAGTAAGTCATAAACTCCTATATAGAAATCTATTCTTGGACGTCCTTATCTAGTAAGTTCATCTAGTAAGTTATGAACTCCTATATAGTAGCCAGCTCTTTGGCATCCTCATCTGGTAGTTTATAAACTCCTATATAGAAAAGGGTGTTTCATCTAGTTATTTATCACTTACAATGGATCAAGTAATTGTAGTAAGTTTGTCTGTCCCTAATTTCATTTTAGTAAAAATTCATTAAGCATAGTTAAACAACTAATTATTGAGAAATATCATGGTTACTCGTTCGATATCAATAAGTTTCTTAATTGATATATTTGTTACTAATACAAATAAGAAAACAAAATAAAGTCTCATAGTTGTAGACGAAGCTATAAAAGGAAAGGGATCAAAACATTTTACATCTCACACTCTATCATTGATATGCAAGTACCACAACTGCACACATTGTCCTTAGAGAGGAAAAGATATTACAGAATGATGGAGATTATTGTAAATTTTTTGAATAATTTATGTTATATTCATCCAAATAATATTAATGATACAATTCTTAACACAAACTAGATCACAATCTATACGAAAAAAACATCCAATTCAAATGTAAGTTGGATACCCTACAAGTACAGTCCACGTTGTGTTGATTATTCAAAAGTCTCATTAACTTCTTCACAAGCTTGGGCCACTAGCATCAAGTTATAAATTTATTAAATCAAAATATTTACATCTTCCAGATTATGCTAGAATACAAGGTCAAAATATCAATGTGGAGGTATATTTAAAACCTAGATTTCTTCAAAGTTTTCAACAAGCTTAGTTGATAACACCAATTTAGGAATTTTGGGACTTATTCAAGTCCCATTTTTAAAAATGAGAGTTGAGCTGTAACATTTAATGGCCTAATAAATTATGTGTAGCGGAAATTAGCATGAACATAGTGGGCATTTCATTAGAATAGATTCCTAATGAAAATTACAAGAGTGCTTGGGTGGAGAGAGCAACAAAAAGCATAACACCTAGTTAGATAGATCGACAATACTTTCAAAAGAGAGAGAAATTAAGCTTTTGACAATAGTTGAGGACTGGATTTTCATGGAGCCGGTCCCCCCTCCAAAAGGCTTTGTATTATGGTTTCTCCCATCAAGAGAGACATTGTACAATACAATTCTTTGTGTTCCTTCAAGACTAGCTAGTGCAATGAAGATGGAAACTTCATGCACTTAGCAAAACACTTAACAAACACAACTTGAATTATCCCCGTTTCAGACCCAAGACCTCACACACCTTCAAAGATGGTGAGAGCTAGCAGGGTATGAGAGTAGATTGAGAGGAAGAAGAAGTATCTTACGAGAAAGATGTACGTCTCCTCACATAATCACTCATATGTAGCATAGCTTAGCTTAGTAATTAGCTTGGTAGAGGAGATGAACATGCATTGAAGCTTGGCTCTTGGTTGGATTTGCATCCACATGCCAAGAGAGTGTTGATGTAGGCTTCTATCTCACAAGCTTGGAGTAGGTGATGAGTTCTCCATTAAAGCTTGGGAAGAGATAGTCTTCTCTTTCTTCACACATGAGCTTGTGTGAGTGTGTGTGTGATAATGCCTTGCAAAAATCAGCCCCCTCTCTCTCTCTTGGGCGAGCCCTCTTGCTAATTGCTCTTGCTGAAGCCTCATTGGCCCTCCCCAAGTCAAGCCAATTACAATTAAGCAGCATAAGTGATAGCCTTCTGACATGTGTCCCCCTTTCCCCTTTTGTGAGAGCTTTAGGTAATTAAATAATTAAACTAAACTCTCATTGGACCCCTTTGACTCCTGGCCAATAGGAATCAGGCAAGCCATGGGGCTCCTGAATGCTCATTGGACCCCTTGGGAGACTGCCCAATAGTCTTCTAGGAGACTTAATTCTCATTGGTTTCTTTTATTAAATGTTTTTAAATTAATTAAACTAGATTTACTCTAGCTTAATTCTCATTGGTCCACTTCAAGGGTCATCCAATAGAAATTGGGCACACCTTGTGGGCATCTGGCCTAGGGAGCTGACATGTGTCCCTCATTCCCTTTGTGTAAAGGGAGCCTGTGTGTGTGTGTGGCTTTCTCTCTCATCCCCTACCTTTAGGGCTCGCCCCCTCCCATGTAGGGATGTGCAAAGACTTTTAGGGCACACACAAAGCATCCAATTTTCCCTAGGGTTGACCTTTGGACACAACCTTTGAATTTTGGAACCTTAGCATTTTGGAAGTCTTAATGGGCTGAACCTTAGGGTCTTTTCAGCCCATTGTTGCACATGGCTCTTTTGCAGATGGCCCCCCCTTTGGATCCCTATTTTCCCTCCTTTCGATCCCTACTGTGGCCGGTCTGCTAGCTTAACCAATATTCTAGCTTTTTCTCCCCTGGCCTTCCCCACATTAAATGATCAGTTTAATATGAGAAAATCATTTAGGAGAATTAGATATTGATTATTATGACATGAGCTTTGAGCTTTTATTGGCTTACTTTGAATACTCATACCCTTTGAATAACACCAAATTGTTACTAGAACACCGATTTAGGTTTCATTTTCAAAAGGGTCCCTGCAAGGTAACTCTTATTTGACACGTTAAACTATCTAAACACACAAAAAAACCACCATTAATCATAAAGAAAACATCAAGATAATTTGCACCTTTTCAAGTACATATCTTAAATAATTCATGCAAAAAAACAGTGGATTATTGTAATGCTATGACTCTAGAAGATCTTATCAAGTGCTGATTTTTTCTATTACAAAAACATGAACTGTCATGTTTTCTATTCGAATGTCATTGCTAGTTATTTGAACCCTTTGTTAGGGATTCACAAAAGCATTTTATTCATTTACTAAATGCAAGATACCAGACATCCTTACTAATATTTGGAGTTACACTTTGCAAACTTTATCCCTTCTTTTATCTCAAGAAGTACATAGGCTTCAACACATTAGTATGGTAAGCGTAACAAGCTCTGTTCTATATCAAACTGAGGGTGAAAGAGAGAGTACATAAACGATCACAAGGACGCTGATGAATTTAACTAAATATTTTCTACAATGAGAAAGAGGTTTCTCCATATGGGTATGATTTGTTCCATCTTGCTATCTTGTGATGATACTCTCTATTGACCAAATAGACACTTCGATAGCATGTGGTCAACTTCACCTTTTTATTGGGTCTAGAAACCTTAGTGTTGTGTTTGTGGCTCCTTAATAAGCTGTTTGTGATGTTATTGTGGCTCATGAGGTTTCTCTTGTTCATTGAAAAATCCTTTCACTTTTCGACATGCTATTCCACACATCCACATTATATTTTAGAGGTTCTTTCCATCAATGTGATGCACAAGTAGATCTACCTCAAGTCTCCATTGTACATGCAAACTTCAAGCTACTCATCTAGACCTCGTCTACAAATGTGGGGACTAAACCATTAGTTCATTTTTGTGTCACGCTCAAATTAAGATCTAGAGCATTATTCAAAAGATTCATTACTTTGTTAGCGTACAAGGTAAAATCACAGCACTGCGCTCTCATTAACCCACGTGGCTACTCTTTAAAAATGTGGGGACTAAACCATTAGTTCTTTTTTGTGTTACGCTCAAATTAAGATCTAAGCATTATTCAAAAGCTTCATTACTTTGTTAGCTCGGAGCTTTGTTTGCAGGTTTGTCTCTGGCCACTGTTTGAGAGAGAGAGAGAGAGAGAGAGAGAGAGAGAGAGAGAGAGAGAGAGAGAGAGAGAGAGAGAGAGAGAGAGAAGGCTATAAAGCGAGTAACATCTTTTTGACGCTCCTCCTTTCAACCAAATCCATCATCACAGCATGTTATAATTTCCACACACATATTCACAGGAGTAATTGCTACAAGAGGCTGTGACTTTTTTCTAGCTAGTACTAGCTAAAGGAAGTAACAAGCATTGCTGGATGTGGGTCTACAGATTACCCTTCTCTTTCTATGCTTTTCTTCTGTGCTCCAAAATAGTGTGCATTTACCCTACGCTTAAGCAACTTATTAGGAGATTAATTAGCTGCTATGGCCTGGAAGTCAAAATCCAGATGCAAAGTGAGGGCCTCTCTCCAGCTGCAATCACCTACGCACAGGCATCTAGAAGGCATGTGGCTCTGTCGCGCTTTTCTAATCGTTGCAGTCAAAATTTAGATGCAAGGTGAGGGCCTCTCTCATGTTGCAATCACCTATGCATGCATAGATGCAATCACCTACACAAGCATCACATGTTGCAAGATTTTTTAATCACACATCGATCACAGGCGTTGACGACTTTCAAATCTATCATGCTCCCTATCAGGTGTTCTGTTCACAATGTCAGCAGATGCGAAGCGAGGGCCTATGTTTCGATGCAATCACCTACGCATGCATCTTGAAGGCATGTGGCTCTTTGCAAGATAAAAGATGTCGTGCCTTGCACCGTCTTGGTCGACATGTATGCTTAATGTGGTGCGCTTGAGAAAGCACAAAAAGTGCTTGGAATGTCACCTCTTGGAATGCATTAATTGTTGCATGTGCCCAACTAGCTATTGTACTGGCACCTTATACCTGTTCACATGAAAGCAAAGAGCCATGAAGAAAAGACTACCTCGTTGACATGGTGAGCGCATTCTTCAGTAGCATAGAGTCTCTAGGCCAAAGCTCCTCCCTATTCATTCTAGCGATAGAAGGTCGACAATGTCACTGTTTGCCTCATCGGCATATTGGCATCGACTTTCTTTTGCAGTGAAGCCTCTGTGCCTTCCCCGTGTAGCAATCATAGCAGCTTTGTGTGCAACAAGACCCAGTGGCTAGATGAATAGTATGTCCAACTTCAACTACCTTACTCAGCTTGTTTCTGCAAGTGCAACTAGTTATGACCAGCATTATGCCGCTCCAAGTATAGCACATGGAGATTCAACAACCCTGTGCCCTCGACCATCCTTCAATGTTCATGGAAATGATATACAACAGGTCCCATGCCTAATTCTCAAGATTCACACCATTTTCATTCTGCGTAGTATGCCCGCGTAGCAGCAAGCCGGACAGACCCAGAAAGGAGTATCAAAGATCTTTCAAACCGTGGTAATATTTCATAGATCATCAACCTGGACAGTACTTCAGATGCTTGCCGACATGATAGCACTCCCAAAGCTCAAATATTTCACTCAGATATCTCATCAACCTCCTCCATGGTCAATAGTATGATCGGGCATCGTGCATGTCGAGCCATAGTGATCTTGATTCTTTGATGCGGCCTCCCTCGATGCTGTGTAGTCCTCTGCCAGTCGTGGGCGTCTGGATCTTAATCCTAGCTCTGTCGCTTGGTTTATCAATGTGCCTCTGGTGTGAGGAGAATGTGGGATCTGCTGTGGTAGTATCTGCTCCGATGGTTTAGTGCCCGCTCTAAAGAAGTCTGTGATCCGCCTTGACACTCACTAGCTTCTCCTCTTGTCAGGCTCTTTCTGTGCGTGCGCAGCTCGAGCAAAAAAAAATCCCAGGCATCGATTATTATCTCTAGTCCTCATTCCCCATGACTCTAGAGAGTGGTCCAAATCCCTCTCTGAACAAGCAATGGAAGCGGCCTCATATCTTATAGTTAACGGGACGTGTCCTGGCCTCTGTTGGTACTCCGTTGTATCGAAGCTGGTGTCTTGTCACAACGTTGTCCTTCGCAAGCTGGAGAAGACGCGCTATATAGAAAGCCATCTTCGTGCCTAGCTCATGTGTGGGTTGTATCGAAGATCACAATTGTGTACCATAGTTACCCAACTTTGACAAGCCCCAAAGTGTAAGATCACAGCTCGAAGAGGTGAATGCACCCATTCGTAGTAGAAGGCCCACGTTCACACCTGAATTGAGTGGTAGTTTACATCTTGAATAGAGGGAGATCACTGATTCCTTTAGAGCACTTCAGAGCTCAGTACGACTATTTGCATTGGCGGACATTGACCCGATGCCGGTGTCCTCGGGCATTGATGATGATGATTTTAGTCTCACTTTATGTCAGTTTTTTTTATACCAAGGCATTGGATTAGATCCATAAATATTAAAAAAAGGACCTTTTGAAGAGGCCAGATGTATTAACATTTTATTTCATTTCATTCATTCTCTCTCTCTCTCTCTCTCTCTCTCTCTCTCTCTCTCTCTCTCTCTCTCTCTCTACCCTATCGCTATCGCCAGCACATCTTTCTGCACGCGGGAAACCTCAGTACCGCTTTGCTAATTGCAACCGAAGCTAGCTGCATCCATGGCGCCCTGCATTTAGCAGTCGAGCTGCACCGCGCCAATCGACAGCTAGCTGTGCGAGCTGCTGCTCAAGCTCCAGACTCATTCGCTGCCCTCCCAGTCGACGTCGAAGATGTTGGCACGTTGGAGAAACAGGTAGTATGTTAGTTACTTAGCACTGCACGCGCGCAGCCCGCCCACCAATTGATTATTGCTTTGATACAGAACCCAAGTTTACTGTGTGCTGATAACATCTCTAATGAGAATGATATTGCAGGGAATGCGGATGCTGCTTGCAGAAAAGCCGGCGAAGGTACACAACAGCTTGGAGGGAAGAGTAAAAGGGAGGTCAAGAGAAGGGATGCAGAAGGATACGTCCACGAGCTGCAAATTCGCAAGTTCTTCGCAAATACACCATCTTCGCAAGTTCTGACACACAGTGTATGTTGTTAAGCAATAACTACTTCCATTGTCCATGGAAACGTCACATGGCTGTGTTTCTGTAATTGCCTCGTTGCAGTCTCCAAGTGCATATCCAGAACGTCGGCAGGGCTGATCACTTGAACACCACACCTAGAAGCTTTCTGCTGCCAGGACCTATATATGGTCAGACCAGTTCGAGTTTGCAAAACTAGACTTGTCTGAGTTCTCAGGACGTGACCAAGTAAAACAGGCTAATGTTGTTTGCTTTGTGCAGCAATAACGAGTACATCCACTGGAAGATGATTACGCCAACATAGGTTCACCACATAAAAGAATCCCAAAAGCGACGTTCTGCAAGCCCACGTCGTCCCCACTCGATCTGCAACAAATTTCCAGCAGTAAGTTTTTTGACGCATAGTCACTCTCTCTCACTCCGAGAGAGAGAGAGAGAGAGAGAGAGAGAGAGAGAGAGAGAGAGAGAGAGAGAGAGAGAGAGAGAGAGAGAGAGAGAGAGAGAGAGAGAGAGAGAGAGAGAGAGAGAGAGAGAGAGAGAGAGAGAGAGAGAGAGAGAGAGAGAGAGAGAGAGAGAGAGAGTATTTTCTACAGAGTCTGTTTTTCAAGTCATTTTTTTCTTGCATTCATGCATGTCAATAGGTTCTACATTACTCTGAGCAAATGCTGCATCAGATCAGAATCCTTCTAATTGAAAAGCTTGTGTGCTTGTTGCAAAGCTACAATATGACACAATTGGCTAGAACATAAATCCAAAAACGTTAGCTTATCCATCCTAATAGAAAGCACGTGTTCTCCATGTGTCATGGACTCTGGCTCAGACAGGTTTAGACCACCGTCCACAAATAAAATGGTCCACACTATGGAATTGTGCGCAACTTGCCAAATATTTTTGTGTCAAAGTGTGGAGTGCAATAAGGAAATATGACACCAAGAGGAGGGCAACAAAGAGAGAAAAACGCAAAAGAAGAGAAGTGGCTACTAAAATAGGACGGACTCATGAGAGAGACACTATGTGAAGGCAGGCATATTTGTTCAGCTTTATACAAGCTGCTCAACCTGTTGCTACCCCATCCTGGCCAGCTAGCATTGTCTGACCGACACAGCCTTGACTGCCCCTGCCCTGCCTTCCCTTTGTTGCTCGTAGCACCTGGTGTCTGTTGTGTTGGCTGTCACTCCTTTCTTGTAAGCCTTTACATCACCCTCGCTTGTGTCAAGTAAATAATGACACCCTGTTGGCTCGAAATGTTGGCACCTCTTGTGGTATTTCTTTACTCTTACTGCACTTGAGAAAACCTGTAAACAATGACACCATATTGGCCCCAAAGGTTGGCACCCCTTGCCGCTCTTGGAAGCCCACGTGCACTCTCCACACCATCTTCGAGGACCCCCATTTCGAAGGTCCTCCTACTGCCTTTGCTAAGATCGCGTGCTGCTTCTCGCTCAATCAAACCGCTAGCTAGCGCTACAGTGCAGCCCGACTTGCGTGCCCACTACATGTTGTATTAATAAGCTGCCTTTTAATATTCACTTCCTAGCTATTTATCTATATTGAACTGCAATATATTATTTCCTCTCTACAAGGTTATTCCCGCAACGTCAAATCAAAGAAGGCCGTAATCGTCAGGTGGTCCGTGCGAAGCTGCAAAGAGTATAGTGGTTCGCTTCTTTGAAACATCTGCTAAGAGCGCCCTCTGCCAGCAGCAGCTGAGCGTCCAAAAGCCAGCTGCGCGCCGCTGCACAGGGCCCGACTCATGATCATATGAGCTGCATAATATAAAGCTGCGTGCCCACCTGCTGTAAGCTCTTGCTAGCTAATTAGCTGGATACTGCATTCGACTGCAATATAAATCGTCTGTAGGAGGTTATTCCTGCGACATCAAATCAAAGAAGTCCGTACAGCTCGTCAGCTTGTCCGCGCGAAGTTGCAAAGAGTTATACGGTGGTTTGCCGCCCTAAAACATCAGCTATGACCGCCTTTTGCAGCAGCTAGCTGAACGAATTGTGCGCGTCTTCGGTTAGTTGTGCGGCGCAATTGGTGGCGGACCGAATTGGAAGCTAAGCATCGTCTCTGGATCAGTGCCGCCTTAACAAGTTTCCATTACCAGCCAGGTATTTATTTCCAATTTTTTACCAGTGCTCGAAAAAAACATTTTTTCAAAACCTTGCCAAACCTACATATGTGAAACAACACAATTTGAAGGTTTTTATACCAAATTACAGTAAATTTTTCCAAATTTTGTAGGTTTTCTCACTTTCAAATATAAAATTCAGAGGTAAATCTCAAAATTGGTAGGTGGGATTACACTAAACCTAGGTTTTTTTCGAGCTTTGTAAATTTCCACCAAAGAAAATACATTTCTTAGCCAAACAGAGGAATGGCACAAATTGGTAATTTCAAGCATCGAATCATGTCGGTTTTTATGTCAAAAAAATGAAGCCTTTATCACAATATTCTACAAAGTGTGCACCTTTTATTTGCATTTACGATTGTATTGAGGGAATGTAAATGCTGCTGGTATTGAAATTAGAATTGGAATGTAAATGCTATTGGTATTGAAAGTTCATTTGGAAATGGTGGTTGGTGCCATAGTTGGGAATGGTATAAATTTATCAATTCAATTTAGCATTGCACTCTAGAGTCTTTGTTTGTACTCTTGTTTGTAGCGCGAGACCCTAAAGGGTCTTCCCTAACGACCCTAAAGAGTTGTATTTGCTACAAAAATATATTCATTTTACATTGTACTTCTTTGATTATTTTAAGCCTCTGCTTTGTAGGTTTGTAGTAGTATTCATGTCTAGCTGTATTTAGCTTACATTAGGTCTTGAGAATATAGCTTGATGTGAATTATTTAATGTGAATTGTAAATTGAGAGGGGTAAGATTAAGCTTTCAAGTTGAAAGGGGTGTCACTCTGACTAGCCAGTGTTGCTTGTGGTATCCACTACAGATGGCTGGTCAAAGTGAGCAAACACTATGTGATGACATTGATAGTGAAAGTATAAGTGAAGTGCGAGAATATCCTATAGAGAAACGCAGAGAATTTGTAGACTTGCAGTCACAAATCTTATTTCATGAGTTTGGGCAGGATAGTGCTTGGCCCGAAGACCAATATCTATTGTTTGGAAGGTCTGGGAGAAAATGGAATGTTTTAACCATTTTCATTGACGATGTAATGGCATGGGATGTAAATGTAAAGCTTTTGACTCTCAAGAGGAAGCTAGGACTTGTTGACCGCTACAAGGTAGTATACCGCTCAAACGAGGAGACCATGTCTATGGTCACCTTGATGGACAGAGCGAAAGTGATAGGACATATTATTCCTAGAAGAAAAATTATTTTGTATCGACTGCCTCCACCATATCCCACTGCACAACCACCTTATTAAGTTTACTATGTACTCTCCTTGCAAAATGGATGACTATTTCAGCATCTCTTAATAATATTTGATCACTAATGTACTCATTTAAAGGTGTTTATGTTGTACGTTCTTTGATTTGTACAAAAGTTCACACGTATATTTATATTTGGTCTGCAGTCATGGGCACAATAACTTCTTGGAAGTGCGCGTGTAATTATAAGTGTTCACACTCTATTAACGGTTGGGAGTTGGTGTCAAAACGGACCTTTTATTTTCATCAAAATCAAGACTCATTAGGAAAGCTACATCCTTCTGTGACCAAGCGTAGAAGGGTACAAAGTGACATTGATTTGGATGTCACACATAACATCACAGAACGAACAGAAGATCGACATGTAGAAAGAACTGAAGAGTCCAATAGTGATGGAAGGAAGGCTTTCTGCAATTGTTCTTTCTATTGCTATGGCGGGCGGTTTGTGCATACTTCAACCCTTTATCGACACCAAATTCTTTCAAAGAGATTTGGAAGCTTGAAGCTCCATTTTGGTTTAGATGTGCCACATGTAGCACCTTCCTGGAGTGAAGGTCTCAACGTGGAGGAAGAGAAAATGGAAGATTCAAATGGTGACCATCATGCAGATGGTGACGACCATTTACAGGCTGATGCTAGCGTGCAAGATAGTAGGGAGGAAAATGAGGAAGGGACATCTAATGTTCTCTTTGAACTAATAGAGAGAATAGTAGAACTTCAAAGTTTATGGGATGAACATAAAATGCCGATAGGTGTTCAAGATCAAATGCTACGTCTTCTGTTTGGTGACCTTGGTGGAGCTAGGGTAAAGAACTACTCTTCGAAAAGAAGCCTAGCTAAATTGTTGGTTCAGTTGCCAAAGACATGGGAAGGTGAGCTTGGAGGGGTACAAGTACCCGCGTGCTGGGATCAATTACAAACAATGTTGAAAGGTTTGGGGATGGTGACTGCCTCTCGTTATCGTATTTGTACAGGAAGTAATGGAGCAAAGCACACACCAGAACTTCTATACCCAAGTATAGAGGACAACTTTGTAGGAGAGGTTCTAAGGTGTGCCTGTTCAGGTGCTTCAAACTCCAAAAAGCTTAAACGTGACTGTATTACTTGCTGTGAAAAGTGCAGAGTATGCACAAAGCCAAGAAAGTCAATGCTTGCTTTTGATTATATTCCAATAGGACCTCAACTGAAGCTTCTTACAAGGAGTAGAACCTTTTGTCATGAGCTATTGAGTTTGTGGCGCCATAAAAATCAATGGTGTAAGGGAGATGCATTTTCTACGGGAAGGCATATAAAGGAATTTTGGGATGGAACAAAATTCCAAGGAGTGAAGAACTTTTGGGACCCATTGTCAACATATGAGCTGCCAGTTGTTTGCTCTACACCTGGATGTAAGAAGTCTTACACGACTTTTCCCTTTGACAAACGCTCTCAAAAACTTGAAGATGCATGGGATGCTGATCGAGCAGTGTACACTTTTATCTGCTCCGAATGCAAGGAAGAAATCGAATGTGAGAAAAGGTTGTGCAAGGTAATGATGTCTATCTTCCTCTTTTTCTTAGCAAAATATACACTGAATGTCCTTACTTACTCTGATTGTTGGTGTGCATAATCAGGGTGACCCTAGAAATATAGCTCTCTTGTTGCATTGGGACGGGTTTCAAATTTCAAGAACCACACAAAAAAGTTGTGGGGTTGTGGAGATTATGGTGCTCAATGCTGGAAAACAAAACTCTATGGATATCATGCCAGTCTTGTTTATTCCACAAAGCTGCAAAAAGATTATTAAGTCTTCCGGAGATGTCTTCGGATCATTTCTGAAACCATTAGTGGATGAGTTGGAATCACTGTATATTGATGGAGTGGATGTATTATATGAGTATCCACTAGAAAACATCTTTGATGATACGAGGGTGGAATCTAAATTCTGTAAGATACGAATTATGGTTATGATGGTTACCGGAGACCATCCGGCCCAATGCAAGATTGGCTTGTTCAAAAATGGGGGACAAGAGTTCTGCAGGAGAGATAAGCCACATGCATCACTTGCAAGAGATAGGCCTGGACTAGAAGGGAGGTATATTTACAATGAAAATCGCTTACAAGTCAGATACCCACCAGTTGCAAGAACAACAAACGAGATGGTTCATGCCATAGCTGAGGCAAAGAGGTGTTGTACTTTTGCTGAGAAGGATGAGATTTGGAAGAAAGCTGGTTTATCAGGGGAGTCAATACTTTGGAGACTCTTTGACTTATATGGATTTGACGCCTCTCTTGACTTGGTTTTTGATGTAATGCACACCTTGTCTCTAAATGTTTTCAAGAAGTATATTGCACACTTATTCCAGAATGCAGATTCTTCAGTGAAGAAAAATATTGATGAAGCCACTTTGACTGTTACAAAATTGGCACCAACATCTAGATTCTTCAGTGAAGAAAAATATTGATGAAGCCACTTTGACTGTTACAAAATTGGCACTAGCATCTATTCGCTATGGTCGGTGGCCAAACTCACCAAGTGTCTATTATGAATCCTTCAAGGCGGAAGAGAATCAAAAGTTTATGCAGTGGTGTCTACCATATATTCTAAGAGTCGTAGATGGTATTCCGCATGAGATGCAAACTTTAGGAATCTTGTTGGTGGACATAGCACATAGCTTTTATGGCTACAGTCGAGAACATGGAATGTCGGCTACTGACATTCAGGTTATCAAATCCTTGATGCAATCTTGGAGAATCCGAAAGGAGGAATACTCAGGAGCAAACTCATCACCCTTGGAGCATGTAGCTGGAAGTGGGGAACTACTTGAGGATATTTTGCGGCATGGACTACATGACATATATTGGTGCTATATGTTCGAACGTTTAGTGAAAGCGTACAGTGCTATCAAAACAAATAGCATAAATGATGAAGCATCTTTTGTACAATTCTATCTGAGAATGTTTTTCACAAAAGTATTCCAAGCAATCCAACATGATAAAGATGCCCTGCTACCTTGTGATAGAGTCCTACAACAATTGCATAGTGTATTGGGTCAAACTACTGCAGCTGATTGTGCAATCGGGGCCTCCATTGAGTGCTGCACTTCACATCTTGATGGACTATTCAACGTTACTTCTATTGGAAAGGCAAGATCGTTGTGGAACGACATCTTAAAGTATGGCAAGAGAGCATCTTGTACTGATAACATTCTTATGAAGGGTATTGCAATATCAAAGAGGAGGGGTAATTATAGGGTTCCAACATCTGAGGAGGTTACCTACTTAAGGAGCTTTTGGAACATCGATGATGAAATCTTTTCATTTGGTGATGTGCAAACATATGACAAAGTCTTCTATAAAGGAGAACTTTTCAAGATTGGCAATGATGTAGTTGTAAAGGTGGACGCGTTAGACACCTTGTCTGAGGAGAGAGGTCATTGGAAAGCTCGCATAACCTCTTTCTTCTCCATGCAGCTTGATGGGAAAGCAATGATGTTTTTTGGTGCAACTTACTACAAACAATGTATTACAGGAGACAATTATTCAGAGGAACTAGTCATAGATACAATGACTGGAATGAGCATTCTTCAGAAAACACCGCTTCCATTTACTTGGGATAGTGTGCGGCCTATCTATTCTTTGCTTCATAAATTTATCCCATTGCCATTACCGAGGAGCCAAAGATTGATTGCATATGAAGTTAAGGACCTAAAGCAGAGGGCTAAGCTACTAATGGAAGGCAATTGTGGGAATGTACCCTTGTGGTTGGAGCATGATGACATTGTCAAAGTCCGTTTAGAAAACAATGGTACAATACAATTCAAGCATGCTGTTGTAAGATGTGTACAATGTGACAGCAAAATCACAAAGCTTGCTATTTTGAAATCTGATGCAAGTGATCCTCATATATGGAAAGTTCATGAGGAGGAAAACACATGGAGAGATTGGGATTCTTGTGTTCTTTTAATCAAAGATTGGATTGTACTAAAACGTAAAAAAGTTATAAATCTTGGAGAAAGTGATCGATGGATCCCTATTTTATGGAGATGTCCATAAGTCAAGGACATGAGAAAAAGACATTCATAAAGTACTTGATCACATAAGGCTTTTGCTATTAGAGAATTAAATGATTTTGTGGTTTGAATTTTATTATATGTTTGAGCATTGTTCTCTCTATGATTTATTTTCATCTTAACTTTTTGTATTGTTCGAGTTATATCTCAAGTGGCACAAATTGAAACTTTTTGGAGTCTATCTTATCTGCATATGTCGACTACTCTTGTAGGGCTCGCATGGATCTTCCACAGTCAATTTTTCAGCAACTAGTTTCACTTCCTCATGAGGAGACTGTGAAACTACTCGACGCTTGGAGGGAACATCACTCTTTGGGTAACAAAAGGGTTGTTGGTAACTCAACTAGTTCTCTTCCATATGATCCGATCATATATGATCAAGTCTTTAGAGCTCCTCCTCCTAAACATAGAGAGCACAATAAGTTGTATGCTAGAGAATTTCTTAAAAAAGAGGATCATGGTCAGTATAGAGTGTTGTGTGCAAATTATGGGATGGTGCGAGGGTGGTTTGCAAAGGTAGGGCCAATTGCAGATTTGAGACATAATAGCAAGGGTAAAGATATGGTTTTGAGTATCATCCGAGAGAAGATGGGTGAGCTAAAGCCAGTGAAAGTATATGGTGTGGAATATTTGTGGAAAGAGTCCGACATTTACAATTGGTGTATAAAGTCATTGGCGTCCAAAAGAAAGTGGACCAAACAAAAGGCTTGCAAAGGCGCTATAATGGTATAAGTTTTTGTATTATCTTTTTATTTTGCTTTCAAATCATATGCTATGTAGATGTTTATCTTATTCTTGAGTTATGTTACATTTTTAAGGATACTCATGATGTTCAAGAGCTTGACAATGATGGTGTAGAGAAAGAGACAGAATTATCATCAAAGGTAATAGTATAGAATGATTTTTAAGAGTTTTGATATTAAGTTTCTTATTGAGTAATTTTTATTAGGACGAGGATGCTTCCAAGCAAAGTTATGATGAGAACTTTGTAGATGTGGTAGAGGGCGATAAAGACATCTCAGAATCCACACTAGTAATTGATATATACTATTCTTTATACAAGTGTAATGCCGATCTTTTTAAAGATTTTTTAAAGTTTTGTGTATGTCTTATGTATTCAGAAAGAACCTGATGTATACATTCCAGAAATATCTTGGGACAATGATGAAAATCATATGGCTGCATATGAGGTATATGAAGATCATGCTACTTCTTTTGCTCTCTCTCATTTCATATCTACATGATGATTTATTTATGTGAAAATGTTGGCTTAGGAGTATCAAAATTTTATGAAAGAAAATATCTTTTCTAGTGCACTAGGAGATGTGGATTCAATGTCTTTGTCTGCTGGTGATAAGTCTCATGAAACTTCAATCGAGAAGCCGGTGAGATTTTGTTCATGTTTTTTTCCCATTGTGTAACATTTTTAGAGATGTAAAAAATATCAAGTTGTGTTTTTTGTGTTGGTAGATATCGGATAAGTTAAATAAAGTTGAAAAAATTGCATCTAAAGGGTGCGATGAAGAGCATTCTAGAAAGAGTACTCGAAAACGGAAGGTATTCAAATTATACTATTAAACTAATGCTAATTGTAAACTTGTTAAATAAATGTCATTAAAGTAAGCTTGGGTTATGTCTTAGGCTACAACTAAGCTTGCTGAACTCCTTCAAAAAAAAAAAGAAGGGTCAAAAGCTAAGAGGATTCAAAAGTCAAAGGTAGCTGTTTTGTTTTTTGTTGATGGCTCTAAACACTTATACTATGGTAATAAATCTAAAGTAATGTGTCTTGTCTCTCTTTTTAGGATGTTGAGAAAGATGTTTTTGTTTCTAATGAGAAGGCTACCTTGGAAGTGCAGGTTTGTTTTCAATCTTACAAATATATCTTATGCTTACTCTCGAAAAGATTGCAACCATATTCTCTAATTTAACTCTTTATTGTGTAGGCACGCAAACTCACTAGAGAAGATCAAGAAACCATTCTGATGAAATGGTTTGGGGTTAGAAGAGTGGAAGAAGTGTATCCATTTGTGAAGCCTACTTACATGGCTTTAAAAAAAACAAACTCCTTTTTTTGTAGAAAAACGTGTGAAACTAGCTCTTCTACTATGTGTGAAGATTTGGTAGCTTGGCTTTTATTAGAAGGCATGATGATTGTAAGACTTGAAAAGATTGGCTCTCTTTCTTTGAAGGATGTAGAAGTAGCTAATGATAAAGACTAATGGTTGTATGATGGACTTTGTAAGAATTTTTGAGAGACATCTATATGAAAGTGATCATTTTTAGTTTTCTATTTAATCTTTATCTCTTTTAGTCAAAAAGTATGTGCTATTTTGTATATGCTATGTTAAATTGATTATTTATGTGGATTATTATAATACAACTACATAGATAGCATTGTGTGGTTACAACTATGTAGATGAAAGAAGAATTTCTTACTATATGGTTAGTTAAAACTCCCATATAGCTATAATATTATGGCTACAGCCATATAGGAGAATCCGAGTCAAACTAGTAAGAAATATTGCTATATGGTTACTTAAAACTCCCATATAGCTATAATATTATGCTTACAACCATATAGGAGTATTCTCATTATTACTAGTTTGCACTCTTACTAGATATGTGTATTCAATCTAGTAAGTTGCCTAGTAATTATATTTTTTTTGCTATATAGAAATGCGTCCAAAGTTCCTTGTGATGTGTCATGAGAGCATTTGCAAGTTGTGGTTGTGAATATCGCAGTGCTGGGTTATTTCCTGAAATTTCTTGCTCCCATGTCTTGCAGACTTCCACTGTTGGCACCTTCTCTCTAAGGGTATGATGGGGCTCTTTTCTGGCCATTATATGCAGAGGACCCTGTGGAGAAATCGCAAGTGTTAATACTTAACACTATGGCTGGCCCCCCTGTTGTTTATTACTGGTTGGGTTGTAATAGGCACATTATTTTCAGAGGTCTTCTGTACACAGCTAGTATCATCCCCTGCCAAAGTAGTAATATTTTAGGAAGCAGCAGCAACGTACGTGCAGCCCGCATGCACTAAAGAGGGTGCTAATATTTTTGTGGCTATCATGGTTTGGGAAGGTTTGGGAATCAGATTTTGCTGTTGGCGAACTTGTAGGACAAGGTGGGTTGCAGGCCCTCTTAATTCCAACAACGACGATTTTCATTCTACATAATTCTGGCACTGTGCAAAAAATCTCTTAACTTTGAAACGGCATCGCTCAGCTGCGTGATCAAGCTCCATACCACATGTAGCTCTAAAGTCAGCCTTCACTGATGACAGTATGGGTAAAGTTCTCCCCCATGTTTCCGAGTAGAAGCTGCAAATAAAAATGTAGGTAGCTACTTTTTGAGCACAGGTAGCCATGGTTGGTGGCATGGACTTGGATGGCTCAAAGAAGTATTCATAGTGTCATTTCTAGAGGCAACAACTTCACCTTTAAGTACAATAAATGTCTGGCCCTTTCACATGATACTACAATTGATGCAGCCTTGGTTGTACCCTGCGCAGGTGAGAGCAGTCTAGGAGTGGATGTCAAGCATGTCCTCAATTGCTGTTTTGGGGGGCTGTAAGGCAGCTTTGATTTCTACCTCTAGAATGGTAGCGATTAATTGGTCAGAAACCAACAAAAAAGGTATAAGAAAAACAGAATTTGAATGTTCAAAAGAGGTAAATTTCTTCTTGATGGGCTCAGTATAGACTCAGAACATACTCTTCTGCAATTCAAAAGACATAAATTTCCTCTTAATGAACTCAAAATAGACTCAGAACACTCTTTTGCCATATATGATCAGATAACGCTGTCTGACTGTAGCAATGCATGATGCTTCTTTAACAAATGTAACAAATCCAAATCCTCTAGATTGGAAGTGGCCACTAGTCTGAGTACTCATGACTATAGCTTCCTCGACTGGTCCAAATTTAGCTTCAAAACAATCCTTCAAATCATCTCAGTATTGCGGTGTTTTCCCTCCAAATTAAAAGCGACTAGAAAATGGACGCAATCAACCACAACTCGAATTTGAAAATGTCTACCTGACCCTACAGAAGGTGACAGGCCCCCCACAAAGATCTTGATAAAACGAAGATTTTCTGTATATCCACCAAAGGGTTGCCACTCCCCTACCCATGGAGTTATAATTAGAATTGACTGGGAGTGTTTGACCATCCACTTGATGCGACACTTTGCTGGCAAGGGCTAGCATTGCCATAAAGAAACCATGGCCCCATTAGGAAACAACTCCAAGAAGAAGCTGAATTAATCGTTAAAGGAAACCCCCATTTGGCATCCCAAGTGCTGCAACACGCACATACACCAACATAGATATAACAAAAAATAATGAAAGTTCAAAGACCATCACATATCTTGTGCATTATCAAGAGCCCATAGATGGATCTAAGAAAGTTAATGTCTGCTGTAATATCACTCCAGAATGCACTACCTCCAGGCGCATGTTCAAACAGGGAAACATCAAAACTGTGAGCTCTTGGAAGCCTTAAATCTACATTGTGCCAACAGTCCCATGGGTTGCCCATTGTATTTGCATGGGTGTGGCGGAGCTATAGAAAAGCACTCCATCATTACTGAACTCAGGTAACAAGTAAGCATGATGAGATGGAAGGTCCAATCTTCCAAGACCAGCAATGCAAACGTGCATCCATCTGAATTGTATTGGCCAAGGCGACTACCAAATGTTCCAACTCGCACACGACTTGAGGGTGAAGGAATAGGGAAGCCTGGTGAGCTTTTTGGTCACAGAAGTCCCTAGGGAGTGATGGATAGGTGGAGGAAGGCCATTCTCAACAGGATTCCCGAAACTTCTACAAGAAGAAAGATGCCTTGCAAAAAAATTGACAAGAATAGGAAAATTGATTTTACCAGGAGAACTAGTCAAAGGTGGATGTGACTGCTGGCAAAAATGACGAGTGTCTTCTTGCTGAACACTTGGAAAGAATCACACAACAACAAATGAGCACCACACAACACTTGCCCTAGGCAGCAACAAATCGAGGAACCTGACATCAACTCCCACTTTCCAACATATCAAATGATTTGATAAAAGGTAACAATCAATAGAAGAGATTGTGGTAGGTACGTTGAAAAACACCCGGGGATGCATCATTACCAAACATACCACTTAAAAGAATGAAAGAACAACTTACACCCGTTAACTATAAAAGAAACGGCGCATTATAGAGCTGCCATTATCTTAAGCTCATCCTTGGTGAGAAGCTTTTCTGCTATACATAAATACAATGGCAGAAAGCCTTATCATCAAAGCAAGAGAAGACAATACAAAATGCGTTACTTTATGGGCGTGCTTACACAGAAGAAACGACAAAAATTTTAGTGGCTTTTAGGAGGCCCATGAACAAAATGAATTCATACCCTTTCATCAGTAGGCTTCACGCAGAAGGAAGCATCGAAGCCGGCACCGCAATTAGCAATAGCTCATATAAGAAAACGCATCTAGCCTTCCCACGACATGTGTTGCACAAAGTCATACCTCAACTCAATCCACATAACAAGAAGCCGAGAAGTGAAGGAAAACTTCACAAGGTCCTGCCATGTGCCACTGGCAAGATAATGTAAGTGATGGAATGATCAGACCAATAACAATATTTTGTCCCGCATGAGAATTCGTTTGCTCTTGAGTTGATCCAAATGTGATCCAACGTTGAGTAATTTATTGTTGTTGGTTCTTTGATTATTTGTCTGAATCTATAAAGTGCCATGTAATGTTGTAGAGAGATGTAATAACTATTGCTATTGTTTGCATCTATATTGAAATCTCCTGTAATAATGGTTTCTGTGGTCATATCCAATGCGTGCAAAATTTTATCCAGTGCTTGCCAAAGGGACGAGAGTTTCAATGAAGGATGTCTGTATAATGATACGATGTTTAATTTATTATTGCTTACAATGAACATGGTCAATGAAATTCCGTCTGATATTAATATATTTGTGTCAACAAAGTGATACTTATTCTTGTGCAGCATGAGAACACCTGTTCGTCCTTCAGAGGATATACAATCAAATTCGGGAAATGTGTTTCTTGGTTTTTCTGTGTGTTTTTCTTGGATGCACAGAATGTCTGATGACATAAGGCTTGTATCTTTTATAATGTCACTGTAATGCGCAGACATGGACACTGTGTTTAAAGATTGAATAATGATATTGTTCTCTGTGTAGTCTCTTAAGTTTCTGTTTACGATTTTCCATGTTGATTTTTGTTTTTGGCGTTCTATTTCTTGTAACACTATCTCATCTGTTTTTATTTGCTTCGAGTTAATTCTGGAGAGGAGAAACAAGTTTTCAGGATTTTTAATGCGTGACAACGTTGTGTATATCAGTCCATGGCTTTTTACTTTCGAAGCATCGAAGACCAATGTGTGAAGTGTTAATCCTTGAGATCTATGAATAGTTCGACCTGATGCATGTTGAACAGGATACTGTGTTCTTGATACGACATTCAACAGATTTTTTCCGACTTGGAACTCTCTTGTGATTTTTCTTATCGGAGTCCATTTTCTCGATATAAATTCTGTGAACAGATGTTGGTTCTCAAATCTTGTACGTTGACCTACTCTGACGTTGTAAAACTGAATCCAATTTTTTTTTTCGTTTGATGCTTCTGAATGGCTTTTGTAAAGTCCATCGGCTCTATTTACAAGCCCATCTGTAATGTTTAAGTTTTCGGCGCACAGTTCTATGACTAAGTTTGGTTTCAAATGCAAGGTTTTTTGTAACCCTCCACATTTTTTTGAATCTTCTGGAATCTTTACAAAATACCTAGCTAAAAAGATTTTCACAAAGCCAAAGTTTCATAGAGGCAAGCATGGAATTTTGTAGGTGGCTCGATCTCAAGTTTGAGCCTAAATGTACATCCAAGTGTTAGAAATATATACTTGTCACACGGGTTGCAAGATGGAGCCAAAGTTACATGGAGGCACCCATGGAATTTGGTAGAAGTCTTAAACTCAAGTTTGAGCATAGATGCATATTCAAGTGTTAGAAATCTACAAGCAACAAGAGGTGTGAGAAAAAACCCAAGCTATGTTCAAGTAGCCTTGAATTTGGAAGGAGACTCAAATTGAAGTTTGAGCTACATTATACATTTAAAGAGTTGTAAGGGTAATGATGAGCTTTACATCAAACCTAAGTTTCCTTGAATGACCTATCAAAAGAGTCAGAGCTTACAAGAAGGTGAGGCTTTAAAGTAGTTGCATGAGTGGCTCAAACTTAAGTTCAAGCCTAGTTAGTCATATAGTTTTCTTTTAGGATAGGACATTAGTTTGAGTATAGGTGGCCTTGGAGATTATGCTATGAAAATTGAGCCTTGATGGACATTTAAAATACAATGAAGTTTTTTCCTCAGTTTTTTATGTGTAAATCAAGTCTTGGTGACTATAGTCTTGGTGTTTTCCGTGTTGTAGCAGGACAATTTTACATGCAAAAAGGTGCCACGAAATTGGTTAATCAAGAGGGTTGGTGGAGGCGGGTCCCTATTGTGTAACAACAGGTATTCTGAATAGGGTTTATTCACAAAAGTGTAAAGCCGCTCTCAAGCTACAGGCTCATTAAAATTTTTTTGCAATCGGACTCTGTATGTGAAAGTTATGCAAATTTTCGTGAAAAGTTTTTTTTTCCACTTCTTTTAACCATTATGAAAACCATTAGTTTTGGTCCACACATGTGACTTTACAAATCTAACCTTGGTAGGGTTGGTGGGAAACTCTTTTAGAGACTTTTTAATGCCTTTGAAGCGTTCTATATTATAATAGGTTTGGATTTTTCTACAGATGGTGACGAATTTGACGACGACGCGACGGGTGAGATTCTTTAGTCCCGCGTCTCCTTGCCCTCTGCGCATCTGCTCTCGGCCCCACAATTCTCTTTCTCACACCTCTACACTAATTCATTCTCTCTCTCTCTCTCTCTCTCTCTTTCTTCTCTCTCTTCTACATTAAAATAGGGTTTGTAATTTTTTGCAGACTGTGAAAAAACCGATGACGACGTGATAGGTACAGTTCTTTACTTTCCCATCTCCCTCTCCTCCATGTAGCTATTGGCACTCCCAAAATGCTCTACATTAAATGTGTATGTGTGTGTGTGTGTGTGTGTGTGTGTGTGTGTATGCATGTCTTTCTCTTTTTGATTGCAGGTGAAGATCTGATATAGCAGTGGTGTCCAAATTTGAAATTTGAATTTCAAATTTGAAAGGCTTATCCATGTGCACCTCTTTGTCTCTCTCTCTCTCTCTCTCTCTCTCTCTCTCTCTCTCTCTCTCTCTCTCTCTCGTGTGTGTGTGTGTGTGTATGAAAGAGAGATATTGTCTTCTAATCTTTCTGTGTAATTACCCTCAACTCCTCTTAATCACTCCCTAATATCTTCTAATCTCTCTGTGTAATCTCCCTTGCCTCCTTTTAATCACTCCCTCGCTTCCTCTTATCTCTTGTAAACATGCATCAATCAAAATTTCATTCTACTAACCATTGTAACTTGTCTTCTGAGATTACATTCACAGGTCCTAAACTTCTACTCTCCTCTCAAATACTAATCTTTTCCTCTTCTCTAATCTATTGTCCTTTTTCAATTCTAAATGCATCTCAAAATTCAATCTTCAATCTCATGCTATTAGTTTCTAATCTCTATTTAATCCTCTTCATTAATGACTACATATACTTATAATTGTTTGCTACCGCCTCCTTGATACAAATTTGAAACTCTTTCATTAAGTTAATCAAACTACAACTACGTCTAAAATCATGCTCTATAAATTGAAAGTAAGTAGCTATTCTCTACTAATTAACTTTTTTAAAAATTGTAATTAAGTAATTAATCAATAACTACTTAAAGAAAAAGATAGATAACAACACTCATTGGGTACTAAGTGTGACATTTCCACTTGACGTAGATTCTCGCCTACCACCTCTGTATTGGTTATTAGATCTAAATTCCAATACTCTGGATCGAGCATGTAAGCCACGCTATGGAGTGGACTATGAGCGCTCTTCCACCTTGCATGAAAATACTTAGCCAAATTTTTTTGCTGTTTGCCAGAGAATGGTAATCGCCACTCCTTCTCTACTACAGACTCTTTCAGCTCTTTAGGATTTTCAAGACTCTGTTGGACTGACCACCATGTCATCCATACTTTGCCCAAGTTTGGCACCCTTTGATCAATATTGCAGATCGCGAACATAACGGGCATCATTACATGGTATGCATCCATTACACTCCTCCACCAAGCAACCTTGTTTACATTGCCACGTAGACATGTAATTTTATCTTTCACTTTTTCTTTCTGCTCAAGCTGCCATTCATCAAAGGCCGCGCAATTGAATGTGTCAATCACAACACATTTATTACATAGAAGTGATTCCAAGGTATAAAACTGTGTGCAGAACTAAGTTTAAGCAGGAAGTTTTAGCATCACTGACATGCGCATCCTATACAAATTAAGCACTCTTTGTCGTTTCAAGATAAATTTCACAACCTGACGTGATATATCAATTATTTTGGCGAACTGTGTGGTTTCTTCGCTAGTGTATCAATCTTTCAGCACGAAGTTCAAGCTGTGCGTATTACAACCATTGAAAAAAATGTGTGGAAAGAAAATTTTTATTAATTTACTAGCGTTTTTACAATTCTTTGCATTGTCCATGACTAGTTGAACGACATATTCAGCACCTATTTCTTTAATTACATTAATCAAGACCTCAGAAATGTATTTGTCACTTTTAATTGCACAAGAACCTTTATAAACGTTTCTCCCCTTGGACAAACCAGCATTACATTGATCAGCGGTCTTCTCTGAACATTTGACCAGCCATCACTCACATTAATCATACATCCTAAAAGCGAAATATTTTGCCAACATGCTCTTTGAGTTCGATGTAACATTTGTCCAAGCAAACATTTCTTATTGTGTGATAAGAAGGAGCTGAAAATCCTGGACCAAACTCACCGATTTTCTTCCAAGCAGCGTTCCAATGATTGTTGTCTACCATGACCAAAGCACTTTCAGTAAAGAATATTGCTTTGGCGAGTGCAGTTTGTGCTTCTTCTAGAGACTACACTCGAAAGCTTTGATGTAATGATTTTTGACACATTTTACGAAGTCCATCTTCATTGTGACGTTTAAAAGAAACACTGCATGGAATTTCCTCTCCTTGTGCAGGTTGTTCTCTAAGGTTAGTTGGCGTCACTATAGGAACTGCGGAGTTAACATTTGTCTCTGGGAACTCTTGACTCGAAAGCACAGAGCTATATATCTATTGTCTCTTGCCACCCTTTTTGGCGAGCTCTTCTCTCAAATGCTTTGCAACTGCAAGTGCCTGAGAATGTTCACATTTCTTATAATTGTTTTTAGCGCTACCCAGAAAATGATCCCTAATACGTGGTGCACCGCCTACTTTTGTTGTGTGACAAAATCTACATTGCCACTCCATCTATCGGCCGCATATGTTGTGAGCATAATCCCACTCTTTGCCAGGAGATTTTTTATTCTTTGGCTTCTTCATACCACTTGTGCCCACATTTTGCTCCATTGCTTTTAAATTAAAACTGAAGATAAAAGGACAATATGTTCAGTTTTTGAAACATTTTTTTAATTTTCAATATATATTATAATTTAAAAACCATTCAATATGAAAGTAACCATGATGCAGAATATGAGATTTTCAATGCACGCTAGACAATCCACATATCGACACCTATATTGTGAGCAACCATACACATTGCAATGTAGTCTATGCATGGCATAATAACTATAACAATGCTATGAATCTCTCTATGCAATTATTATTATAATAATTATTTATATATCCACTTTGATTTGCAAACAATAAGACACATCTAATTTCATTTGCTACAAAAAAAAAAACGAAAGAAATAAAATATATGATTGGTCATTTCATGCACTAATAATCTATCGTAATACATAATGCACTCTCTGTATAAACCAATGCATGAACTAACGCAAATAAATCTTCAATATAATCACTCAATTGAGGACTACTTGTACCTAGTGAAGGATTGTAGCCCACCCATGCAACCGATTCAATATATAAAAGCTATTTTAACCCTTATATTATGGAGTGACAAGTGTAAATCAACTCAAATGCAAGACTTCAAGGATCTTTATATGCCCAGTACACTAGTAGAGGACATCTGACCCTTGACTATCGACTCGTCATTTACATATGCTCATCTTCTAAAATCAATTACATCCCTCATTTGGACCAATGGCTTCTTCGCAATGAGCATGATCCTCCAAGTTTTCAGTTGTTTTGGTTTCGTACCTTTATGTCGGTAAACGAATTAAATTTTTTTAGAAGTGGTTATCGAATTAAGAATCAGGCTCTGCCCAAAAAAAAGAACTGTGACTCTGTAACCTTAGGTCAATTCATGAGGAGATGACTATACTCGGCACTTGGATACACTCCCCAAGGATTTGCCTAGCTAAAAGACTGCGGTTAGCACACTATTTACTATATATAATTACACCTGCCGGGCTTTTTCATTTTTTTGGTGGGCCTGTCGGGCTACTGCAAATACCCGACGGGCCCGCCGAGAAAATGAAAAATCCTGACGGGGCCTGCAGGGAAAATGAAAAAGCCCGGAGGGCTAACAGGCTCTATAGTTTTTGTAGGTCAAAATCAAAGTCACTTAGCACATATTATGGGCCTTCATAGCCCATACCATATCGGATGGTTATGAGACATTTTTAGGGATGGCAGAATAGAGCTCACTCCCCACCCATGCAACATATTTTGGCAATCAAATATAGTTTGGGTGGTCTCGAACCAAACTATGCACAAGAATGGGTCGTATGGTTCATTTTATCCCATAGTATGGGCTTTGACCACCCAAACCATATCGAATAGCTATGAGACTTTTCACAAGTGAGAAAATAGTACTTAACCCAATCCATGCAAAGTTTTAAGGCCATCCAATATGGTTTGAGAGGTCTCGATCCATACTATGTGCTAAAAATTTGTTGTATGAGCCATATATCTCATTTTAGCACATAGTATGGGCCTTGACTGCCCATACCATATCAGATGGCTGAAAAAATTTGCAAGGATGGAAAAATTATACTCTTCCCCACGTGCAAAGTCTTGTGGCCATCCAATATAGTTTGGGCAATCCCGACCCATACTATGCACTAAACTGGGTTGTACGGCTCATAAGTGTTGAGATGTAGAGAGAAAGAGAGAGACGAGACAAGAGACACACCATATACGCTCCCAAAGAATGATTCATATTGAGGACAAGATACAAATATATAGGTGAGACTAAGTTGAGTAGAGTGAGCCATATATAGCTCCAACACCCCCACTCAAACAAAGGTCTCTAGCTTTGGATGAAAAAACCCTTGGGGAGTTCAAGGGAAAAACCCAAGCCCCTATACAATGTGAAAATATGAACCAGCGATGATGATGTGAAAGTGAATTGTGCATCTATGTACAAATATTCAAGTGACTTAGAGATCACAATGTGCAAATGTGGAGTGTGCATAGTGCATGGTACCTAAAAGATTACAATGTCATATGTACAAAGCTATTACAATAGCAAAGAAGCTAATCTAGAAAGAGTGAGGTCGAAGCAACTCCAAGCTCCGAGCGCAAGAGGATGAAACGTGACTCGTTGAGGCCTTTAGTCAAAATGTCTGCAATCATCTGGTCACTTGGACAGTGTTCAACCATAATGGTTCCTTTGCGTACTTCATACCTGACATAATGATAATGGACAGCAATGTGCTTTGACTTATTATATTGAACATAGTCTTTTGCAAGACTAATAGCACTTTGGTTGTCACACCGCAAGGGTGTGCTAGAAAGAGGAGAGTGACCAATATCAACTAGCATTTGTCGAAGCCAAATCAACTCACGAGCTGCAAGTGATGCCGCAACATATTCTGACTCAGTCGTAGAAACTGCAACACAACGTTGTTTCTTGCTAGTCCAAGAAACAAGACAACCATTTATAAAGAAGCAATTTCCACTAGTAGATCGCATAGATAAATGTGAGCTTGCCCAGTCTGCATCTGTGTAACCCAAAAGAGAAAGAGATTGCATAGAATCTGATGTGAGTTGTCGTCGATAGACTAAACCAAAATCTGTAGTGCCTTTCAAGTATTTCAACACACGCTTTGCAGCAGACCAATGCTTAAGAGAAGGACATGCAAGATGTTGTCCAAGATAATTAGCAGCAAACAAAATATCAGGACGAGTGTTCATGCCAACAAACTGAAGACATCCAATCAAGTTAGCATAAGGTTGATTTGTGACAAGTTGACCGCCATTGTCAGAAGTGTTCTTTGTAGAGCTTGCAAGACAAGGTGTGTTGGCTGAATGTGCAGATTCCATACCAAATTTTTGAATAGTATCTGCAATAAACTTTGACTGTCGAAGGAATAAAATACCTTTTGTACGGTTCCGTTGGATTTGAATGCCAAGACACGAGTGAATCTCTCCAAGATCCACCATATCAAATGCAGAAGACAATAACTTTTTCACTTGCTTAAGAAATCCCAAATCATTGGAAACAAGGATGGTATCATCCACATAAAGAGCAAGAATCACAAAACTGCTACCTTGGCGTTTTATGTATAAGTTGGGGTCTGACGAGCAAGAGATGAATCCTTTAGAGGTGAGAAAAAGATCAAATTTTGTATACCAGGCTCGCGAAGCTTGTTTGAGACTATATAGTGCCTTATGGAGTTGAGCAACAAGGTCTTCTTTACCTGGAATAACAAACCCTTCTGGTTGTTCCATATAAATTTCCTCTTCCAAGTCACCATTAAGAAAAGCAGTTCGCACATCCATTTGATGAGCTTCTAAATCAAATTGAACAGCAAATGCCAATAAAACTCGAACACTTGTAATGCGAACAACTGGTGAAAAAGTCTCTTGATAATCAACACCAGCTACTTGGGAATAACCTTTTGCAACTAAACGCGCCTTGAACTTGTCAAAAGATCCATCTGCTTTTACTTTTGTCTTATACACCCACTTACATTTAATAGCTGTACGACCAGGAGGTAATTCAGTTAGTATCCATGTACCTTTAGAGATAAGAGAATCGTACTCTGCTTCCATAGCCTCTTGCCATTGATCCTTTTGTGGTGAAGAAATAGCTTCATCATAAGTAACTGGATCTTCGGAAGTAGAAAAAGCATTATCAGCAATATCGTCATCATAAACATGACATGAGCCATGTTCAAAATCAATAGGCAGATCAACAAAAATATCAATATCATCATTGGCGACATTCGGAATGGATGGTTGTGAAGAGGAAAGTTGCTCTATAGGAAGAGTTTCATCTTCTGAAAGAAATCGAAAACCTTGAAGCAATGATTTAGTATCATCAGAATCATCCATGGACCATGAGCCTCCCATAAGCTGTTCGTTAAAAGTAGCATCACGATTCACAATTACTTTCTTGGAGGAAGGGTCATAGAATTTGTAGCCTTTGGAAGTGTCAGAATATCCAATAAAAATAACTTTAAGACCAGGAGCATCAAGCTTTGTTCGTGTTTCTTTGGGAACATGAATATAAGCAATACATCCAAAGGTTCGAAAATGAGATACAGAAGGAATGTCACCTGTCCATGCTCCGTGCAGTAGTAGGAAGATGATTCTGAATAAATACTGCTGTCAAAGTAGCTTCAGCCCAAAAAACACGAGATAAGCCAGAATGAATCAGCATACATCTTACAGCATTGAGAATAGCGCGATTCTTTCGTTCAGCAACACCGTTCTGTTGAGGCGAATATGGAATAGTGTGTTCATGATGAATTCCACTGTCAGCACAGTAACTCACAAACTCTCGAGAAACATATTCGCCTCCATTGTCACTACGAAGCTTCTTAAGGCGACGACCAGTTTGAAGTTCCGCAGCCTTGTGGAATTGTTTGAAAACAGATAAGGCTTCAGATTTTTGTCTAAGTAGAAATACAGTCGTATACCTTGAGAAATCATCAATGAAAGTAATGAAGTAGCGATATTGTGATCTCGAAGAAGGTAGAGGTCCACATATATCAGTATGAACAAGATCCAATATGTCATGAGAATGAGTTGTATTTGAAAGAGGAAAGGGTTTGCGATTGTGTTTCCCAAGAGCACAAAATTCACAAATTCCCATATGAGGATGGGCTTTAAGATCCATGCCATGAACAAGATCACGACGTTGAAGATCAAGGAGTTTTGAGAAATCAGCATGAACAAAACGGTGATGCCATACTTTGCAATCATGATCACCTGGAGCAGTGACAACATTTGCTACAGCATCGTTGAGAGAGAGTTCAAACAAATTACCATTTCGAGGAGCAGTGGCTATAGTCTGTCCATCTTTCTCAATTCGGCATTTGGTATGATCAAATCCAACAAACAGACCAAGATCAACAAGTCTAGCAACTGAAAGAAGATTACGTTGAAGATCTGGTACATGTAATACTCCTCGCAAAATTCGAGTGGAAGAAGATAAGGTACCAAGATATAAGTCTCCAATACCCTTTACTTGACAAGTAGTATCATCGGCAAGATAAACAACACGTTGAACTGGCAGTGGATGATAGTTATGAAGCCACTTAGACTGATATGTCATATTTCCTGTAGCACCAGAATCGACAATAAAAAGTGATCCATCGTGTACATGAAGTATTTTGTCTGGAGCAACTGAACATAGGACGCAGCTTGTTTCTGGTACAATGTTGTTTCGATGTTCAGTAGCATATGCTCTATTCCGATCTGTGTCGAATCGACGCTTATAGCACATATGAGTGGGATGATCAGATCGTCCACAATATTCACAACAAGAAGAAGAAGAGTCTCTAGATAAACGTGGTTGTTTTGTGGTAATATTGTGTTCTTCATCATATTGACGTGCCCAACAATCATCTTCAGTATGGCCATTTCTGTTGCAGTAAGAACATTGCTTATTAGGAAATTTGAGACGAGAGAAAATATTACCGCGACGGCCACCTCTGCGGTTTCCTCGTTGAAATGGACGCCTTCGAGCATAAAAAGCCCGTTCCATCTGTTGTGACTCAGTCTCCTCGTGTGAAATCATAGCTGTTTCATGACTAGCATTACGACGTTCTTGACGTTGAGAGTATTCAATTAAAGACATGCACGCTTGGTCGAAATCAAGACCATCTTTATTAGAGAGAATAGTAACAATGTTATCATAAGAAGAGTCCTTCACTGTATCAAGGAGAAGTGTAATCAGTTGCTTTTGTGGAACAGGATCACCGGCAGCAGCAAGTTGATTAATAATAGATTTGAAAGATTCAATATGTCCCGTCATGGCAGTACCAACTTCATATTGTAACTTGTTAAGCAACCCTCTCAAATAAAGTATTTCTGTGACAGATTTCTTCTGAAAGTTTGCAATAAGGTACTTCCATACGTCGTGGGAAGTAGGCAGTTCGTACATATCAAGCAAAAGGGAATCAGTAAGAGCAGAAAGAATATACCGACGAGTTGCTTTATCACGTCGTTGCCAATCCGTATAGGCAACATTCTAATCTTCAAATATAGGTCCTTCAGTGATAAGCACGTTATCATTATCCGTATCAACAGGCTGAGGCGGACAAACACGATTTCCAAGAACAACATCGGAGAGTTCATCGCCTTCAAGAATTAACAACATCTTTGCTTTCCAGCCTGGAAAACCTTGACCTTGGAAAGGAGGAACAGAACGCTGGCCAGAAGGAAAGCCGTTGACGAGAATATTCATAGCCATATCTTGTTGCGAGAAGACGTATAAGATAAGATCGCAGAATTTGCACACCATATATGGTGAAGGCCGCAATTGAGAATGAGAGAGATATGAGGACTGCGTTCTGTCAACGATAAACGTAAGAAGGATGCTCAAGGAACTTCCAAAAATGTAAGAGACGTCACCCAAAAACGGCAGGGTAAAGGAGACGTTAATAATAAAAGAGTCCTCAAAATAGAGTGGCGTGAGACGCAAGATTGACGGACACAATATGAATAGCAAAAAGCTAAATCTTCTCGAAAAAGTTAACGCCAAAATAAGAAAAACGATCGTGGACGCTTCACGAAGAAGTAGGACGAAGAAAGCTGCGTCAAGCTCAATTGCAGTAAAAACAGCATAACTTTCTGCTGGGAACTCCGATTGACGCAAACCTAGAACTCAAATCGAAGAGCTCGAGGAGACGAACAAGTTTTGGATGAAAAGTGCCATTGCGCTTTTCCCGTTTCTCCAAATTTTGAGCAGAACAGCGAGAAAAATTGAGATGAAGTTCAGGGTGTCATGAACAAGAAAACGTAATCAACGATTAGATTGATTAGCAATAAACGTCACACAAAACACTAATCATATTCTTCTTAACACAAAACAACCACAATTAACAAGAATCAATGCTCAAAAATAAAATTTGTAGCAATTTTTGAATCTTACATGCAAATCGCATACACATACTGTTTTGTCACCATGAATTGAATCGGCGCATGATCGTTACTGCTCTGATACCATGTTGAGATGTAGAGAGAAAGAGAGAGACGAGACAAGAGACACACCATATACGCTCCCAAAGAATGATTCATATTGAGGACAAGATACAAATATATAGGTGAGACTAAGTTGAGTAGAGTGAGCCATATATAGCTCCAACAATAAGTCCCATTTTAGCGCATAATATGGGCTTTAATCGTCCATACCATATCAGATGGTTGTGTAGCATTGCAAGGGTGAATTACTAGTGATCACCCCCATCCTTGGAGCGTCTTGTGGCCATCCAATATGTTTCGGGTGGTCCCTAACCATATTATGTGCTAAAATGGACCATATGTCTTGTACAACCCATTTTAACACATATTATGGGTCCTAATCGTCCATATCATATCGAATGTCTATGAAACTTTGCAAGGATGGAAAATTAGTTATCATACCCACCCTTATAAATTCTTTTGGCCATTCAATATGGTTTAGGTGGTCTCAAATCATATTATGCGCTAGAATAGGACGTCGTATGGTTCATACGGTCCATTTTAGCGCATAGTATGGGCTTTGACCACACAAACCATATCGAATAGCTGTGAGAATTTGCAAGAGTGATGAAATAATACTCATCCCTATCCATGAAAATTCTTATGGCCATCCAATATGGTTTCAGCTATCTCGACCCATACTATGTGCTAAAATTTGTTGTATGAGTCATATGTCTTATTTTAGCACATAGTATGGACCTTGACTTCCCATACCATATTGGATGGCTGGAAAAATTTGTAAGGGTGAAAAAATTATACTCTCCCCCACTCGTGCAATGTCATGGGGCCATCCAATAGTTTGGGCAGTCTTGACCCATACTATGCGCTAAAATGGACCATATGGCTCATACGTCCCATTTTAGCGCATAATATGGGCCTTCACCACCCATACCATATTAGATGGTTGTGTAACATTGTAAGGGTGAAGTAATGGTGATCACCCCCATCCCTACAAATTCTTGTGAATATCCCATATGTTTTGGGCGGTCCCTAACCATTCTATGTGCTAAAATGGACCATATGTTTCATACGGCCCATTTTAGCACATATTATAGGTCCTAATCGTCCATACCATATCCGATGGATATGAAATTTTGCAAGGATGAAAAAATAGTACTCATATCAACCCATATAAATTCTTGTGGCTATCCAATATGGTTTGGGTGGTCTCAAACCATACTATGCGCTAGAATGGGTCGTATAGCTCATACGCTCCATTTTAACACATAATATGGGCTTTGACCATGCAAACCATATCAAATAGTTGTGAGACTTTTGCAAGAGTGAGAAAATTTGCTAGATGAGCTCCACATGCGTATAGATAAGCTTACGTTCCCGTCTCAATGGTCTATAGTGGCACCATCGCCAGTTTTTTACCATTGGGCCCTTAGCGAAGCCAAAACAAAAAATTGGCACAAGTGCCACCCTAGACCGACAAGACGAAAGCGGATGGCCATGAAACTTTGTAGGGGTGGGAAAAGCACTTAATCCCTACCCTTGCAAAGTTTCATGGGCATCGCAATCTGTCTCGACGGGCTACGATGGGCATCATCACCAGTTTTTAACATTGGGCCCTTAGCAAAGCCAAAACAAAAAAATTGGTGATTGTGCCACCCTAGACGACGAGACAGAAGCGGATGGCCATGAATCTTTGCAGGGGCAAGAAAAGCACTTAA
The DNA here is from genome assembly GCF_014529385.1 of Adiantum capillus-veneris. Lineage (NCBI taxonomy): Eukaryota > Viridiplantae > Streptophyta > Polypodiopsida > Polypodiales > Pteridaceae > Adiantum > Adiantum capillus-veneris. Next base: position 118,551,879 of record NC_140956.1, read on the forward strand.
ATCTCTGCCCCTATAAAGTTTCATGGGCAATGCAATTCGTCTCGCCGGTCTACTGTGGCACAATCGCTAGTTTTTTACCATTGGGCCCTTAGCGAAGCCAAAACAAAAAAATTGGCATAATTACCACCCTAGACTGACGAGACAGGAGCGGATGGCCATGAAACATTGCTCGGTTGAGACGAGAACGGGGTAGACCGCAGTGCAAAGGATGGGTGAGGTGAGGCGACGAGTTCCCCACACCCCTCTTGGGACGTTGGGATGCAAAACCCCCCCTCGGGCGAGGGCCATTAAGGCTACCTTCCACCGAGGGGCTTGTTGGCTACTTGCGGGCCGTTTTCCGATCTAGCGGGGCTCAACACGCTCGAGGTGGCCGACGGGCCTCGATAGGCAATGAGTGATGGCGGACCGTATCTAGGACCGAGGCACCGACTACGGTAAGCTCCCACTCTGGCCGCGGTGTATGTGATCAAGGAGCACGGTGGACGTTTTTTCCGCTGCAAGCTACGTGCGGCTTGTATCAATACGGAAGGTCCAGAACCCGTGTGCATAAGTAAACCAAAAGCTATTTAAAAAAAATATTTCTTTTTGTGATCCAATGATATCTCAAATAAATAGAATTTTATTATTGATTTACACTTAAAAAAATAAAAAAATACATAAATATATATATATATATATTTTGTTTAAATTACCACGTTAAAAATTAGGTTGAGATATCTTGATTTTTAATTTATTTATATTATTTTAAAATATAAATTAAAAATGGCATGGCTATTGAGGTGGCCATGCATGAACGACATGGTCATCCATGTGGTGGCAAGCTGATGTGGATGATTGATGACATGGAATCATAGGTGGAAAGATGAGGTGGCGGATGAGATCCCCTCATTTGCCATGTCATATGATGACATGTCAAAACGGTGACATGTAATGATTAGGTGGCAAAAAAGGACGTGATGAGTTGGAAAGTTGGCGATGTAGCATGCTTGGTGGCTCATCAGGTGGCGAGTGATGTGGCAAGCCATGCAAGCAATACTTACACGTGGCATGTGAGGTGGTGGATGGCATGGCACTTAAGGTGAAGTGGCATGCAAGGTGGCAGTGGAGGGTGGTGGATGAGTTGGCAATTAGAGTGACATGGCAAGCCAAGTGTTACGGTCAAAGTGTTGACTATGGTGATGTGGAAGGTGAGGGGTTGATGACATGGACCTTTGGTGAACGTGGCGGCCTCTTTGTATGAGGTGGTCTAGCCAACTAGGATTGGGATCAGAGTAGAACCAAGCCATGGTTGGTTGACAAGTGTCAAAATTTCTAGGTTTAGTATTTACCAAGCCTAAGGAGGCACACCTCAAGTGAATGGTGCAAGTGAAAAAAATTAAAACAATGAGAACATGTCTTTCCCTTGCTCAAATTGACTCAAATGTTTTTCTATGAGAACCTTACACTACGAAATATGAAATATATGAAAATCAAAATGAGTAGCAATGTACATTATTTATTAGATTTTTTAGAAAAACTATATCAAGGTTCTCTTAGCAGTCTTTGTTATCTTCTAAGGTAGATCTTTAAAAAATGAACCGTTGAAGTTTAATTATTTTGGATGGTCACATTCCTTGGGTCATAATCTATCAAATGACCGTTGGATCTTGCAAAATAAGTTCTACATCATTAGATATCGGTGTTAAAACATTAGGTTTTTATAAATAAAAATTCTAAAGAAAAATGAATATCAATTATGCAAAGATCCCAAAACATTATCAATAAATCAAGTTAAACTGCTTTCCAAGTGAACATTTCATGTGCAAGAGGGTAAGTAAAGAAAAAAATCCCATAAAAAATTATAAGTATTTCTTCATCAATGTCACAATGCTGTGACAAGGTGTGACAGGCTGAACCAAATTAGTCTTTGCACAATAAAATTACCATTTAGATGTGAAAAAATGAAGATCAGAGCTTTCCATCGTGTTTGCAACTATGTGCTTTGTGTGGCTACCAAATCTTGCCTCTTTAAAGTAAGTGCAAGCAAGTCAAATTTATGTAGGAATGGCAAAAAAGAGGTTGTTTCTTGGTTGTCTTGGTGGGGAAAGCTGCTGAAAGTGGGTACACCTTATCATGCATACACCCCTTGAATGTTGTCACCTTCTATGTTTTCAATGATGGGATCCATGTCAAAGAACGCATCTAATATCTGCTCCATCTCTACTTCTTGAAATGTGGAATCAGGTATTGGTTGGGTGGACTCAATCGATGGCTGTTCATTTGAAAACCGTCTGCTCTAGTATGAAGTTGGAGCAATATCTACTTGCAGAGGTTGATCTACTACCTCCGGACCATGAGATTGATAACGCAGGTCTTGTAGTTGCTTTATGAGAAAGAGATTGTTATTGCATATGTGCTGGTTGTAGAACTTTTTGTTTTCAAAAGATCTGATGCCTGCAATGCGCACAAGGACACTCCATCCTATCGTCCATAATTTATCTACCAATGATGCAACAAATAATTAAATCACTCTTGTTATAAGTACACACCACTAACTACGTGACAATACACGACAACCTCACATTCTCTAGCCATGCCCGATCCCGGCACACCTCGGTCTAAAAGTGCAAGGAAATCGGGACCACAGGGTAATAATCTCGTCTTTATTGATCAATGACTATATATTAGGGTTTTTGAAGTCTGTGTGCGCTATTGGAGTTTGATTGCGTTATTTTACTTTGTTTGTCGAAGTCCATTTGCGTTTTTGAAGACTTTTCGTTTCTGAAGTCCGTTTATGGTTTTTCTACTTTTTGTCGCTAGCTCTAACAACCTCACATTCTCTAGCCATGCCCGATCTCTGCATACCTCTGTGTAGAGGTGCATGGAGATCAGGACCACAGGATAATGATCTCATCTTTATTGGTCAAAAGACCTATTTAGGAATTTCGGGAATTATTCAAGTCCCATTTCTTATAATGCTATTAAAAACTTAGTATTTTTGTGTAGTTTGAGCTATCATCTAATGATGGTTACACTCTATGTTTCATATACCCCTTAATACATATATATAGGGATATGTGTATTTGAATACATACTTATATGCATCAACTAAAATGACATCAAAAGCATGAGGGAAGCATGTCACTAAACTCAATTTGCATTGTACAACATTATTCATGTAGAAACTGTTCTTTATTAGCTCAAATTTGAGACATTAACGTTAAAGAATTGGCTATATCAACACTCATGAAAAGAATCTACAATAATCAAAAACAAATTTTAGAATTGAAGGGACCTCAAAATAGTGTGGTGTTTAGAAACACCAAGATAGAAAATAAAATCCAATTCACATATTTACATGGATCCAAGTATTTTACAACTCATCCTTGGAATTGATACTATGTCAAGAGGCTCAATGACTATAAATACATCATTAAACTTTGCATTTTCTCATGTATTGCTCCAATACGTACAAGGTTTCTCTATCACAAGCTGCTTCATTTACCAACATATTACAAGTATACTCTCGTTTGTCCCTTGCATAGATCCAACCAAGTAACCATGAGTGATTGTTCTCTCCAAAAAAAATTCAAGCTCTTCTATTGATTGATTCCACATTTTTTGAAAAATCAAGGAGGTTCCACGCATATTCCATGTTACACTGTCAAGGGCCTTGTCAAAAATTAAGGTATTATTTCCATCCAAATCATGAAAAATTCTCCATGCTACATCCAAGTTCTTGTGTTATACAAATCGATATCCAATCAGAAGATCTGTCTTTTGGCATGCTTTCTGTCCTGCTATGACATTAAATTTTTGATGGTGTTGTGGAAAGCATAACTCAAGAATATGACGAGTCCTTTGCAATCTATTAGTGCTCCAAATCCACACCTCAAACCATGGCATGCAAAAATCAAGGAAAATGAATGCATCTTTGCAAATAAAATGCCACACATTTGTACTCTCTTCAACGAGATGCATATGTTTTTCCCAATCTGGGCATACCATGTTGCATTTCAATGGTCTTAAGTAAAACACCATTGAGTTCAAGGATCAATACTCTTCTTTGTTTCCTTCTAGGCCTATGAGTCCTCAATGACATGTGCCACCTCAATAGTAAATGCTTTGTACATTTTAAAATCAAATTTATATGCTTCAGAATCTCCTGTTAAAAAAAAAAGGCATGATGGTCAATGGAAGAGATATTATTTTCAATTAACACACTGTGCACTAGCATTATTTATTTTATCCATGATATATATAGACTTAAACCTTGAGAAGACAACAAAAGAAATCTTGTTCAATAATTGGACCCAACACATTGTTTTGGTCAGAATACTAGAGCCCAACCACATATTTGAACATAAAAGAAATCTTGTACAAAGAGCTCCAACCACAAAGATAAAAGAGAGACTTCTTTTCCAAGGTTGAATAACATCTAGTTGATGAAATATAAAAGTTTACATATTTGTTTCATGTTCAAATAATTGGACCCAACACATTGTTTTGGCTGGAATACTAGAGCCCAGCACATTGTTTTGATCAAAATCTTCTTAACGCATTTCCACCACTCTAGATGTATGTGAACATTCCAGGTGATTGAGTCAACGCGCACACCAAGCCCTTACTGGTTATTTTCTTCCACCTACAATAACAAATATGCTAGATTAGATAACAATTTGATTTCATTTTTTACATTTTTTTATAAATCTAAAGTGAGTCCTACCCATAAGCTTAAGTAGGCCTTTTGTAGCTTTGATATGTATGCTTTTGCTGCAACTCCTCTAATGAAATGACCACAACCATACCCCAAGCTAGTAGCATAAGCAATAGCATGTTGATCACTCAAATTTTTTGTTTTGTGAGACAATTTTAACAAGTTCAGCTGGTTTGAAGATAATAGTGGCACACCAAACTTGGATGCCAACATAGCTGGATCCTTGCTTAAGGAGTTTACTACTTTCTTGCCCCTACTTTCTTGAACATAACTTAACTTGTTATTGCACAATGGTAGCTATGAAGATGCACAAGATGAGCTTTCCACTTCGACTGAATTGTTGTCAAGTTCTTCCCTTAGAAATTGGGCATTGAACAGGCTCCATTCTTCCATTATGTCTTGAAACTTTGTAAATAGGTCATGAACCTATGTGATTGGAGATTGTCCTAGCCGATTGAGTGAAATAACAGATCGAATGTCATCTGTATTATTTAGATTTAAAAGGTATGGTAGAAGCTCATTGCAAAGAAGATAGCCAGACCTCCCTTGAAAATTTTCAGGATATAAGCAGTTATCTTTTGGGTTAATACATCCCTTGAAAGGGCTATCAGCAATGAGCAATGTTCTTTGCACTGCATAAATTCCTTCACTGATACCAAACTCTTAAACATAGCCTCAACATTAGGCTTATCTGGTCTATACACTTTTCAAAGATTATGGATGTAGCAATCTTCTTGTCCCCATATCATAAAGAAATGATATTTTTTATGTGCATGCTTTTCAAGAGTGTTCACATAAGTGCAAACATTATTTTGTAGCATGGTGGACCAAATACCAACATGAAAGTACTGACATATCTCATTGAAAAATTCAAAACAACCCGAGAGAACAACAATTGTGGTGTGACCAAGGTCAATTTTGACACAATCTGTACATGGATGCCTCTTGTCATCTTTGCTAAGTAAAACTCCATTAAGATCAAGAACGAGTGCATGTTTCTTCATGATGATTGCATGAGAAATATTTTTTGCATATGATACAAAAGAATGATAACAATTTAAGGTTTTTCACTTATAAATCTCAGAACAAGGGACCATATATTTGCAGCACACAATTGTAAATTGCACACGTTTATTTATATCTCATACTCCCATACTCATCTATAATGATGTCTCCTAAAAGTGATTGCATTTCTCTAATTGAAAGACTAGTTTATCTCAATCTCTCTCAAAAGAATATAAGCTTCCAAGTGGCCTACGTTTTTGTGCATCAGGACGTAGCTCCTCAACGTTGATGTCTACTTGTGGCACACTGGGTCCTTGCTTTTGAATGTCAATTTCACCTGCAAAGACAACATAATAGAATTTTGTATTATCTTCCAAAAAGGGACATATCGATACTAATCACATTGGAAAAATAAGTACCTTTGTTTTTCTCACCAACTTCTTGAATGCTTTGGACTTTGTTTGTGTTTGGTGTCGCTTTTCTTGTCCCATTGCCAATTTTTTCTTATATGTCCTTGATTGCAAGAGTCGCTTGGAGCTCTTCATTGGCTTCACCCTTCTTCTAACTACCCTTTGCATCCTCATCTCTTTGAGGCATGTTGTTAATGTCGTGTGAAGGTTTTGGAGAATTTTGCACAACAAAATCACTTTGATGCTCTACCACCACCATCTCCTCTTCACTATTCCTAATGTTGCTTTCATGAATTTGGGTCTCTCCAATCATAGGTAGCATGTTCTCACTCTCTTTAGTCATGTCATTTGAAGTTTTTTGAGAGTTTTGTTCTACAATATCACTTTTGTGCTCTACAAGATCACCTTTATGAAACTGGGTCTAGCTCTCCAACAATGGTGGGTAGCACTTGTGCTGCTTGAGATATGTTATCTTCGGCTTCTATTTTGTTGTCTTCATTTGAAAGATGAAAGAAGTCATTATACCTATTTAGAAAATAGTCTAGTAGATTTTCAATAACCATAGAATCCATTTCATTTCCATCATCTAACCAAGACGTTTTGTGTTAGAAAGGCCCCATTTAGCACATTAACACAAAAATGCTCACCTAGAATGATACCTAAAGCACATTTGAAAGTGAGGCTTAATCTTAAGCTCCAGGCTAAGGCTTAAGTCTCAAAGTTTAGGCTTTTGTTTCAAGCCTAAAACTTAAGTCTCAAAGTTTTTGCTTATGTTTCAAGTTTAAAATGTAATCCCTAAGCCCCTTTTAGTCTTTATCATTCACTATGTGAAAACCTTTATGTGCACTCAAGACCTAATTATAAAACCCCTTATCTATGAATTTTTCAAGGTATGATCCATTTTTGTTCATAATCTATAAGTATTTTGTTATTTGTAACATTATTTTGCTACATTGCTCATGAGGCTGGACTCATATGGTAGTGCTACACTAACATACGAAGGAAAGGCTCGAACTTAAGTTCGATCCTGCAAAATAAACTTCAGTTTCTTGTTATAGATTACGACTCTTTATTAGCATATGTAATTGCTACAATAGGATATGAAATTGTGAGCTTCACTTGAAAGTACTGAGGTAGGATTCTATGACAAGGACTTTTGTCGTTTAAACTCATACACACGATCACGTGATGCTCACCTAACATGCTACCTATTTCACATTTGGAGGTGAGACTCAAACTTAAGTTCATGCCTAAGGCTTAAATCTTAACCTTAAGCTTATTATTCAAGTGTAACGCTTAAGTCTCAAGCCATGTCTAGTCTCAACGCATTCACTATGTATAAAATTATTATATTGTACACATCCAGGGCCTATTCAAAAAACCTCTTAGCTATGAATTTTTCAAGGTATGATCCTTTTTACTTCATGATCCGTAAGTATTACTATCTGGAAGATTCTAGTACCATAATGCTCTTGAGATTGGCCTAACATGGTAGTGCTCATGAGCTTGGCCTCACATGGTAGTGCTACACTAACATGTGGAGGCAAGTCTCAAACTTAAGTTCGAGCCTACAACTAAATTTCAATGCCTTGTTAGGTACAAAGACATTATGAATTTCACGTAACATATGAAAGGCTAACTAGGATATGGAATTTCAAGTCTCACTTAGAACAACTCAGCCAGGACTTTTGTGATTGAAGTTCATACACAAGTGCTTCACTAGCTCTACTTGTTAGGCTTGAACTTAATTTTGAGCCTCATTAGTGTTTGGTAATGCTTCATTATTGTCTCACCAAAACCAAAATTTCTTACTCTTAATACACATATATATATTAGCTATGATTTGTGAATTGGAACTTATTTAAAAACATGTGCTTTGTGATGGCTCAAACTCAAGTTTGAAACCCCCCCATGATTTTTTAAATCAACAACAATTAAATCAAATTAAAAATACATACTTTTAGATAAAGACACAAGATAGTATTAAGAAAATAGTGTTTAAAGGACCTAAAGTATCACAATTGATCAATTCAATACACTATCTTGCCTTTTTTTACAGTTTAGGAGTCTGTTGGTACATGATAATGGCATGCATCATTAAACCTAGTATCAAAAATACTCTAAGAAGCATTCGTACATTTTTCACTAGCTACTACAATGTCTTGAGGGGCTCTATCATCCTCTTGTGCATCCTCATTGCCTGCATCATTATCCTCATTATCTTCAACATTTTCTTTTGCACAATCAACATCCACAACTGGACTCATTCCTGCAACATTGTCTCGCCCCCCCCCTTGATGATCAAAATTTGTAGCTTCTTGAACTTCACTATCATCCGTGTTGTCTACGTTATCATTGTCTTCATTTCCATCAACATCCTCTCCACTACTTTGTTGCTCATCGATGTCAAGATTGTTAAGGTCTTCTTTTTCTGTATCATCCAGCTTCACTATTTGTCTTGCAAGTGATGCTTGACTAGCACCATACCACTCATGCAAGGCCGGATAGCTCTCCAAAAAACTAGAGCATTGAGATTCTAACTCCATTGCTTCAAAATCATCTTTACATAGAGCAATTTCCCTTCTCTTCTTCGACAAGATTTGCTCCAGCACAACTCCACCACAAAAAGATTTCAAAACATAGCTTTGCTTAGGACAAAACCCTGTGATAAGGCCATCAATGAAGTTTCTATCAATAAATTCATGATCCTTGCCACAAGAGCTTAAGAAAAAGACTCTTTTTGTATGAGCCTTGCCTATAGCCTCAAACCTAGCAACCATGCTAACAAAAAGAGCAACCATTGCAGAGTCCACAGTTCCATCTATCCATGAGTCATCTCTTGTTGCTTGGATATTTCCATATTCAATATGGACCTTAGTTGACTCGCTAGAAACCCCTTCAACAAGCATTCCAATATTGATGAAATCACACACTGGCACATATTCGTATTGTGCATTCAATGTGTTTAGATTGAGTACCAAATTTGCAAAAAAATCTATAGAGATCTTTTCTTTAGTACCATGAAGCTTGTATTGCAAAAGTCTTTGATCTTCCCCATATCAAAGCCCACCCCCTTGATTCTCCATGGAATAGACTCATCTTGAGATATTATGCCCATATTAGCTCTATGAAGATGATTGAGGAGAGTTACTACACTTTTTGGAAGTGAGGGTGGAGTCTTATTTGCTCTGTTGAGGGAGTTCTTGACATAGTACTGGCTATAGCTCGTCATTTGATTGTACTCATGCTCTCCTAGCTTGTACTTCTCACAAACTTGTTCCCAAGATAAATTTTCCCTTGTCAAGTCAAAGAAGAATGATATTATTGCTTCTTTCAACACTCGATCTGTTTTTATCTTCCAAGCCATCTCATCCATGTCCATTCAATGAGGGGTATGCTTGCCCTTCTTTAGCAAGATGGTTTTGTCTAGGATTGCATTTGTAGTTCAAGAACTTCTCTACTCTCGAGGCCTAAAATGCACCTAGCCAGTGTTGCTGTGCTAGGTGCTTGTCGAATCTGACCACCCTCCATAGTTAGAAATTTAGGATTTTCATCAAAATCTTCGTCAATTGTTTCTCCCTTTGTATTTGGTAGCAAGCCTCGAGCATATTGTCTCATCATCTTGACCCAATCCTTCCATATCTGCTCATAGCATAGAAGCAAATGCAAGTCGGTCTTGACAAATCCCTTTTGAAGTGTGTGATCTGTTGTCTCAACAAAGGTCTGCAAAATTCAAAATTCCAACATCAATATTGACAAGGTTCTAACTTGTGGGATTGAGATGCATACTTAATAAGTTCAAGCCTAGCTAGATTGAATTGTTTCTTAATATGCTTACATACATCTATGTAAAGTCCAAAATACATGGGTATATGTAAGTGGGGCTCAAACTTAAGTTCGAGCCTTGCTTGTTAGTGATATAGCCTCATATGCAAGTGACACTAAATCTTAAGTTAAAACCTCACTTTAAGTTCTAAATGAGCACATGAAGCTCTTGCTTGAGCCTATAATAGACTCTAGTTTACAAATAGATATTGATTAAAAAGACTCACATCCATGTTTTCAAATAATCAAACAAGTACCTTCCAAGCCTCAAAGTCCTTCTTGGTTTGGTTGACACCAGGTGGTGGCTTAGAAGGACAACCATTTTCATGCCATTGTGCTCGTGCTTGCATAAGTTGGTCAAGAAATGGCTCCTTTTGCATTGACATTGCAACATATAGATTCGCATCTTTGGAGATTTCACAAGAGATCTTTGGTGGGCAATTGAGAATAATTTTTGATCGTCTATATTTGAATTTTTGACGCAATTGAGGGGTAACTTTTGCACCCTACAAATGTTTTGCAGCACTAATGGAGTGTTGTCCAGAGATGATCCAATAATCAACATTGCAAACATCCTCTTTGGCAAGTTTGTCAAGAGGATTTGTTTTGGAAGGATCACAAGGCATCAAAATTGCCAGTATCTCCTCTTGGTTTGGTTCTTGAATGAAGTCTAAAGTCAAAATCCTGACCCAATCTAGATTAAATATTCTGTACACATAGTTTGATGGAGCAGGAAAACACCTTGTCACGTCAATGCTAAAGACTTCATTAATCCCAAAAGGATAGAATCCCTTCTTGATTTCTAAGGAGGTCAGTGCCTTGTTATCTTCGGATGGAGTTTCCATGTCCATCAACTCCTCTTCAAAAACCTCTTCTTCTTCTGCACTCTTTTTCATCTTCCTCTTTGTTAGTTTTTGTCAATCTTCCTCAAGAGTAGAATCATCCTTTGCCTTTCTTTTTCTTCTGAGTCCTTGGGCATCTTTCTCTTGTGAACCTTCTTGATCCTCTAAATTAATGGTGGCAGTGATCTTCTCTGTATGTGTTGAAGTGCTTTCACGGGCACCTCTTGATGCTGCAAGTGCACTCCTAACTATGGCTTTCCTTGTCTTCTCCACAACTTTCTTAGATAGTGCCCCTATTGGTCTCTTTGAAGGTACAATCTTCTTTGGTAAGCTCAAGACTCACTTTGCATGTTTCACTGCCTTCACTAGGTCTTGCACATAGTCCACACCTGAGTCTTCTTGATTAGTGAAGCTGGAGATCTTTAATCCTAATTTTACAATAGAATTTTCTTTTCCTAGTTTTCTACCATTCATGTATGCTACATGAAAAGTACCCAATGATAAGAAAAATGTGTTTGCCTTTGTGGTCTCCCAATAGGTAGCACTACATTACATGCATAGCTGGCATTGATGTTGCATCCACATCATCTTTGACACCCACAACAATCCCCATGTCTCCATATTTCATATCACCTTGTGACAAATATAGATGGATGTCACCTTTGTAGTTTGCATCTGTATCGTAGGTATCCACAAACCACTTCACTCCTTCTTCTTTTGTGAGTGGACATTCCAAGAACATCGAGTGTGAAGACTTGTGCAGCCTGCTCTGCTATACTTGGTACATTGGAAGCCTCCATTCCCGAAACAACCAAAAAGAACAATATTAGAACCTAAACAAGGATCATATGTTTAAGTTAAATAGTACATTTTAAAAAATACACTAGCATGTGTAGACGAGGCTCGAACTTAAGTTTGAGCCAAAAGATGTTGTTTTGTACCCTTGCTAGCCACAAGGATGTCATGAGAGTAGTCTTTCAAGTTAGTGCTACATTAAATTTGAGCCTAAAAGTGAAGCTCTATGATTTTTCTAGCCAGAAGGATGTCATGAGGCTAGGCATGCACCCTAGTGCTACATTAGCATATGGAGAGGAAGCTCAAACTTAAGTTTGAGCCTAAAAGTGATTTTTTATTCCCTGATGCACTTGAGGCTCGAACTTAAGCTCGAGCCTAAAGGTGCTATTCTATGCCCTTGATAACCACAAATATGTCATCAAGCTAGCCTTCCATGCTAGTGCTACACTCGAATATGCAAGTGGGGATCAAACTTAAGTTTGAGCCTCTTGTCATTGGTAACCAAAAGGATGCCATGAGGCTAGACCTAATTTCAATCCTAAGTGTTTTTCTGTTCTTGCATGAATCCTAAAAGGACTTAGTGAATCTAGATTTTCATGATAGTGCTATACTAACATATCTAGGTGAGGCTTGAACTTAAGCTCAAGCCTCTTGCCTCTAGTAGCCACAAGGATGTCATGAGTCTAGCCTCACACCCTAGTGCTACAATAGCATATGCAAATAAGGCTAGCCACAAGGATGTCATGATTCAAGCCTTGCAACCTAGTGCTAAAGAATATGCACTTGAGGCTTGAACTTAAGATCGAGCCTAAAGGTGTTCTTCTATGCCCTTAGAAGCAACAAGCCCTACATGCTGGTGCTACTCTAGTATATGCAAGTGAGGATTGAACTTAAGTTTGAGTGTACTGGCATTGGTAGCCACACAGATGTCGTGAGGCTAACCTTACACCCTAGTGCTAAAGTAACATATACAAATGAAGCTCAAACTTAAGTTCAAAGCAGACTTGCTATATTAACATATGTAGGCAAGGTTCAAACTTAAGCTCAAGCCTCTTTCCCTACGTAGCCACAAGGATGATCACTTGGTACAATAGCATATGTAGGCAAGGTTCGAACTTAAATTTGAGCCGCTTTCCCTAAGTAGCCACAAGGATGTCATTAAGTTAGACTTGCTATACTAGGATAAGTAGGCAAGGCTCAAACTTAAGTTCGAGCCTCTTTCCCTAAGTAGCCACAAGGATGTCATTAAGCTAGCCTTTCTACTATAGCATACATAGGCAAGGTTTGAACTTAAATTTGAGACACTTTCCCTAAGTATCCACAAGGATGTTGAGGGCGAGCTTTTTGAAATGGGGCCTCTAAACCCAAACCAATGGGCCTACCCTCACAAAATGTTCGTAAAGAGGTACGCACACTACTTGGGGCACCACCTTCTTTTGGGAGTGGAGAAGGAAACCAATCAAAATAACACTTGCACTCACCCACTCAAGCAACACACTTTGAAAACCCCCTTACTCTATATACACTTTGGACACTTGAACACCATCAACGATTATGCAACCCAATGCCGTGCATCAAAATGAAATATGCAATTTGTGGAATAGCATTCACCTTCTCCCCATAAGAATACCCATAATACATCCAAACTCTTCCTCTCTCAAGCACTCATCAAAAAATCATGCGCACAAGACTTGCCTCTCAAACACACAAGAGAATCACTTACATCAAACTAACACACTTTGCATAGAGAGCTCATCTCCATCTATGCAATGCCGTGATACAAATAAAATCACCATGAGAGGTAGACACATGCATATGTAATGAAGCAAAAGAGAGTTTGAGTGAGAAATTTCTTTAGACCAATTGAATAAGTGTGGAGAAACAAACCAATGGTAAATTGAGAATAGAACACTTACTTGATTTCTCGCACACCTTTTAAGGGGAGGACAGACGCTGGCTAACCATCACGAATTGCGACACTTGAAAGTTTTGAAGATGATTTCATGATCATTAACATAACCATGAGAGAGATCATGATGTATTTACAAGTTGTTGAGGTGCTACAAATGATTTATTGGGTTGATGGAGTAAGAGATTGTAGAATGGAAAGAGTGGAGAATAGAGTTGCACTTCCTCCAAAGAGGAGGGATAGGAGGGAGGATGTGAAAGAGGGAGAGTTGGGATTTTCTCTACTATTGATCAAGAAACAACATGAAGTTGAAAATATAGGTGTGTTTCCTTGAGTCTCTCCAAGGGGGGCTATTTATAGTTGTGTAGGAGTGGGATTATGCTACACTTAATTAGAGTAAGTGATTAGATCTAATTAAGTGTCCCTTGACCACTCATTGAATATTGGACATAAAAGGGATTATTTATTCACCAAAAATATCATTTTAGACCGTGAAAGATCCATAGGGGTGCATAATGTAGGTGGGCCCCACCATAAAGCCCTACGGGTGGCTCCTGCGGGGTATCTCAACTTGTCTGTTTTGGCATTTAGAAAGCATCTTTAGGTTGGTCCCATCACATGCAAGTGACCTTGAACACTCATTGCTCTTCTAGAAGATGAGTGGGGGAAAAATAAGATCTCACCCTCTTGATTTACTTGATTGACAGTTCCCTTTTGCTGCGAATCTGACAGATTTACACTATTTTGACCATAGCTTTTTACCTGTAGCTCGGAATGACATGCTTCAAAAGGCAAAATTGACCTTCTCAACATTTTTGATATGAATTTGGACTATTCTTCACACCCATGCACCAAGAAATTCGGTTTGGAAGGTCCACACTAGGGTAGGGAACCTTTTGCTTCCAAGTCTTCTTGTATGGGCCCTTTGCTTGTATGCATCCAAGGGGAATCATGCTTTTTCAAAAGGCTATGATGCTTAAACAAATAGAGGAGGGCCCAATATTATTTGCTTGTGAAAAGAATATACAATTGGAGTCTTTTTGAAAGGAGAGAAACTATATGTATATTCTTAAGAGATATTGGGCCACCTATGTAGGGGGCATAGAAGACTTGTAGAGAGGGACCATAATCTTTGGTAAAGACAAGTGGAGAGTTGATTTCCATAGGAATTTATCTATATGGGGTGGAATATGGATATATTATTTTTCTACTACTAATTCACAAGAGGTAAGAAAGTTTGGGGGTATATAGTTGGTTATTGTATGCTTATTCTATTTACAAAGCAAAAAAGAAAAGGGTGGTAATATAAATATATGACTAAGGTGATGTTTTTGGGAAGAGTATAATGTATGTGTCACCACAAAGGTTAAATGAAGAGGGGGAATTTACTCTAGATAACTTAATAGTGTAGAAAAATATATACACATATGAGGAAGAGGACGTTGAGTAGGCTGACAAATGTTGCAAAAAGATGGTTACCATTTTATGCCACTCAGATGTCATTAAGTTAGAATTGCTATACTAGCATATGTAGGCAAGGTTTGAGCTTAAGTTCGAGCCTCTTTCCCTAAGTAGCCACAAGGATATCCCTTGGCTAGATTTACACACTGGTGCTACAATATCATATGCAATTGAGGCTCAAAATTAAGTTTGAACCTAAAGGTGTTGTTCTGTTCCCTTGGTATCCACAAGGATGTCATGAAGCTAGACTTTCATGCTAGTGCTACACTAGCATATGTAGGCAAGGCTCAAACTTAAGTTCGAGCCTCTGGCCCTTAGTAGACACAAGGATGTCATGAGGAAAGCCTTGCATCCTAGCTAGTGCTACACTAGCATATGAAAATGAGGCTTGAACTTAGGCTCAAACCTAAGGTGCTATTATATACCCGTGGTAGCCACAAGGATGGCATTAGGCTAGCCTTGCATTCTAGTGCTACACTAGCCTATGCAAGTGAGGATCAAATTTAAGTTCGAGCCTCTTGGAATTAGTATCTCTAAAGGATGAGGCTAGACTTACTCCTTAGTGCTACAATAGCTGATACAATTGAGGCTCGAACTTAAGCTCGAGCCTCAAAGTGCTTTTATTTTCCTTTAGTATCCGCATGGATGTCATGAAGCTATACATGCATCATAGTGCTATACTGACATTTGTAGGCAAGGTCTATACTTAAGTGCAAGCCTTTTCCCATTGTTTTCCACAAGAATGTTATTCTATGACCTTGGTAGCTATAAGGATTTCACGAGGCTAACCTTTCACCCTAGTGCTACAGTATGAAATACTCAAACTTTAGCTTGATCCTAAAGATATTTTTCCATGTCCTTGATAGCCACAAGGATTTCATGAGGTTGTGCCCTTGCATAGTAGGGCTACACTGCAAGCAAGGCTGTTTCCATTGGTAGCTACAAGGATGTGAGGAGGATAGACTTGTATAGTAGTGCTTTGCTATAGGAGCATAGAAAGTTAAGGCTCCAACTTAAGTTCGAGCCTAAATGTGTTACCACATGGATGACCACGTCATTCATGCATGGCCACCTCAATAGCCATGTATTTTTAATTTATAATTTAACACTAGGTTGGTAACCTAACAGGACATAAAAGCGTCTTTTCAGGGTTTTGAAAAAAACCTCCAAAACCATAGTAGATCCACTCATTTTGTAAAATCCTTTCATGAGGTTATAGTTCAAGGCCTACTACACATGGAAAAAATAAGAAACTTGTAAAATTTCTCATCTTTTGGTCACACCAAGCCTCCAAAGTTGATGGACCAGTACATTTTCATTTAAACAGTCATTTCTTACGTTTTGTTGCATAAAAATAAGATTAGGGATTTTGTAGGACTTGAGATAAATTCCCTAGTTAACTTCAATGGGTTGGTGATGAGAACATATGATTGCTTCTCACTCAATATTTTTTTTTTTCCAAAAGAAATAGGTACAAAAAAGTTGGATTTTTACCATTCTGTAGACCTATCATGAAAGTTTCTATAGCCACGCTCAATACAAATAATATATGCATGTTTTCTTAGTTCCCTATTTTCCTTTAGGTTCATAAGGAGCCATGGAGCATGTCAAAAGAATAATACATCTCTTACCAAGGGGAATCTTGGGGACAAAGATGAAGTGCTAAATACAGCAAACATGAAAAAATTGGGTTCAACATTATGAGTTGTAGAATCCCATAGAAAGTATTCAGTATCTAGCCAAATTTGATCCTTATGACTAGATATGGTTACTACCTACAAAATGCATGTAGTTGTCACAAGAAACTAACAATATTGAAAAAGCTATACTTGATATACTAGAATGTTTCGTTTTCTTCTATAATTGGAAAAATCAACCATTGTTGTCTACTATGCAAAATAGGGTATTAGGTGCCCCAAAACTCAAAGAATATTAGCTTTATGTTACAATATGCGACATAGAAAATCAAAACTGCATTTGGATATCATGAAAGCCACCAAAAAAATCATAGAAGAGCTAAAATTGGCTAAAAAACAGGATTTGACAATTTTTGTAATTTGGTCATAACTTACAACTTTAACATTTATTTCTCCCTAGAAGCATCAGGACATGTTGAGGACTACTAAAGATAGTTCTCTAGCATTATAGACCTCACAAACATGAATTCTAGAGTGGTATAGTTGCAAAAACTTGAAAAAAGCCAAAAATAGGACCCGTTTTTTCACACAGTTTAGGTTGTGAAATGTTGTGCAAGGACAAGGTTAAAGATGGAATTGATATTCCAAAAAAATGTCGAGTTTTTTTCAGCTCATGAGACAACTTTATAGATAGATAGCACCTCAAAATCCATTTTGAAACTCTTGACATAATTCAAGGAAAATGTTCACTTAACAGGACATAAAATAATATAAATAAATTAAAAATCAAGATATCTCAACCTAATTATCTGCGTGATAATTTAAGCAAAAAATATAAATATTTTTATGTAATTTTTAATTTTTTAAAAGTGTAAATCAAAAATAAAATTCTATTTATTTGCCCTTGGTAGTATCCTCAACGATGTCATGCGTGTAGCATTGCACAATATCGCTACACTAACATAGACATGAATGGCTCAAACTTAAGTTTGAGCCTCTTGCCATTGGTAGCCAAGGATCTGATGAGGCTACCTTTGAACCCTTGTGCTACACTGGCACATGTAATTGAGTTGAGGCTTAAACTTAAGTGCGATCCTAGAGCGATTATGTTCTGGCCCTGGTTAAGTCTCAAGCACTTGCATGAGGCAACGGTATCATGCTAAAATATCCACAATAAGCTCATGAGGCCACACTAGAGTGGAATATGAAAGTGCTTTGATAGCATTAGAAAGTGAGGTTTAAGCTACATCAGTTCATTGTTTTAGTTTCTCAACAAGAGAAACAAGGCACCAAAAATGAGCTAAATATCAAAATCTATCATGTGGTCAATATGTTCTACTCCAACGTTCAGGACTGAATTGATTGCATCAAAGAAATGAGTGCATTTAGATTAAAGGAAGGTCTTTTTGCGAATGATTTTGTACAGGTAATGGCAAAAGAGCAACCTACATGGATGTGTTGGATGATGAATGGTGGAGAGCATTACTCTACCTTACGTCCCCTTGCAATGAAAGTACTCGCACAATGTGTAGCAAAATCAAGTTTAGAGAGAAACTGGAGTATGTACAAGTATGTTCACAGGACTGTTTGCAACAGATTATTAGCAGACAGAGCAGAAAAATTAGTGTATATGTATTGCAATGAAAAGATACTGAATCACATCAAAAGTGCTGGCTACGAGGAGGAAATGCCAACCTGGTTGTATGATTGTCAAAACGAAGATGAAGAAGAGTTCAATGTTGGTTCAATGTTGGTGTATCTCAATGCATTGTAGACAAAATAGAAGAGAATTTGATAATAGATGTGGAGGTTGAATTACAAGGAGAACCACAACACTCGGACTTAGAACCAGATAACATCTCCACTGATTCAATATAGCTTGAGAGTAGAATGAGTAAATGTCAAAAACCATTGTAAAAGACCTTGTATTCAAATGTGTTTTGAGTAATTACAATGCTTCATATTTGCGATAGTACATAGTTTTCGATCTCAATTGTGTTGCCCTGAAGCAGCATCTTGCTCATCAAACATATTTCTAATTGTGCTAGGGGTATCTGGGCGTGCTTGCTTAAATTTATATTTGTTTTCCATGCCAAACATAGTATATATTCCTTGTGAAATATCTTATGAATAGATTGCGCATCGACTACTGTTTTACATCAAACGAATAAGACAAACTAAATGATAAAAATGACCACATGTCAATGTATAATATCCACTTCATCCATCGAAATTCTTGTAGCAAACTGGACATTGGGAAGATGAGGATGCATCTGAAGTAGACGAGGGAACCAACTCTGGATGCAAGACAAGGTGGCTAACATGTGTCCCTTGTACAGGTGCTGGATTCACTCGCTATGTCAAATTTTGAACATCTTGACTTAAGCGGTGAATGATTTTCTCCATTCGGACTTGTGAGGATTGCGGTGTCTGGGTGGCTAGAGAAAGCCGTGTTATTTCTGCATCTTTCTCTGCCAAGTGTGCCGTGTAAATATCCTTCTCTCTTTTTAATTGTAGGTCGGCGCCTTCCACTATCAATTCCAGCTCATCTCGAGTGAAAGTGACACCACTCTCTCTTAAATCATGAGTGGCAACAGTTGTCTCCTTTGACGAGAAGTCTACTGGTCGTTGTTGCGCAAAGTGAACATATAACATTTTTGCAAAATATAGTGCACAATCCGCATTGTGCAGGGGATGGCCATAAACCTCCAAATAAATCCTCTTAGTGTTATCTTTGATCGCAACATGGTTGCACTTTGAAACCTTCCACCTTCCTTTCTTGATCTCTACGTCCTCACATGGCCATATTGTCTTGATCATGTCCTTTGTCACTTCTTTATTGATCTCTTTCCATTGCATATGGTTTGGATTTTCCCATCGGCAAGTAGTACGCGTCACTTGTTGTGCCGACATGCCATATGCCAGAGACTTCATGCGCTGAAATGCTTTCACAGCCGCTTGTTGTTGATCATTAGGTAGTGATTGGGTGCCAATATCTTGTTCTTGATCGGCCATTTTCTCTTAGAGCTGCAGTCAAATATTCAATATCATTGACAAATATATATTCTCACTCATTGGGACACTGCACGGAATCCACTAAATCAAACCACAACAAATGCAACTAATTGAACCACAAGGAAAATTTGAAATACTGACAGTTAAATAAAAAATTTGAAATTACTAAAGATAATTGACTCAATTAAACACCATATTAGTGAATTTGGGAATTTTTCAATTCCCACTTTCAAAATGAACTTAAGATTTGACCACCTGGTCAAATATTAGCCAATGTTTTGAAAGCATGACTTGGAAGAGTCTTCCAAGTATTACCTTGTGGAAGGCTTTGGCCTTAAAATACAATTTGAGATTTGTCCATATGGTCAAATTTCCAAGAGATTGGTGATTCCCAAATTGTCTCTAAAGTCTCAAACCCTCAAATATGGTGTTATTACGTGAACCACTTCAAACCAGATACTACACTTCAATTTAAAAAATATATACTGGACAAGACATATGTATATCATAAAAATGTTTAAATCGGATAAATGATAGTGCAAGTTCAACAAGTGGACGCTGGACAGGGTTAGGGTCTGTCTTTAAATGTTCTTTGAAAAATATCAACACGTTAGAAGCATTCCTTCTTTGGTCCCGCTCTTTTAACTTCATCCAACAATATACTTTAATTCGAATAGCCCTCATAACATCTTCGTCTGGGTGGTGAAAAACTTCTTCTGGAAAATAAACTTTTCTGGCTGTGCTCAAAAAATCTGCCAGCATGTCGAATAGGTAGCCCAATGCATAAATGTCGCTCGCTTTTGTGTATGCATCTATGCACCGTGGATTGTATAATTCGGGAGCAATCCACGGTCGCTTAGCCATCTCAGCATTCCCTGCTCTTTGTGCATTCAAAACTGCTTCGTCCGACTATGCGCTTGGATGCAGATAATTATTTTCTATGCGCTTAGCTGGTGTTCTCAGCATCATACCCCAATCAATGATGCTGACGCGGAGTTTATTGGCGCGAGTAAAGTCCAACATTACGTTGAATGGGTGCAGATCATTGTGCACTATACCGGTCAAGTGGACAGCCGCAACATCATCAATTAAGGCATAACAAATTTCTGGCATCTGCTCGATCACTGCTTTGATCCTCACCATGTCTATCTCACTTACAAGAAGGTTTGCTACAGGCAATGACCTCCAGCCGTGTTGTAGCCTGTGCATGTGTCGTCTGAAAAATCCGTGAGCAAACGATAAGCGACCAGGGATTTTAATTACGTGATAACGCATTTTGTTAAATGTTAATTATTGTTGTTATTATCACTATTTTTTTCATGTTAATAATATATCTAATGTCATGACCTACGAAAACCGGTAGAAAACGTAGAACCGACGGGACAACCAACAATCTCGGCAGGCCCGGTGGGTTTAATATGAAACCCGGTGGGCCCGGCAGGACAAGCAAGAATCCCGCCGGGCCCGTCGTGTACCCCCTCCATATTTGGCGGCTCTATATACACTACAAGAGGTTGTGTGCTCTTGTGACGCTGTTAGCGACGGAAATACACTGGGTTTTTATAACCCCCTGCGTCGCTAAAACCGTCGCTAACAGCGTCGCTACGAGAGCGTCGCTATAGGCGTCGCTATGAGCGTCGCTATATAGCGACGCCTATAGCGACGCTCTCATAAAAGAGTGTAGCGACGCATATAGCGACGCTACAGAGCCATAAATAGCGACGCTTATAGCGACGCCTGAGAGAATATTTTTTTGGTGGCAGGGCATTGAATGCCCTGCCACCCATCAACCATATTGTACTTGATTCACTTTTTAAAAAAAGTGCAAAGGTAGATAATAGACCCAAAATAGTCACCCACAAGACGCATTGTTTGAAAAATTGACAATTGTACACATCATAGGCAAACTGAATTGATTGGCAAATGTAATAATGACAATTGTACAACATCATAGGCATAAAGAATTGATTGGCAAAAGGAATTGCGGTGACAAATGTAATAATATACATGGTTCAAAAAGACGTATAAAATCCGTCTCATGATACATAAGCTATGAGAAACCCTAAACTAATGCTATCTAGCTACGGCTAAACTGACGTCGTCTAATCAGACGTCTCATCGCGTCCAAGCGGCGTATCTGTCGGATTCTGCAAAAAAAGACAATAAGACAGTTTTCAGTAAATATAAACATATAACGACATTTATAAAACAATACAAAAAATAAAAAAGAGTAAACCCTAATACTAACCATGCCGCCGCGAGAACTGAGAATGTCCATCAGGGCGTTTAAGCCCTTCCTGCCTGCGTACTCGCGCTCGTACGGTGTGGGATCACGTCCTGTCATCGACCACTGTCAAAACATACAAAGATTTCATTATGTTAGAACTAAAAAACTCATAAACCTTAAACTATCGAACATGTATAAAGAGCAATGTGAAAAGACTTACAAAATCGGCCTCAAATGATGCCCATCCACCGCTCCCCAAGTGGTGCGAGCTCCCTGCCTCTACTCGCGCTCTGGCTGCATCCTTTTGTTGCTTCCACTTGTCGGGATTCTCGCGCGCTGCTTTCTTCGCATTCTTCCAATCTTCTTTGGCCAGCCAATCTGGCCTATTCCACCCATTCTTGATTGCTTTTTGCACTTCGAAACGCTTGTGTTTGCAGTATTCGCGCATTCGAATCTTCATCAGGTCTTCATTGAAGCGCTGATCCCGTGTTGGAACGGGAAACTCATCATGAAGTATGCTGATGACTCTGTTTTTTAAATCACTTGGTACTTCACTCCATTTGTTTAGTATATAGTGTCTAAACAGCTGAGAGCAAAGACCACGCATGCGCGAGATCACCTTCTTGCCGTCATCATCCATGATGATGCCGCCGCTGATGTCGACGGAGTAAGGCAAGCCCTCTGGCCGGTGACGCGTGAACCTGGGTGTCCCGGCAGGGGTCTCTAGCGGCGTGTCGATGGGGGTACGGACGTCAGGTGTCTCCACCGGCGTCTGGGCGCCGAAGCGAGGAGTGTCGAGTGGGGTGGCTCCTGGCGGAGTAGGTAGAGGTGTGTAGCTTCTAGGAACAGTCAGCCGTGCAAAACCTGGCGTAGATGGCGATGCTGTGGCTGGTGTGGGGGCGGGCAAAGAAGGGGAGAGTAAAGAGCCTCGTCGAACACGAGGCGGTGTGGAGGCATCGGTGGCGGAATCCCCACAACAACCGCCACCGCCACCACTAGAGCGTCGGTGTCTAGACGAGTGTGACGCTCGTCTCGTCAACGCCGAAGCTTCAGAGCGCGCGGAATGCTCCGAAAGAGAGGGAGATGCGGATGGTGTAGGAACGCGCGATGATGCGCCAGAGCGATGACGCTCCACGTACCACTGTCTCTGCTGCGGTGACAAAGAAGAAAGAAACTCCTCATCATCCATACCTGCATTAAACACACGAATATTTAAACTTAATATTGAATGAATAGAGTAGACAATGACGCAAAGACCATTAAATACAATGACGTAATGACGCATATAAATACAATGACGCAATGAATCGAGTGATAGAAGAGGCAAGTCGAAAACTCAGAATTTTCAATCAAAAGATGTGAGCGCGAGTAGAAAAGAGCGTTATACACCATGGAAGCTACTTAGAGAGCCAGAGCTTTTACAACACGGAGCAAAATTGTTCAAATACAATATTTGTGGCTTTAAGAGATCTCTCTCTCATCCTCGCATAACTCAGCATAACTTCCTATATCTATATAGAGCTCTCCGTTTAAACACATATCCTCTGTTTCATTTTGTAGCTCCTCTGCATGCACCCCATATAGAGTAGTAGCATCTTGATGCTCGTCTGGCACCACCGCAGCGGCTTCTGATTGAGCATCTTCTCTGATCTCCTCCATTGATGTCGTTGTGATTGGCACATGGTAGCCTTCATACGTCCTTGCACTACGAGGGGCTACCTCTATGACGTACCACCAGTTTGATGTAGACTTTGTAGGATGAAATACTACCTGCCAGAGCCACATAACTTACATGAGAGCTTTCAAGCACATAACTTGTAAAAGGGGGATGTTAACTATTTATATACTTACTTGTTCACAATGCTCGGGTAGTACGAAAGTGTCTCTTAGGTCAGTCCATTTCTTAGTATAATCCACCTCAAGAAAACCAGACTCTCCTCTACATGCTGCTGTGTATGACTTATACTACAACGAACAAAGATTATGAGTGGCCGTTCAAACGTTTAGAAATAAAGTCACTATCATGTCGTACATTGCAAACTTACCTTGGTCGCGCAACCCCGAGAGTACTCCCACTCTTCTTCAGTCACTTCGTCACCGCATTGTTGTGCGCTTTTCAATTGGTTGTGCAACCATCTTAAGCTCATGAAGGTTGGTAGTCTCTCCAGAACCGCTGGATAGTGCATCGGTGGTCGTCTTCCCCGTCTCCACTCGATTCGTGCCCTTTGTCGCTCTTGCTTTGCATCCTCATATTGTGAAATCCACTTTTGCATCACTGGATTGTGAAGCATGCAAAATCGGTTGATTTTAGCCTCTAGATCTTCCGTCATCTTCTTCTCAACACCGAGATTGCACATGACAATCCCAGATATGCGCTCATCATCTACGGTTCGCCATAGCGTGTCCCGGGATTTATCAAATCCGTCTAGCCACTCTCCAATGTACACTAGGGACTCTGATACCAACCAACCTTCTGCCATGCTACCCTCCGGACGTGCCTTTTGACGCACATATCCCTTAAGCGTTTTCATGAAACGCTCTAAGAAGAACATCCATCTGGAATGAACTGTGCCAGCTATTTCCACCTCATCAACTATGTGAACAAGAAGATGCACCTGAATGGTTAGTATTGTAGTAGGAAAATGTTTCTCAAACATGCACACAAGCTCCGCAGCATTTAGTTTGGCGAATGGTATGGAGTCTACGTCGATCTCCTTTTGTGAGATCCATTGCACCAGCTTTGCAAGTTTGTAGATTGTGTTACGGATGTCGAGAGACAAACATCCCTCAATGGCAACCGGTAAAATAAACTGTAAAGTATGTGCAGCAATGATATTAAAGTCCACATTTTATGCAATGATATTAAAGTCCACATTTTATGCAATGATATTAAAGTCCACTATGAACGTACCTGACACATTTTATGCCAATCGTGTGACTTCAAACCGGTAAGCTTTCCTTCTTTAGTAAAACACGTTCGGAGCGAGTGCATTACGCCAGTGGGGGTCCGCAAAGATCGAATGGCCTCTTTTACTTTGCGTTCTTGGGCTCCTGTGAAAATCCATGGTGCTTTACGAAGTTTTATCGATCCATCAGACGCTGTTTGTGGCCAATATTGCTCCATACAATCCACATTTCTAAGGTCATCTCTGGCTCCCAAAGTATCTTTCTTGCCGGTCAAATGGTCCCATAGTAGATTACCCACATTCTTGAATATGTGCATTGGATCGAGCAAGTGATTGATCACGAGTCGGGGCCAGTATGGTAACTCGTACCATAGAGATAGTCTCTTCATCCCTGGAGGCAATCCGTCATCGCACATCTCCTTCTGCTCTAACCAGGCTTGTGCAGACATCCTTGGTGGCTCTCTTCCCAAAAAGCCGTCGCGTAACACATGATTCTCCGGAAGATACGCTTGATGACCTTCGTAGATTTGCTTCTTCAGTGAGGGTGCCCTACGTGCATTCAGTCTAGGTCCACATGTGACACATGCTCTGTATCCGCTTGTTTGAAGCCCTGCATGTATACACATGATAATAGATCAACTATGGGGAAAAACAAGATTTACAGTGTCTGAGTGAGGAGTGTCAATAGATCACCTGAGCATTCTGTTAGCCCGGGATAGTCATGCATGGTCCACATTAGAATACCTCTGATCAAAGCATTCCGTCGTCCTGCGTGTCGGCTCATATCCACCACCTCTATGCCAATCCACAATTGTTGTAGCTCTTCCAATAGTGGACGAAGATACACATCCATATTCCCCACTTTATATCGCCCTGGCACAATCAAGCTTAGCCATAGGTGCCCCTTCTTCGTAGTCAACCACGGGGGAATGTTGTAGTTGACGATGACAACGGGCCATACACTGTAAGATGTTGATCTTTGACCAAATGGATTTACGCCATCCATAGCCAGGCCTAAGCGCAAATTTCGAGCTTCCCTGGCAAAATCCGACCATGTTCCATCTATATGTTTCCAGGCTGCGCAATCTGCAGGAATTCGTAGCACACCATCCGAAGATTTATTCTCCTCATGCCATGATGCTAGGGCGGCCATGGACTTACATTCGAAGAAATGCTTGATGCGAGGAAGCAAAGGAAAATGTCGCAAAACCTTTTGTGGAATTTTTGTCCCGTGGAGATCTACTCGATATCTTTCGGAATCACATTTCGGACACTTCTCCATGTCTGTGTATTCCCCTCTGAAAAGAATGCAGTCATTAGGACAAGCGTGGATAGAATTGTAATCCATCCCCAAGTTTCGCAAAATCGTTCTTGCTTCATCTCGGGAATCTGGCATCACATTGTCAGCTGGTAGAATGTGCTCTTTCAGCAATCTACACAACATAAAAATATGATACAGTCGTGTAAAAATCTATCAGATCATTATACATTTAGAGTTCTATTAAAGTAAACTAATTGTAATAGATCACCTGAAAAGCGCTGTGACGCTAGTGTCACTCCATCCAAACTTTGCCTGCATGTTGAGAAGAACCAGGAGTGCTTTCAATCTAGACATACGTGCTCCATTATACAATGACGTATCGGCTTCACTTTTCATATCATCATAGATAAGCCTTTCTGAATCCATGATCGTCTCGATCATTTCATCAATCTCGGGCTCAAACATTGCCTCGTTGGGAATGTGCTCTGCATGATCATCCCCCGAGCTGTCAGAGGCTACATCTTGTGGCCTCACATATGCTGCTTGACCAAAGCGCCTGCGAACACGTCTATTGGGTTGCAAGATTGCTGCTTGTTGGCCAGCGTCAGAGTCCGACGAGTTATAATTGGCAACAACTCGATCTATAATAGATGAATCGAACTCGCCAAATTCGCGAACGTGCTGCAAAGAAACACGTCTTGTCCGTCGCACAGCATGCTTGCATTGATTACAAGGACATAAGACCCTCGTTGAGAGATAGGTGTTTCGGTTGGACGGTCCCACATCCTCGTCGCTACTCATAATGAGGATAAAAAACTTATAACCTGGACAACAAATTTAATATTCTATTGGCATTCTTCGTCTTATCTCTCTCTCTCTCTCTCTCTCTCTCTCTCTCTTTACCTCACATTCTCTAGTCATGTCCAATCCCCGCACACCTCGGTCTAGAGGTGCACGGAGATCAGAACCACCGGGTTATAATCTCGTCTTTATTGGTCAATACCTATATTTGTGGGTACAAGAAATCTACACACCCACGTCTACATGATACTGCATGTAGTGGACAAAATCCCTTTGCCTCTTCTCTAGCTGTAGCACTTCACTTCATCTTAACATCTTTTCACAGTAGATCTTTTCACTGTTCGTCTAACTCTAAACCCTAAACCGTAAGTAATTCTTGCGTGGACTCGATCTAACGTAAATAAGCGTAAATCTAAATAAACGTAAATCTAACTAAAAATAAAGCTAAATCTAATTTAACGTAAGTCTAATGACTAGAGGTTGTCTAGATGGTCATTGTGTCGGGGATGTAGTGACTCTTGCCGCCCTGAAGATCCACCTTCTTCCCTATCTTCTGAAGACATTTCACCAGTACTTTTGGATCGACGGAGCCCACCATGAGTGAAGGCAGCAATACCCTATATTCCATTGAGGGCTTTCTTCACCCGCTTCATGCAGGCATCGCAGTCTATGGAGACCCGCATCTAATCTAATATAACGTAAATCTAAATCTAGCTTAAATAAACGTAAATCTAGTTAAAAATAAACCTAAATCTAATTTAATGTAAGTCTACATATAACCTAATCTTTAACGTCTTTTAAGATAGTTTCCTACGACGTTATAACTCTCTTCTTCCTGTGTGTGTGCGCGTGTGTGGATGTGTGTGCCAATAAAAAGAGATAAATGGTATAACCTTTCTATCACCCATGCCAAGTATGATAGATTGATTATGCCATTTCCCTCTTGAATAATAGGTCTTCAGTTCAACTCCTCGTCGGCTAGATCTTTAGGTCTTTTAATTTTAATTAGTTTCCTACGACGCTCCCTTAGTTTCTCTTTTTTTCTCTCTCAATGTGTGTGCGTTTTTTTGGATCGTATGCATGTTTTCTTTCTCTTTTCCTCTCTCAATGTGTGCGTTTTTTGTTTATGCATGTTCTCTCTCTCTTTTCCTCTCTCAATGCGTGCGTTTTTTGTTTATGCATGCTCTCTCTCTCTTTTTCTCTCTCAATGTGTGTGTGCATTCTTTGTTTATGTATGTGTGTGCATTTTTGTTTTTGTTTGTACTCTCTCTCTCTCTCTCTCTCTCTCTCTCTCTCTCTCTCTCTCTCTCAAAAACACTATGTGTGTGTGTGTATGTGTGTGTGTGAGAGAGAGGGAGAGAGAAAGAGGGGAAGGGAACATGAGAATGAGGAGAGGGAAGGAGCATACCTGGCTCTCCTTCCTCTCCTCGTGTGTGTGTGTGTGTGTGTGTGTGTGTGTGTGGAGAAGAAAAAGAGAGAGAGAGAGAGAGAGAGAGAGAGAGTGAGGGAGAGCGTTACCTGCTCTTTGCTTGAGGGCGCCGAAAAACTCAGATATGAGATCTGAGTTTTTGGGCGCGCTCGGTTATTTTTTTTACCCCAGCTGGCGTCGCTATGAGCGTCGCTATAAGCGTCGCTATGAGCGTCGCAAATTTACAAATAAATTTGCGACGCTCATAGCGACGCTTATAGCGACGCTCATAGCGACGCCGGGAAATTTTTTTTTGAGCGTCGCTGTGTGAGCGTCGCTAATATGAAGAGCTTCTTGTAGTGATAACCCTTTTATAGACATCACATCACATCACCTTTTCCTCTAAATTTGGTCATCCTTTAAAATTTAGAAGAAAAACTAAAGGTAAAAAAATGAATATTCTTTAAAAAAAAATAAAACTTAATGTAACTCGGATCATGGAACATTAGTTCTTTTTTGGACTGAACTGATTCTTGAAAGGAGGTAGAAAGGTGAATCTTTGGGTCGGTATCTCTACATTTGGGATGGACTGATCTCATGTTTGGTTCACTGTTATATTTGCTAAATTGATTGCTATATTGATTAGAACGTTTATCATGGTCATTACTTCTTTTTTGGACTGAACTGATTCTTGAAAAGAGATAGAAAGGTGAATCTTTGGATCGATATCTCTACTTTTGGGATGGACTGATCACATGTTTGATTCACCATTGTCTTTGCTTGCTATTCCGATTAGAGCTCCAATCATGGGTCATTAGTTCTTTTTTGGACTGGACTCATTCATGAAAGGAGGTAGGAAGGTGAATCTTTCGGTCGATATTTCTACTTTTGGGATGGACTGATCACATGTTTGATTCACCGTTGTATTTTCTTGCTATTTCGATTAGAGCTCCAATCATGGGTCATTAGTTCTTGTTTGGACTGAACTGATTCATGAAAGAAGGTAGGAAGGTGAATCTTTGGGTCGATATCTCTACTTTTGGGATGGACTGATCACATATTTAATTCACCGTTGTATTTGCTTGCTCATGTTTGAGTAGATTGAGGTTTATTCCCTTATGGCTTCACTACTACGCTTGTGTGTGATATTGATTATAACACTAATGTTTGGTTTGAATAATACTTGAAAGAAGAGATAGCATACTAAGCTATGTTTATTGGTATTGCAGGCATCCAATAAGTATGTCTTCCACCGGGAATGTGAGCGGTGATGTTGGTGTCTCAAGCCTGGCTTCCTTGAGGAGACCTCCTACCTCGATGCCAGGTCCTGCTTCGCAGGGCACCACTTTGTAGGGCAAGCGAAAGGCAGGTGGAAAAAGTCCAGGACCCAAGTGGAATTTTGCCACAAATTTAAATAAGTATCAAGATTGGAAATGTAACTTTTGTGGCGAAGAGAAATCTGGAGGAGCACTAAGAATAAGGGATCATTTGCTAGGTGGAAATACCAGAATCCAAGGAGCTAGAAAGTGCAAGGGCTTAGGTGCAGAAGAAGCAGCTATGCGCTTAAAAGCTTTAATTGGTAAGTTAATTTCCACGAGCAAAAGATCAAAACTCTCTACTTTCGACCATCACACCCCGGTATCGATAAGATCAAACCAGGACGAGGGATCATTGGGTGTAACGCTCACCAATGGAAGCACTCAAAGCAGGGAACCAACTTCTCATATCGATGGAACTACACCTCCAAACCATGGATCTCCTGAATTTCAGGTAGGATCGTCAAAAAGTACACAGGTTAGCTTACAGATGAGCTTCAAAACACTTGCCTTAGAAGAAGCACAACTTGCACTAGCTAAAGCCGTCTATTTCACTGGGGATCACTGGCCATTGTCACCTGTGATGCATGGAAGTCAGCTTGGAAACGCATTGGGGAGTATGGTGTTGGATTTACCCCTCCAACATATCACCATATGAGAAACCAACTGTTGGATAAATGTTACACAAGCACACAACAGGATACTCAAAGGGTAATATTAAATGCAACAGAACAATCTGGATACACCATAGTTAGTGATGGTTGGTCCAACGTTCAAAGGCGGCCATTGATCAACATCATGCTTGTATGTCCTCAAAGTGAATGTTTTATCAAAGCTGTGGATAGCTCTAGTCAAATAACGTATGGCAGTTTTATAGCTGACATCATTGGTGACGCAGTTGAGGAACTTGGAAAAGAAAATGTTGTCCAAGTAATCATGGACAATGCCAAAAGTTACAGGGTTGCAGGTAGGATACTTGAAAGTCGCTTCTCTCACCTATATAGTGCTAGTTGTAGTACACACAGCTTGAACTTGGTATTGCAAGATTGGTACAAGAGTAATGACACAGAGTGGTTCAAATGGATAGTAGACAATGCTCCCTTAATAGTCAAGTTTGTTTTGAAGATTTTGAGGGTTCTTGACATGTACCGTCAGAGGATGTCTACTATGTTAAAACTGCCGTGCGAAACTAGATTTTGCACCAACTACTATACGGTAGAATCACTAATAAAAAATAAGAATGTTGTGATGGAGACATTTGTTTGTGCCACTTTTTCAGAATGGGAGGCCGGTCAAAGGGAGAAGATAAAAAGCAAAATAGGGGTGATCAAAGATCTAATAGATGATCGCCACTTCTGGGTGGATGTGCACAATGTCATGATGCCAATTATGCTCGCATTACGCCAACCGGATTTTGCCTTGCCTAACATAGGTAAGGTGTGGATCACTTGGTGGAGTTTTCAAGAAAGCCTTGCAAATCCAGAGGAGCCCCAGGAGCCAATTGTGAAGCCTTGGAAGACACAATTCACTCAAAAGAAGAGAGAAATTCTGAGAAAGTATGTGCATGGTTGATGGGTTGGAGCACATAGTCCACTACACAACGTAGTTTTCTTATTGGATCCAGAGTATTGGGAAATGGAAATAGACAAACTTGATGAGGAGGTGTTGGAAAACTTTTATGATGTGAGAGGCAGGTTTTATGCTGATCCTGATGAGCATGCATCAGTTGTTACTGATCTTACTAAGTTTAAACTCAAAGAGAGTAAGTTTGGTACAGAATTTGTGCGGAAACTTGCCACAGAGCAACCAGCGTGGAAGTGGTGGATGATGAATGGTGGTAGTGCACCCACCCTTAAACGCCTAGCTGTTAGAATCCTAGGCCAATGTGCATCCAATTCAAGTTCTGAGAGAAACTGGAGTACATATAAATATGTACATTCCACCATCAGAAACCGCCTTCTAAATTCAAGAGCTGAAAAATTGGTGTATATGTACTGCAACCATCGGCTATTGACAAGAGTGCAAGCTGAGAACTACAAAGAGGAGATGCCACGCTGGACTTATGATGTAACCAATGATGAGGTGGACGAAGACAGTGAGCTGCAAGGGGAATCTCATGAAGTAGAAACTACATGTACTTTAGAAGAGATTGAAGTGACGGTGGTTTAATTAATAGATTATCGAATCCATTGAGTGACTTCTGTTTAAGTTCAGAAATTGTTTATCTTATAAGCATTTTTTTATATTTAGTTTAAGGTTTAGACATTTTCTTAATAATAAATGAAGCCCTTAAAAACCTTTACAAGGCTACAAATCACTATTAAAGCTTCATAATATACAAAGCCCTAACAAATCTTTGCATTATCACGTATCATAATTGAAGCTGAAGTGAAGACAATTCACAATTCACTAATAAATTCACGCAAGACAATGAGTAAATGTTTTCAAATGTTACAAAAACTATCCAAGTGATAGTGAAAGATTTGTGAGAATATCTTCATTCTCCTGTTCACGCTGACCTTTAATCTTATTATAGTCTTCAGACATTTTGAACATTGCATATAGCTTTTTGGATATCTCATACTCACATATAGCACAATGAAAGCTATTCATCATGCTTTGCATCAAGCATGATATATGGTACATATGTCCGCATGGCAAGCTGAAGTGACCACACCACTCATGAAAGAATGATCTACATATGGGGCAAGGACCACCGTGCTCACCAGAAGCTGGAGGGGCCTCAATAGATGTTGGGTGCTCAATCAATGTGACAGCATTTTGTTTTTTAATAGTCGCCTCCAACTCTTTTACGTGGCGAGATAGCACCTTCACCTCCCTTTGCAAGTCTCTATTTAGGGTTGCTTCTGCATGAGAGCCTTGTGTAGCTTGTGATGCTTGCCTGAGTTGAGTTTGAAGCTCCTCCTTAACTTGGTGCACTTCCATTGATGCACCTTCTAGTGCCAATGAAATCTCTTGCCGTGTGACGGTGATTGCACTGCTACAAATGTCCTCAATTGTCATATGAGGTGTCCTTGAGCTGAAGTCCATTGGTGCTCAATCAATGTGACAGCATTTTGTTTTTTAATAGTCGCCTCCAACTCTTTTACGTGGCGAGATAGCACCTTCACCTCCCTTTGCAAGTCTCTATTTAGGGTTGCTTCTGCATGAGAGCCTTGTGTAGCTTGTGATGCTTGCCTGAGTTGAGTTTGAAGCTCCTCCTTAACTTGGTGCACTTCCATTGATGCACCTTCTAGTGCCAATGAAATCTCTTGCCGTGTGACGGTGATTGCACTGCTACAAATGTCCTCAACTGTCATATGAGGTGTCCTTGAGCTGAAGTCCATTGCTTCACCCAAGACATAATGCATGTATAACATCTTGGCAAACCACAATGGACAATCCATATGATGCATAGGATGACCCATAACATCGAGATATATGTTCTCTCCATTGTCTCGTATGTCTGCATTAATGCATTGTGATAGCTTGAGTCGGCCTTTCTTGATGTTGTCATCTGCAACGCTTGGCCATATGGATTTGACCATTTCTCGGTCAATCCTAGAGTTCACATCTTTCCATTGTGTACCCACTGGGAGCAACCAGCTGCAATTCGAGCGGTGTCATTCACTCCACCGCCTTGACACATGGATATGAGACACTCAAAAGCGCGCTTAGCCCTTTGATTATCATTATCCATATCCTGATTAAACACTATACTTCAATTATGGCATACAAACTTAATGATAATCAATTGCTATAAGAGTAACCACCATTTTACGACAATCAATTGATATAAGAATAACCACCATCTTACGACAATCAATTGATATAAGAGTAACCACCATTTTTTAAATCAATGAATGACAACTCTCCACAAAACTTACAAAATGGCCATATCACCCATCCTATGGTGTACACATCTATGGCCTTGGTCCATGGGCACGGGTGATTGCCATCTAGTAACTCAGGAGCTCGCCAAGGATGAAGCTTTTGCCAGTTTTCATCGGTATTGTTGGTCTTTTGTGTCTCTAAGCCAACACGCAGATCCAATCCCCAATCAATTATTCCAATACAGGGAGTGAGATCCTTGGTAAAGTCCAACATGATGTTCCATGGATGGAGATCATTGTGGATCACTCCCTCGTCATGTGCGAATCGCAATGCCTTCACCAAGGCATGGATCAACAAGGGAGCATGATTGCACAGGCTATTGATACGTGTTTTCTGGTCTTCAGAGGGCTGCTCCCATTTAAAGTCTGCAGGGATATTTCCTTTCCCCTCTTGATGCGCTACAAGCGTCGTGAAAGAGCCATGTGGATGGGGCACTGTCTCCACAAGATCACCTAAAGTTCCCCCATTGAAGTAGGGGAATATCAGAAACCATGGTAACGTTACAGAGTGGGCAATACTCCTCACAATCCCTGTATGGTTGAGATCTACCCCACTTTCTAATGCAAAGCTTTTCCACTGATGCGGATATCACTCTATTTTTGTTCCATAAGGAACCTTTCACTACGATGTTAAAGGATTTTGATAAGAATAGTAGCTACCATGTGCCAATCACAGCGGCATCAATGGAGGAGATCCACTACAAGAGGTTGTGTGCTCTTGTGACGCTGTTAGCGACGGAAATACACTGGGTTTTTATAACCCCCGGCGTCGCTAAAACCGTCGCTAACAGCGTCGCTACGAGAGCGTCGCTATAGGCGTCGCTATGAGCGTCGCTATATAGCGACGCCTATAGCGACGCTCTCACAGAAGAGTATAGCGACGCATATAGCGACGCTACAGAGCCATAAATAGCGACGCTTATAGCGACGCCTGAGAGAATATTTTTTTGGTGGCAGGGCATTGAATGCCCTGCCACCCATCAACCATATTGTACTTGATTCACTTTTTAAAAAAAGTGCAAAGGTAGATAATAGACCCAAAATAGTCACCCACAAGACGCATTGTTTGCAAAATTGACAATTGTACACATCATAGGCAAACTGAATTGATTGGCAAATGTAATAATGACAATTGTACAACATCATAGGCATAAAGAATTGATTGGCAAAAGGAATTGCAGTGACAAATGTAATAATATACATGGTTCAAAAAGACGTATAAAATCCGTCTCATGATACATAAGCTATGAGAAACCCTAAACTAATGCTATCTAGCTACGGCTAAACTGGCGTCGTCTAATCAGACGTCTCATCGCGTCCAAGCGGCGTATCTGTCGGATTCTGCAAAAAAAGACAATAAGACAGTTTTCAGTAAATATAAACATATAACGACATTTATAAAACAATACAAAAAATAAAAAAGAGTAAACCCTAATACTAACCATGCCGCCGCGAGAACTGAGAATGTCCATCAGGGCGTTTAAGCCCTTCCTGCCTGCGTACTCGCGCTCGTACGGTGTGGGATCATGTCCTGTCATCGACCACTGTCAAAACATACAAAGATTTCATTATGTTAGAACTAAAAAACTCATAAACCCTAAACTATCGAACATGTATAAAGAGCAATGTGAAAAGACTTACAAAATCGGCCTCAAATGATGCACATCCACCGCTCCCCAAGTGGTGCGAGCTCCCTGCCTCTACTCGCGCTCTGGCTGCATCCTTTTGTTGCTTCCACTTGTCGGGATTCTCGCGCGCTGCTTTCTTCGCATTCTTCCAATCTTCTTTGGCCAGCCAATCTGGCCTATTCCACCCATTCTTGATTTCTTTTTGCACTTCGAAACGCTTGTGTTTGCAGTATTCGCGCATTCGAATCTTCATCAGGTCTTCATTGAAGCGCTGATCCCGTGTTGGAACGGGAAACTCATCATGAAGTATGCTGATGACTCTGTTTTTTAAATCACTTGGTACTTCACTCCATTTGTTTAGTATATAGTGTCTAAACAGCTGAGAGCAAAGACCACGCATGCGCGAGATCACCTTCTTGCCGTCATCATCCATGATGATGCCGCCGCTGATGTCGACAGAGTAAGGCAAGCCCTCTGGCCGGTGACGCATGAACCTGGGTGTCCCGGCAGGGGTCTCTAGCGGCGTGTCGATGGGGGTACGGACGTCAGGTGTCTCCACCGGCGTCTGGGCGCCGAAGCGAGGAGTGTCGAGTGGGGTGGCTCCTGGCGGAGTAGGTAGAGGTGTGTAGCTTCTAGGAACAGTCAGCCATGCAAAACCTGGCGTAGATGGCGATGCTGTGGCTGGTGTGGGGGCGGGCAAAGAAGGGGAGGGTAAAGAGCCTCGTCGAACACGAGGCGGTGTGGAGGCATCGGTGGCGGAATCCCCTCAACAACCGCCACCGCCACCACTAGAGCGTCGGTGTCTAGACGAGTGTGACGCTCGTCTCGTCGACGCCGAAGCTTCAGAGCGCGCGGAATGCTCCGAAAGAGAGGGAGATGCGGATGGTGTAGGAACGCGCGATGATGCGCCAGAGCGATGACGCTCCACGTACCACTGTCTCTGCTGCGGTGACAAAGAAGAAAGAAACTCCTCATCATCCATACCTGCATTAAACACACGAATATTTAAACTTAATATTGAATGAATAGAGTAGACAATGACGCAAAGACCATTAAATACAATGACGTAATGACGCATATAAATACAATGACGCAATGAATCGAGTGATAGAAGAGGCAAGTCGAAAACTCAGAATTTTCAATCAAAAGATGTGAGCGCGAGTAGAAAAGAGCGTTATACACCATGGAAGCTACTTAGAGAGCCAGAGCTTTTACAACACGGAGCAAAATTGTTCAAATACAATATTTGTGGCTTTAAGAGATCTCTCTCTCATCCTCGCATAACTCAGCATAACTTCCTATATCTATATAGAGCTCTCCGTTTAAACACATATCCTCTGTTTCATTTTGTAGCTCCTCTGCATGCACCCCATATAGAGTAGTAGCATCTTGATGCTCGTCTGGCACCACCGCAGCGGCTTCTGATTGAGCATCTTCTCTGATCTCCTCCATTGATGTCATTGTGATTGGCACATGGTAGCCTTCATACGTCCTTGCACTACGAGGGGCTACCTCTATGACGTACCACCAGTTTGATGTAGACTTTGTAGGATGAAATACTACCTGCCAGAGCCACATAACTTACATGAGAGCTTTCAAGCACATAACTTGTAAAAGGGGGATGTTAACTATTTATATACTTACTTGTTCACAATGCTCGGGTAGTACGAAAGTGTCTCTTAGGTCAGTCCATTTCTTAGTAGAATCCACCTCAAGAAAACCAGACTCTCCTCTACGCACAGTAGCGTTTCGACCCTCCATGATTATCTTGAACCATTGCACGTCGATGAAGTCGACAAAAAATCCTTTGTAATCGATCCTCAAAATCTCTTGCAGCGTGCCGAAGTAAGTGAGTTCCGCCACCACGGGATCTGCATCAGAGGAACGTCGTCGACTAAACTGTTCAAATTTTGCCATGATTCCACAATCTTGAGTAAAACGCTTTTTGTCGATTCGTTCCACCCTAAAATGTCGACCTTTACACCATGCTGCTGTGTATGACTTATACTACAACGAACAAAGATTATGAGTGGCCGTTCAAACGTTTATAAATAAAGTCACTTGCTAGTCGTACATTGCAAACTTACCTTGGTCGCGCAACCCCGAGAGTACTCCCACTCTTCTTCAGTCACTTCGTCACCGCATTGTTGTGCGCTTTTCAATTGGTTGTGCAACCATCTTAAGCTCATGAAGGTTGGTAGTCTCTCCAGAACCGCTGGATAGTGCATCGGTGGTCGTCTTCCGCGTCTCCACTCGATTCGTGCCCTTTGTCGCTCTTGCTTTGCATCCTCATATTGTGAAATCCACTTTTGCATCACTGGATTGTGAAGCATGCAAAATCGGTTGATTTTAGCCTCTAGATCTTCCGTCATCTTCTTCTCAACACCGAGATTGCACATGACAATCCCAGATATGCGCTCATCATCTACGGTTCGCCATAGCGTGTCCCGAGATTTATCAAATCCGTCTAGCCACTCTCCAATGTACACTAGGGACTCTGATACCAACCAACCTTCTGCCATGCTACCCTCCGGACGTGCCTTTTGACGCACATATCCCTTAAGCGTTTTCATGAAACGCTCTAAGAAGAACATCCATCTGGAATGAACTGTGCCAGCTATTTCCACCTCATCAACTATGTGAACAAGAAGATGCACCTGAATGGTTAGTATTGTAGTAGGAAAATGTTTCTCAAACATGCACACAAGCTCCGCAGCATTTAGTTTGGCGAATGGTATGGAGTCTACGTCGATCTCCTTTTGTGAGATCCATTGCACCAGCTTTGCAAGTTTGTAGATTGTGTTACGGATGTCGAGAGACAAACATCCCTCAATGGCAACCGGTAAAATAAACTGTAAAGTATGTGCAGCAATGATATTAAAGTCCACATTTTATGCAATGATATTAAAGTCCACTATGAACGTACCTGACACATTTTATGCCAATCGTGTGACTTCAAACCGGTAAGCTTTCCTTCTTTAGTAAAACACGTTCGGAGCGAGTGCATTACGCCAGTGGGGGTCCGCAAAGATCGAATGGCCTCTTTTACTTTGCGTTCTTGGGCTCCTGTGAAAATCCATGGTGCTTTAGGAAGTTTTATCGATCCATCAGACGCTGTTTGCGGCCAATATTGCTCCATACGATCCACATTTCTAAGGTCATCTCTGGCTCCCAAAGTATCTTTCTTGCCGGTCAAATGGTCCCATAGTAGATTACCCACATTCTTGAATATGTGCATTGGATTGAGCAAGTGATTGATCACGAGTCGGGGCCAGTATGGTAACTCGTACCATAGAGATAGTCTCTTCATCCCTGGAGGCAATCCGTCATCTCACATCTCCTTCTGCTCTAACCATGCTTGTGCAGACATCCTTGGTGGCTCTCTTCCCAAAAAGCCGTCGCGTAACACATGATTCTCTGGAAGATACGCTTGATGACCTTCGTAGATTTGCTTCTTTAGTGAGGGTGCCCTACGTGCATTCAGTCTAGGTCCACATGTGACACATGCTCTGTATCCGCTTGTTTGAAGCCCTGCATGTATACACATGATAATAGATCAACTATGGGGAAAAACAAGATTTACAGTGTCTGAGTGAGGAGTGTCAATAGATCACCTGAGCATTCTGTTAGCCCGGGATAGTCATGCATGGTCCACATTAGAATACCTCTGATCAAAGCATTCCGTCGTCCTGTGTGTCGGCTCATATCCACCACCTCTATGCCAATCCACAATTGTTGTAGCTCTTCCAATAGTGGACGAAGATACACATCCATATTCCCCACTTTATATCGCCCTGGCACAATCAAGCTTAGCCATAGGTGCCCCTTCTTCGTAGTCAACCACGGGGGAATGTTGTAGTTGACGATGACAACGGGCCATACACTGTAAGATGTTGATCTTTGACCAAATGGATTTACGCCATCCATAGCCAGGCCTAAGCGCAAATTTCGAGCTTCCCTGGCAAAATCCGACCATGTTCCATCTATATGTTTCCAGGCTGCGCAATCTGCAGGAATTCGTAGCACACCATCCGAAGATTTATTCTCCTCATGCCATGATGCTAGGGCGGCCATGGACTTACATTCGAAGAAATGCTTGATGCGAGGAAGCAAAGGAAAATGTCGCAAAACCTTTTGTGGAATTTTTGTCCCGTGGAGATCTACTCGATATCTTTCGGAATCACATTTCGGACACTTCTCCATGTCTGTGTATTCCCCTCTGAAAAGAATGCAGTCATTAGGACAAGCGTGGATAGAATTGTAATCCATCCCCAAGTTTCGCAAAATCTTTCTTGCTTCATCTCGGGAATCTGGCATCACATTGTCAGCTGGTAGAATGTGCTCTTTCAGCAATCTACACAACATAAAAATATGATACAGTCGTGTAAAAATCTATCAGATCATTATACATTTAGAGTTCTATTAAAGTAAACTAATTGTAATAGATCACCTGAAAAGCGCTGTGACGCTAGTGTCACTCCATCCAAACTTTGCCTGCATGTTGAGAAGAACCAGGAGTGCTTTCAATCTAGACATACGTGCTCCATTATACAATGACGTATCGGCTTCACTTTTCATATCATCATAGATAAGCCTTTCTGAATCCATGATCGTCTCGATCATTTCATCAATCTCGGGCTCAAACATTGCCTCGTTGGGAATGTGCTCTGCATGATCATCCCCCGAGCTGTCAGAGGCTACATCTTGTGGCCTCACATATGCTGCTTGACCAAAGCGCCTGCGAACACGTCTATTGGGTTGCAAGATTGCTGCTTGTTGGCCAGCGTCAGAGTCCGACGAGTTATAATTGGCAACAACTCGATCTATAATAGATGAATCGAACTCGCCAAATTCGCGAACGTGCTGCAAAGAAACACGTCTTGTCCGTCGCACAGCATGCTTGCATTGATTACAAGGACATAAGACCCTCGTTGAGAGATAGGTGTTTCGGTTGGACGGTCCCACATCCTCGTCGCTACTCATAATGAGGATAAAAAACTTATAACCTGGACAACAAATTTAATATTCTATTGGCATTCTTCGTCTTATCTCTCTCTCTCTCTCTCTCTCTCTCTCTCTCTCTCTCTCTCTCTCTCTCTCTCTCTCTCTCTCTCTTTACCTCACATTCTCTAGTCATGTCCAATCCCCGCACACCTCG
Organism: Adiantum capillus-veneris; assembly: GCF_014529385.1. NCBI lineage: Eukaryota > Viridiplantae > Streptophyta > Polypodiopsida > Polypodiales > Pteridaceae > Adiantum > Adiantum capillus-veneris. The sequence goes on from NC_140956.1 coordinate 118,592,072, forward strand.
GTCTAGAGGTGCACGGAGATCAGAACCACCGGTTTATAATCTCGTTTTATTGGTCAATACCTATATTTGTGGGTACAAGAAATCTACACACCCACGTCTACATGATACTGCATGTAGTGGACAAAATCCCTTTGCCTCTTCTCTAGCTGTAGCACTTCACTTCATCTTAACATCTTTTCACAGTAGATCTTTTCACTGTTCGTCTAACTCTAAACCCTAAACTGTAAGTAATTCTTGCGTGGACTCGATCTAACGTAAATAAGCGTAAATCTAAATAAACGTAAATCTAACTAAAAATAAAGCTAAATCTAATTTAACGTAAGTCTAATGACTAGAGGTTGTCTAGATGGTCATTGTGTCGGGGATGTAGTGACTCTTGCCGCCCTGAAGATCCACCTTCTTCCCTATCTTCTGAAGACATTTCACCAGTACTTTTGGATCGACGGAGCGCACCATGAGTGAAGGCAGCAATACCCTATATTCCATTGAGGGCTTTCTTCACCCGCTTCATGCAGGCATCGCAGTCTATGGAGACCCGCATCTAATCTAATATAACGTAAATCTAAATCTAGCTTAAATAAACATAAATCTAGTTAAAAATAAACCTAAATCTAATTTAATGTAAGTCTACATATAACCTAATCTTTAACGTCTTTTAAGATAGTTTCCTACGACGTTATAACTCTCTTCTTCCTGTGTGTGTGCGCGTGTGTGGATGTGTGTGCCAATAAAAAGAGATAAATGGTATAACCTTTCTATCACCCATGCCAAGTATGATAGATTGATTATGCCATTTCCCTCTTGAATAATAGGTCTTCAGTTCAACTCCTCGTCGGCTAGATCTTTAGGTCTTTTAATTTTAATTAGTTTCCTACGACGCTCCCTTAGTTTCTCTTTTTTCTCTCTCAATGTGTGTGCGTTTTTTTGGATCGTATGCATGTTTTCTTTCTCTTTTCCTCTCTCAATGTGTGCGTTTTTTGTTTATGCATGTTCTCTCTCTCTTTTCCTCTCTCAATGCGTGCGTTTTTTGTTTATGCATGCTCTCTCTCTCTTTTTCTCTCTCAATGTGTGTGTGCATTCTTTGTTTATGTATGTGTGTGCGTTTTTGTTTTTGTTTGTACTCTCTCTCTCTCTCTCTCTCTCTCTCTCTCTCTCTCAAAAACACTATGTGTGTGTGTGTATGTGTGTGTGTGAGAGAGAGGGAGAGAGAAAGAGGGGAAGGGAACATGAGAATGAGGAGAGGGAAGGAGCATACCTGGCTCTCCTTCCTCTCCTCGTGTGTGTGTGTGTGTGTGTGTGTGTGTGTGTGTGTGTGTGTGTGTGGAGAAGAAAAAGAGAGAGAGAGAGTGAGGGAGAGCGTTACCTGCTCTTTGCTTGAGGGCGCCGAAAAACTCAGATCTGAGATCTGAGTTTTTGGGCATGCTCGGTTATTTTTTTTACCCCAGCTGGCGTCGCTATGAGCGTCGCTATAAGCGTCGCAAATTTACAAATAAATTTGCGACGCTCATAGCGACGGTTATAGCGACGCTCATAGCGACGCCGGGAAAATTTTTTTTGAGCGTCGCTGTGTGAGCGTCGCTAATATGAAGAGCCTCTTGTAGTGATCGGAGAAGATGCTGAGTCAGAAGCCCTGGAGGTGGTGCCAGATGAACATCAACCTGCTACTCTCTATGGGGTGCATGCAGAGGATCTACAAAATGAAACAAAGGACATCTGTTTAAACGGAGAGCTCTATATAGATATAGGAAGTTATGCTGAGCTATGCGAGGATGAGAGAGAGATCTCTTAAAGCCATAAATATTGTTTTGTAAATTCAGAGTTATGCACTTGCCTCTTTTATCACTCAAGTTGAATAGAAGAAAAACGCTTTCTGTTGCTGCTAGCCTTTGAACATTCCAAAGCTACAAGCACTGGAGTGTTCTTGTATGATTCTCTGGCTCTTTAAGTATTTGCGTCATTGCATCATTGTATTTATCTCTCTCTCTCTCTCTCTCTCTCTCTCTCTCTCTCTCTCTCTATCTATCTACTTGTCCATGTTTTCTACTCCATTCATTCAATATTAAGTTTAAATGTTCGTGTGTTTAATGCAGGTATGGATGATGATGAGTTTCTTTCTTCTTTGTCACCCCAGCAGAGACAGTGGTACGTGGAGCGTCATCGCTCAGGCGCACCATCGCGCGTTCCTAGTCCATCCGCATCTCCCTCTGTTTCGGAGTCCTCAGCGCGCTCCAAAGCTTTGATGTCGACGAGACGATCTTCACACTCGTCTAGGCACCGACGCTCTAGTGGTGGCGGTGCATGGCGGTTGTTGTGGGGGTGGCGCCACCGATGCTTCGACACCGTCTCGTGTTCGACGAGGCTCTTTACCCTCCCTTTCTTTGCCCATCCCGACACCAGCCACGACATCGCCATCGACATCAGGTTTTGCGCTGTTGAGTGCCGTTCCCCACATCTACACACCACTAGCTACTCCTCCAGGAGTCACTCCAGTGGACACTCCTCGCTTCGGGGCTCAGACTCCAGTGGAGACACCTGGCATTCGTACCCCCGTTGACACGCCGCTAGAGACCCCTGTCGAGACACCCAGGTTCATGCGTCAGCGGCGACAGGGATTGCCTTACTTCGTCGACTTCAGCGGCGGCATCATCTTGGATGATGACGGCAAGAAGGTGATTTCGCACATGTGCAGTCTTTGCTCGCAGGTGTTTAGACACTACATACTAAAAACCTAGAGTGAAATACCGAAAGAATTAAAAGACAGAGTCATCAGCATGCTTCATGACGAGTTTCCCGTTCCAACACGGGATGACCGCTTCAATGAAGATGCGATGAAGGTTCAAATGCACGAATACTGCAAGCATAAGCGTTCCGAAGTGCAAAAAGCAATCAAGCATGGATAGAACAGACCAGATTGGCTGGCCAAAGAAGATTGGAAGCATGCGAAGAAAGAAGCGCGCGAGAATCCCGACAAGTGGAAGCAACAAAAGGAGGCAGCCAGAGCGCGAGTAGAGGCACGGAGCGAGCTCGCACCACTTGGGGAGCGGCGGGTGGGCATCATTTGAGGCCGATTTTGTAAGTGTTTTCGCATCTATGTTCGATAGTTTAGGGTTTATGGGATTTGAAATTCTAACATAATGGATTCTTTGTATATTTTGGCAGTGGTCGTTTACAGGACGTGATCCCACTCCGTACGAGAGTGAGTACGCAGACAGGAAGGGCTTAAACGCTCTTATAGACATCCTGACTTCTCGCGGTGGCATGGTTAGTATTAGGGTTTATTCTTTTCTATTTATTGTATTGTTTTATAAACGTCGCTCGCTATATGTTTAATTATACTGACAAAAAGCTATCTTATTGTTTTTTTTTGCAGAATTCGACCAATACGCCGCTTGGACGCGATGAGACGTCTGATTAGACGACGTCAGTTTAGTCATAGCTAGATAGCATTAGTTCCTTTTTGTCCTAGCTTATGTATCATGAGACCATGTAACTATGTATTTTTGAAAACCATGTATATTTTTTAAATAATGACAATGGTTTGTATCTATTACATTTGCAATGATTAACAATCAAGTGATTTTGCTGCTATGTACAATTGTCATTTATTTACTTCCATCAATTCACTCTTGTCATTTTTGTATCTTTATTTTGCAAACAATACGTACTATGGATGATGGAGTTAATGATTATATTGTCTTGTGGCTGACTATTTTGGGTCTATATTTACCTTTGTACTTTTTTTCAAAGGTAAATTGACCAATGAAACATTCAATATGGTTGATGGGTGGCAAGGCATTGAATGCCCTGCCACCAAATTATTTTAATCTCGGGCGTCGCTATAGGCGTCGCTACATTGTGCACTGCAGTGTCGCTACAAGCATCGGTATTTACGACCCTGTAGCGTCGCTATATACGTCGCTATGAACGTCGCTATATGCGTCGCTATATAGCGACGCATATAGCGATGCTTATAGAGACGCCTGTAGCGATTTCTATAGCGACGTTCTCTTATCGACGTTGTTAGCAACGCTTTTTGCGATGCCGGGGGATTAAAAAACCCAATGTATTTCCGTCGCTATAAGCATCACAAGAGTACACAACCTCTTGTAGTGACACCTAGTCGCAATTGCAACCATGTGCCGAAGCATGAATGACTATGAGCAATATAAAATATAATCATCGTATGCTTTTGCAATGACACACCTAGTCACAACTACAACCATGTGCCAGTGCATCCACGTACGATGATTTGATAAAAGAAATTTTAAACCTTTAAGTTTTAACGCAAAAAACTCAAAAAAACATCAATAAAATAAGAAAGGGTTTAAATAATTACTGCTACACTGCTTTGAGAATGTGGAAAGCTGCCAGAAAGTTTGGTGAAGACTTTTCAATGTACCTCTTTTGTGAAAAGACAAGCACCGGCGTCACCTTTATATAGCCACGGCGGGCCCGACGGGCAAATAACTTTACCCGCCGTGACCGCCGGGAAGATTCACTAGCCGGGCGGGCCCGACAGGCCAACTAATTAGCCCAGCGGGCTACGAGCCGGTCTCCAGGTCTCCCTGGAGGTCAAAAAAGATGAATGTCAATTAACAAAATATTTTTTATTTTGCATTTCTATTGTTATTAACCTGAAATTATAGTGTGATCACGTCATTTTGAAATCCCTAAATTAAAGCGACACATCATGTCGCCCACGATACCCCCATTGTAGTATGGGAATATCGTGATTCAATGAGCTTCTGTAGTAAACCCAATGCACCTTAGAATGGAGGGGTGAAGCGTTTGCATTCCTTGCTCTGTTTGAAAGCTGTCAAATTTTGCCTCACTCCCTCCCTTGTAACATTTTCCCACATATGTAATGTGGTCTGGAAAAAATGAGATGCCTTTGATGGTGTATAATGTGCACACACCGAAGGAGCCTGCTCCAATCCTCATACCTTCTACCAAGGCTTCGTGAGGGATGCCGACAAGATGTGCGCACTTTGCATTCAAAGCAATGCGCATGATTATGCCGGTGCTGATGGCATCGGATCGACCTCCCAAAGTTGCTTACGCATCTTGGGCCATCTTCAATCTCTTGGGTAAGGCTGCTTGGTCCTACACTTTTCCATGCTTCATCTTTACCTTCTGTTCTTCCCACAATTTATCCGAGAGCTCTAATTTTGACATGTCGCAGGTAGGTGGGATATCTTCCTTTAAGTCTCTGCAACATACTTTCATATTGCCCAACACTGTTCTGACCTTGTGGTGGGGGTCAAATTCTCGTATCCCAGCTGGAAGCAACAACTCATATTGGCCTTCAAGTCGCAACCTGCACTCTGTGTTCTCCCATGTAGCGCTAGTGATGTCTTTGATATAGCCATCGCTTTCACTAATCTCCTGTATGCGATCAGCTGCACATGATGAGATTGCCAAAATACATTCTTAACGAATGACACGCATAATACATTTCTTTTGATCTGGTGTCATATTTGCATTGGACAATAAAAAAACAGCATATCAAATACAAATTTATGGTTGCGAATGACACTAACACTCTCACACTATCTCAGGTAAACTCTTAATCACCACTTGAAGACTTTAACAAATGTCCAAGGAAATATTGATAAAAATTAAAAATAATCTTCACTTAAAATTGCAATCTATTACACGTGTAAAAAGCAATTCAAACAAGTGTTTTATAGGAACTTAATTCAAATCAAACAATACATGTTAACAGTCTGGCACATTTCAGTATATATTGAATTTTTAACTTATATTTTTCTTCGTGCGCACATACTAATTCAAACAAAGCACACACCGACTTAAAAACTTCAAAAACATTTAAAACATTGGAAGTATACAAATTGGACTAGCAAATTATGTTCACACACTTTTTTACATAGAATTTATGTAAATGTAGCAATCAAAAAGCGATGATAATTGATGCTCTTTAAAAATGTACAAAAGAATATTTAACATGCAAATTGCGTGCATTTAGTTTTTTTACAGAGAATTTATGTAAATGAAGCATTAAAAATAGCGATAATGCTTGACAGTCCTTTAAAAATATTAAAAAAGAATATTAAACATGAAGTTTGTGTGCAAATACTTTTTTACATGTAATTTATATAAATAGAACATTTAAAATAGCGATGATTGATGAATAAAGTATTCTTTTGAATACGATTAGCTAGTATATAATTTCAAATGGATAGTTAAAAAACAACAAAATCAAACAATTCATACATTTTATATATGAAATACTCTTCACAGCCGCGTTACCGACTAAGTCTTTCATATACTTAATACTTAAAAGATTAACTTCACATGCACATACAAATTATATGACGTTTGTACGGTCGGGTTAACGACTTGAACGCCACATTTATGCAAAAACAGATGCTTCTAACAAACGACACTCAATTAGCCGCGTTACCGACCGAGTGCCGCATGAATCTAAGGAGAAACAATGGCCTGCATACGAACATCATATAGCCACGTTACCAATCGATGCCCATATGTTTTTTGGGAAAGGGGAAGGAAAGTTGACTTACCATAAGGATACTAGATTCGTCGCGTTACTGACGTAGTACCCGGACAGTAAGCCAATACTTACCACAAGGACACCATCTTCCCTGTGTCACTGAGGTGATGCCCCTGTGATAAACATTGTTCCAAAGGACAGCTTACACACACACTCCCATTGTGTGGCAAGGTACCTTATTACTGTCGCGCACTACGACAAAAGGCACGCTACCACACAACACATAGACACACACAACACATACCCGGATTGTGTGGTCAGGTACTCTGCTGTTGCCGCGCACAGCGATGCAGAGCACGCTCCCACACGACCCCCTCTCTACCTCTCTCCTCTCTCCTCTTGACGTACCTGCAAAGGTGGTCGCAAGCTCTCTCTCTCTCTCTCTCTCTCTCTCTCTCTCTCTCTCTCTCTCTCTCTCTCTCTCTCTCTCTCTCTCTCTCTCTCTCTGTGAAGATGAAAGCAAGACGAAAATACACCCAATGGGCCCGATCGGGCCCGAGTATATATAACACTTAGAGCCCACCGGGCTTTTTAGTATCCCCGACGGGCCCACAGGGAAAATGGTGAATCCCAACAAGCCCGTCGGGGATACTGAAAAGCCCGGCGGGAATTTTGTGGATTTGTAGGTCACCATTAACTAGGTTCTATGTAATTATTTTTACTGTGATTATGTAAATGTGTCAATAAGACCTTGTGATCACAAAAAATTTGACGTAATTACGTAAATATTAAATCCTTGCAACTAGCTCATTGTCTATATGGACAACTAGATTTTCATCAACTAAAATTATAAAAGAACCCCCCCCCCCCCCCCCCCCCCCCCCCCCCCCCCCCCCCTCTCTCTCTCTCTCTCTCTCTCTCTCTATTTCTGTCGCCAAGGAGGACGGCGACAGCTCTTTAGCCCCCCCTTGGTGGGGGAGTTCGGGAGCAGCGCCCCCGAAGGTTGGAAATAGATGTATGTTTGGATATGAATTTGTATATAATTTTACAAAAAATGATATGATATTTATCATGTGGTAGAGAGACTCTTATACACATTATATGGGGAGAGAAAGAAAGGGAAAAAGAGTCTCAATAGAGACAAGGAGTGACAGAGATTTTATCCAGACATTCTTTGAGCTAGACACTCAGTACGATTCTCATCAAAAAAGTCCATGCACGCATGTGGGTCCATGTTCAATCATCTATGCAAGTTTCATTGAGTGCCACGTAACTCACTGAGTTGCGTGGAATGCAAATGGTTGGAGACGTGTCCACGTAACTCGCCAAGTTACGTGACGACCATGTAACTCGCCGAGTTATGTGGACTTAATTATGACGTGTATGCGACGTCATTGTTGAGAGTTTTTACAAGAAGACATCCACGTAACACGCCGAGTTACGTGGCCTGCCTATGTAGCAATCTAGTAGGCTTTTCCATGTAACTCACCGAGTTACGTGGCTTGCCTATGTTGGCATAGCCACGTTCCTCAATGAGTTACGTGGCAATGCCGTGTGTTCATGTACGTGGAAATAACACATCGCCTTTGCGGTATGACCACGTCACTTGGCGGATTACGTGGAGCTTCTTACCAGTAACTCTCCGAGTTCCAGAAGTATGCCACATGTCGCAACTTTTTGCTTCGAGCACGAGGGTAACTTAGCGAGTTGGCCGCATTGTGGAAGTCACGCTTGGGTGCGGACTGGGGAAGTGGGTACACTCTATCTTGCATACACCCCAAGTCAATACTGCGAGCCAACCTCAATCCCGTCCATATCGACGACATAATAGCAACGATAAAAAGGGTGAGATGATGCAAACTCTTGCATGTATGCCGCTTTACAATGGTGCAAAAATCTCAGCTCTCCGTACCGCTTTGGTAATGTTTAATTTGCAGTCTGTCTGACGCCTCCGTCTCACAGAGCTTTTCAAGTAAATACATCGTATTCTATGTAAAGAATGAGGATGCAAGAGAGCTACACAAGACAAGCACAATGCACACAGAGATGGAAAGCTTCTTCTTCTTCTTCACAGAAAAGAGAGTACAAAATGACTAAGTGATAAAGCTGAAAAGTAGCACATATGTACATGCGGTCACTAAGTGTGAACTCGCTAGAAGCGTACTAGGCTGGCACTATAAGTGTAGTCCAGCTGTAGAGTCACTGGCAGAGATCCTCCGTGTCGGTCACCTAACGCGCCAGTGAGTAAATGCCGTAAGCGGCCAAGACCCGTAGTGGATGCCAGCTCAAGGTGTAGAGCTCGACATCTCAACACTCCCCCTCGAGCTCTGCATGTCGCAGAGTCCAAGCATAGTCCGGAAACGTCGAAGCTTCTCAGCTCCGAGGGCCTTGGTAAAGATATCCGCTATCTGCTCCTCTGTGCTGACGTAGACCAAGTGGATGTCACCCGCCAACACTCGCTCTCGAACGTAGTGGTAATGGACCTCTATGTGTTTGGTCCTGGCATGGAACACTAGGTTCCTAGCCAATTGCATGCTGCTGAGGTTGTCACAATGGATGAAAATATGCTGGTTCACCTGCACTCCCAAGTCCTCAAGTAATGTGCGTAGCTAAGCTACCTCGTACGCCGCAACTGCTGCACCTCTGTACTCGGCCTCTGTGCTCGATAAAGCAACCGTAGGCTGCTTTTTGCTGCTCCAAGTAACAGCAGCACTCCCAAAAGAGAACATGAAGCCACTCGTAGATCTCCTATCAACAATGCTACCTGCCCAATCTGCATCTGTATACCCATACAATGCTAATGGTGCATCTGCTGCATAGAACAATGCGTAGTCAAGAGTACCTTGCACATACCTAAGTGTGCGTCGTACTCCATCCAAATGTGGCTTCCTCGGAAGCTGCATGAACTGACTCTCCAAGCCTATTGTGTAGCTCAAGTCTGGCCTCGTGATAGTCAAGTAGATTAGACTACCCACAATCTTCCTGTACATGTTGACATCCTCAACAACATCACCCTTTTCTGCACTCAGCTTTGCATTCACATCCAAGGGAATAGAAATCGGCTTACAATCATCCATACCATACTTTGACAACATGTCCAAAGCATACTGTCTCTGTGATAGCCATACACCCTCTGGAGTCCTGATCACCTCAATGCCAAGAAAGTAGCGCAACTCGCCCAAATCTTTCATTTCAAACTCCTGTTTGAGAAGACCCTTCACATGGTCAATCTCCATAGCATTGTCACCAACAATAATAAGGTCATCTACATATATGGTAATGACCACAATCCCCACATCACTCTCACGTACATAGAGTGAATGATCAGCATGAGCTCTCCTAAAACCAATACTGACAAGATACTTGGCAATCCTGTCATACCATGCTCTAGAGCCCTGCTTCAAACCATACAAAGCTTTGAGAAGTCTGCATACATAATCTGGGTAACCTGGATCGACATAACCAGTGGCTGATCCATATACACTTCCTCTTGCAACTCACCATTCAAGAAGGCATTCTTTACATCCATTTGATGCATAATCCATCCTCTAGATGCAGCCACTGCTATGACAGCTCTCACAGTCGTCATCTTTGCCACTGGAGCAAAGGTCTCCTCATAGTCTATGCCATACGTCTGTGCATAACCCTTTGCAACCAGCCTTGCCTTGTGACGCTCAATGTTACCATCAGCCTTATGCTTGATTTTATACACCCATTTACAGCCAATAGCTTTCTTGCCACTTGGCAATGGCACCAACTCCCATGTGTCATTTGCTTCCAATGCAGCCATCTCTTCATTCATTGCATCATCCCAATGCACATTTCCAACTGCATCCTCAAAACATGTGGGCTCCACATCCTGTATCACCTTAGCCATGTAGGCTTGGTGATGCGCTAGATACCCATCATAAGTCAATTTCTGAACTGGATTTCTGACTCTATTAGATCTGCGTGGTCCTGGGTCACTCCTTTGCCCTCTAGCATCTTCTTGTACTTTCCTTACACCAGGTGTCCTGACAGCCGGAATTCCAAATTCCTCATCAATACTTTGTTCAGAACCATCTGAATCCATGTCTACATGTGAAAAACCTGATGATGCATCAACCATAAAGGGAGGTTCATCAACCTTTTCCTTTCCTTTTCGTGATACATTCCCTGTACCTGTTGGTGGAGTAACCTGCGTACGTAGTCTACCATTCCATGGTTTCTCAACAGAGCCACGAGAAGAGGACTCTTGTGGTCCACTCAAAACCTGTGACTGTGGCCTCACATTTTGTACAACCACATCATCTTTTACATCAGCCCCAATAGTGCCATGTGCATTACTGTACCAGCTGCTCATCTCATCAAAGACTACATCTCTGCTCACTCGTAATTCTCGTGTAGTAGGATTGTAGCACCTGTACCCCTTTTGTTCAAGGGAATATCCCACAAGAATACATTTCTCTGCTTTAGGGTCCAATTTCCTACGCAACTCATCTGGTACATGCACGTAAGCTATGCAGCCAAACACTTTCAAGTGTGCCAAATCAGGCTTTGTACCTGTAAACTTTTCCTCAGGTGTTACATCATGCACCGCAGCTGTAGGTGTCCTGTTCATAATGTACACAACTGTATTTACAGCTTCAGTCCAGAAATGATGAGGCATGTTCTTCTCATTCATCAATGCACGTGCAACCTCTGCAATGTGCCTGTTTTTCCTTTCTGCGACCCCATTCTGCTGTGGAGTATATCTGCATGTAAACTGCCTGTGTATACCATGCATTCGCAAAAAATCTGAAAAATCATTGGAGAAGTACTCTCCCCCTCCATCTGACCTCAATGTCTTGATTTGCATATCTGTCTCCTTCTCAATCATGACTTTGAAGTCTTGAAAGTGACCAAACACTTCACTTTTGTTACGCATGAAGTAGACCCATACTTTCCTTGTATGGTCATCAATGAAAGAGACATAATACCTGCAACCATGTATACTTGCAGTATCGGTTGGACCCCAAACATCTGTGTGCACCACCTCAAGTGTCTTTTTACATACATTGCGCTCATGTGGAAATGAGCCCTTTGACTGTTTTCCAAACTGGCATGCTGCACACACTTTATGCATACCATCCACCTTGAATTTGGGCAAACCTTTTACAATCTGTTTTGATTGCATGCTGCGCAATCTCTGCTCATTGACATGGCCAATGCGTTTGTGCCAAATGTCAACATCAGCCACAACACCTGTGCCCTGTGCAAATAATGCAGCTTTTACCTCAGGCATGTCTACATTCAGTGTAAACATTCTGCCCACACATTTGCCCTCTGTGATCAACTTACAGCCATTCTGGAAATCTTCTACATAACAGCCATTTGGATTGAAGCGAACCTGCAAACCGTGCTCAACAATTTGTCCAACAGAAACAAGATTCTTTGTAATGTTTGGGACATGAAGTACATCTGCTAAGTACTTTGATTTCCCACTCTTCGTATTTAGAGGTATGTCCCCTACATGAGAAATGGGGTGAGTTGTGCCATCTCCTGTCTGCACATAGCCTGACACATCTGGTTTGCGCATATCTCTAAACCACTCTCCACGAGACGTCATGTGATTAGAGGCACCTGAATCCACATACCAAACATCATCTTGGGTGGAATTCTCTGCAGTCATTGTATTCATTACATGCTGCATAACAAACATGCGCTCGTTTTTGCTGTCATCTGCATCTCTGCTAGTAGATGCATAGTTGCCCTGTTCTCTCTTTCTACTTGCTTTTCCCTTTGGACAGTCACGTGACATGTGACCTCTTTCACCACAAGTCCAACATTCTCTACTATCTGGAGTATGTTGCTGCCTGCTTGATCCTGCACCACGACCTCTTTGACTCCCCCTGCCTTGAGACTGGTTTCCCCTGCCACCTGTATTGTTTTGATTTGATTGACCTTCCAAAAATTGGCCCCTGCAACCCCTTGGGCCTCGACCACGACCTCTACCTCTACCTCTGTTGGAGTTAGAATAGAAGGCCTGTTCAGAATTATTTCTGCCATGAGAAGAAGATGTGTCAAGGTTCTTCTCCTCAAGAATAAGCATAGAAATCAAATCTTGGAACACGGGGATGTCGTCTCTTGTATTCATGGAAGACCTAAAATGTACATACTCATCTCCTAGACCATCCAAGCATGCACGGACAATGTCATCGTCTTCCACTGAGACTTTAATAGATCCAAGAGCCTCAATGATACTCTTGATCTTCAAAGCATAATCATTGATGGAGAGGTTGTTCCTCTTAACCTGATTTAGCTCCGACTTTAGTTGAAGCTTCCTGGCCTTGGTGTTCACCTCGAACACTCTGCCTAAGTTTCTCCATGCAATGGCGGGGGTTTCAGCATCCTGTAGATAGCCCATCATGCCATCTGTGATGCTAATAGAAAGCCAATACATCACTTTGCTCTGGCCTTGTTGCCAGTCCCTCAAAGCTTTCCTTTGTTCTGCTGTAGCATTTGCCTCGGGAATCTCTGGTTCCTTTTCATTGTCTCCTTCTACATAGTCCCAATAACCTTTTCCTTTTAGGAAATTTGTTATTCTGAACTTCCATGCAGGGTAGTTATTTTTCTCAAGCTTCTCAGTAACAATCTGACTGAAACCGTCAGACATCTTAAAGCACTAAGACAAAATAGCTGCAATCTGCAAAAACCTGCAAATCTGCTGAACCTGCTATCGTGGTTCCTGTAACGCTTTCTACACTCAACGAGTGTCCACAATCAAGCGTTTCACAACCACTGTACTTGTACAGTAAATCTCTGTATACTGCACTTTGGAGACCTGTTCAGAAACTTGTGCGAAAAACCCCTAAAATTTTTTCCGTTGCGCGAGGCGCCTTCGGCATCTGGTCGTGGATTGCGAACGAAGGGATTGTGATGCTCTTGCTCTCTTAGCCTCTCTTGCCTGCACCAGGCTCTGATACCATGTAAAGAATGAGGATGCAAGAGAGCTACACAAGACAAGCACAAAGCACACAGAGATGGAAAGCTTCTTCTTCTTCTTCACAAAAAAGAGAGTACAAAATGACTAAGTGCTAAAGCTGAAAAGTAGCACATATGTACATGCGGTCACTAAGTGTGAACTCGCTAGAAGCGTACTAGGCTGGCACTATAAGTGTAGTCCAGCTGTAGAATCACTAGCAGAGATCCTCCGTGTCGGTCACCTAATGCGCCAGTGAGTAAATGCCGTAAGCGGCCAAGACCCGTAGTGGATGCCAGCTCAAGGTGTAGAGCTCGACATCTCAACATTCTAAGCATACCAAAGTGCAAATTATAGTTCAATAATATGATCGTTGTGTTGTTCTTTGTTAATATAGCGATAGGTTGCTCAACGAGCAAATCATGTCCAAAGGCAATCACATGCCCCCTACCCATCCTACCGCTAAAAAGCTTCTTACTAACTTAGACTTGGATTATCAAAAAATACATGCATGCCCTAACGTATTGTATATGTGCTATTTTTGTATTTGTAGCCATGGCCGGTGACGATGATACATACTCTCCTATAGTTTTAGTTTTCCTATCACTCCGGCCAGCATGTCACTCGAACAAATGGGCTCCTTTTTGACACAGTACACACCAAAGCAAGTTATTCCACACAAAACCTTTGGTCAGTTAGTTCCTTGAGACCTACTACGACCGCCCCTACGTCTAGGACTAGTGTGTCCCTTACACCGACCGGCCCCACGTCTCAGTCGAGTGTGCCCCCTACACCGACGGGTGGTTCATCTTCGAGACGAGGTAGGCGTCGTTTTGGAGGTGGTGGTTGTTGTGGTGGCGGTTCTATCGATGGGTCCACACTACCCAAAGAGCGTCCACCACTCTCTTCAGTAGATAGTTCATCGATTGGCACACCACGTACACCTTGGGGATCACATGAGCATGATCCTGGCAAGGTGTACAAGAGCATGGAGGGGGATGTTGTGGCGACAGAGGACTCGGAAGCTCTGTATAGTTGAGTTTGGCCACTTTGTGATGGAGAATTGGGATAATCAAGATGATGAAAGAAAGAGTTACATCATCAATGCCATTCACAGAGAGTACAGGCCGGTAGAGGGGTATGATCCAGTCTCAAATGACTAGATTTTGAGCGTGGCAAGGGCCACAATGTCACACATTGATGAGAGGTGAGAGAAAGGCAAGGACAACAATCCAAAGGTGGCAGGGTTGGACGCAGAGGAGTGGACGGGGATTGCACGAGAGACACAAGACAATCCTGAGAGATTTGAGCAGCAGAGAGATACAACCAGAGCACGTTTGGACTTTGTTGGAGCTTCACATCTTGGGAGTGGAGGCTACGACACACCAGCATGAGTTTGTAAGTATTATATGTATGCTTTAAATTGTCAAAAATGTATATGTTATTTGAAGATTTAATTTATGATTAAATCATAATTTTGCAGGAAGTTGCCGTGAAGCGTCCTCCGACACGTTGAGACGAGAAGGATAGGTACAAGCATGGACTTGTGGCTTTTTTGACCCAGCTGTGCAGGAGGAGGCAGAGGCCGTCGACTAGGAGGCATTACCATGAGGCTGACATCCTCCATATATGTTTTTATTTTGTAATCGTGGTCTTCTTGATAAGGTTGTACTCATTCATTGTATACACGTACAATTTCACACTTATGTTTATGGTTTTGTATTCCATTTACGATGATGATTAATTGTGGTATGACAATTAGGTTATGGTTATGGTGTTGCAATTATGGTATGGCACAAAGGTTATAGTTATGGTATGGCACAGAGGTTATTGTTATGGTTTGGAAATCAAGTTATGG
Source organism: Adiantum capillus-veneris (assembly GCF_014529385.1). Lineage (NCBI taxonomy): Eukaryota > Viridiplantae > Streptophyta > Polypodiopsida > Polypodiales > Pteridaceae > Adiantum > Adiantum capillus-veneris. The sequence continues at coordinate 118,607,342 of NC_140956.1, forward strand.
TTATGGTTTTGCAATGATGGTATAGCAATCATATTATGGTTAGGGTAATTTGACAATCAAGTTATCGTTATGGTTTTGCAATGATGGTATGGCAATCATGTTATGGTTATGGTTTGTATATCAGGTTATGATTATGGTTATGGTTTTGCAATGATGGTATGGCTATTATGGTTATGGTATGACAAGCAGGTTATGATTATGGTTATGGTATGGCAAGTGTTTATGTTTATGGTTTTACGGTTTTCAAGTCATGTTTGAATTATGGCTATAAAATCTTTATGCACTTGTGCCTATGGTTTGGGAGTCGACATTATGGTTATTCTTTTGGGAACTTGTCATGATTAAGCTTTTGATTTTGTGATTTTTTTCTTCTTACAATTTTGCTAATTTGTATAGCTCGATCTTTAGGTGGAGTGTGGTTACTTGTGTACTCTTGCTTTGGGACTGTTTTTTGCTGTTGTAGTACATGCAGCATCAGTTCCCAGTCCTCTCTACCCAAAATGTTTTTTGTAGGTTTTGTTGCTGGTATAGGTTGCAGTATACACGATGTTGTAAGACTCGGAATACGCGTTGATATAGAAAAATTCCATACCGACGTGTATTGGGACGTGTATTATGGTGTATGTTCCATTGCTTATTCCGACGGTAGGTGTATCGGTGCATATACCGATGATACGATACCGACGATAATTACGATGCTTATTCCAGTGCTTTTCACTTTTAAAAAAAGCTTTGAGTCGTCGATATCCGCGTTGATTGTTGCGCAGCGTGTTGTAGTGTTTTTGTCAATTTTGCTGTATACGTCGCTATTTTTAGACTTGCAGCGTCACTATTTTTAGACTTGCACCGTTGCTATATGCGTCACTATATAGCGACACACATAACAACGCTGATAGCGACGTTTTCACCAACACGGGGATAAAAATATCCCTGTGTATTTTCATTGCTAAGGCCATCACAAGTGTGAAGAACCTCTTGTAGTGTTTGAGGTAGGCTCTGTTGCTAATATGAGATATAAGTAGAGGTTTATTTTTGACAAATGATCAGTCTCTTAAGAGGATATTTGATTGCAATCATCAAGTTTGGAACTTTCTCGCTATGTACAGATAGTTGCTCATATGAATACAACATTTGGTAATTCTTACATAGATCGATAACTTGATCCAAGTTTACATTAGGAAAACACTTATTTTCTTAAGAAGAGTTGTTGCATTGATGTTTTCAAGGACAAAACTCCGCTTCAAAGGGGGAGTAATGTCAGGACAAGGCTAGGACCAAGGGGGGGCACAACCCCGAAGCGAGCCCTAGGCACGCTCCGCTAAGCATGATTCGACGGTTCCTACATATAGGTTAGGAAGCCTATAAGAGAAAGAGCTTGGGTGGAGAATAGCATGCTTGGTCCCCTATCCTCTCAACACCCTTTTTTACTTACCCGAGTTTGCTTTTCTAGTGTCCTAATTTACTTCCTAGAAAAATGTATGCTACCTTTTGCAAAGGAGATCCCATTACATTGTGTTTATTTGAGCCCCCCTATGTTTTACTATTGAGGATCGTAGTTGGCTATGCCCTTTAGACATGCCAAAAAGTACGAGAAAAATTGTATAATAGAAGCAATTTTGTACATTGTACGTTTCTTAGTTTAGCTTGCATCACATGCTTCTGCAAAACTTGTAAAAAGCAAGCTAGAGACGTCTAAAACAAGAGCTAGAGCTTGTCACTAAATGAGGATTTAGGGGGGAAAGAGGACTGAAGGTTTCTTTACTTATTTCCTCTATTGAGGTCCAAAAGTTCCTGGCATTATGCAAGCTGCAAGAGAAAGAGACCAAAGTTTCCGTCAGTATCCAAGCGAAGAATGTGATGTATTACACAAAACTGCTCTAAGCCATGAAACTGAATTTAATGAGCCAAACTACCTTGGACTTGATTTTATTATAAAAAGAACAACACATTGTATGGAAAAGAGAAGTAAATGTTACAAAGGATCTCAAAGAAGGGGAAAGAGGTCATCCCCATACATAAATCAATGTTTCTGGATATCTATTGACATGAGAAGTCTTTCCTTGGAGTACACACTAGCTAATCATCTTCCTTCACGAGACTTGTCATTTTAGATTGTTTCTAGACAAAATGTAGAGGGGATTCTAGGGCATCCTTTATAGTAGCAGTACAAAAGATAGAGAGCCTTTTAAGCTAAAAAAGGAGAGGCTGATGAGAAAATTGACTGCAGCCCTGTATAAAGAATCATTTATCTTACACTAGCAATGCTAAAGATAACTGCTACTCCACATGTTTCACGACGGAATGTTCATGTATCTACATTCTTCCAACAGAATCTCCTTAACGGAGGAATGGAGTGCATGAACTGTTTGACAGCCTTAAGCTCGCTTTAAACAAGCCAAGAGTTTGGATACCTTGGGACATCCGATAAATAGATGCTCCAAGTCTTCACCTCTTTGGCCCGTGGGGCAATTGTCTTGACCAATGTTCACTTTCTTTGCCCTATTGACACTCTAGGCTCCCTAGTGGATGATCAACCAACAAAGATAGGGAAAACCCATGTACATTGAGAGAGTGAGAGAGAGAACGTAGTCATGTGACAGGGGACTGCCGACTTGAGGGGGGAGAGCCACGACACTAAGTGACACATAACATTAAGGAGGGGGGGGTAACGGTATCGACGACGCGGAAGTGGATGCGGGGAGCCCGAGGCAGATTAAACCCGGACGCGCGGCAAGTCAATGCGAAAAAGAACCCGGGCGGCAACTCGATTTGAACCCAGAGCCTCGTTGCCCATATTGTGACGCATGGGGTAACCATCCCACCTGCGCGCACATTTGTACCCATGGCCCGAGTTTTTGGGGTTTTATATTTAAAACATCGACGCTGCCCGGATTTAATCTGTGGCCGGGTTTAATTTTTAAGTGCCCATCTACGACTACAACCTCTCCGATTTTCGTGCGCGCACTTTTCTGCCTTCGATCCCCTTAAAACCCCCCCCCCCCTCCCCTCATTAATACTATGTGTTATTTAGTCCTGAGGGGGGAGAGGATGTTGGGGGGAGAGGATGTTCTTACAGTATCATAAAAAGTACTCCCTTATTTTCACGGCGCTGTACTGACCCTTTTGAAATTTGAGGCATGAAATGAAATTGCCTTCTTGAGAGTTGATGCCTCTCTGAGTCTCTCTCTCTCTCTCTCTCTCTCGTCTCTGTCTCCTTGACTCTTGACTCTCTAGAGTCCAGTCCTGTACGTTTCTTCAGAACATGCGCAGGCGCACAGACACCGATCACTGCGATCAGGTGCAGCTCCTCAATAACATGCATCACAATGCAGAGAGCCACAAGGCTAGGCGCAGTATATTCTGCCACAGAGCCTCCATCTCTACATCGCTTCTCTGCATGATCGAGCCAGGTACGTCTCTACTATCTTTTGTACTCTTCAAATATTTCTGTGAGGGCGGCCTAGCTATTATAGGCAGGTGCTGCTGCTTCTGCTTACCTTGCAAGGTGTATTTATAGTACAAGCTAATGATTCAAGAGCACAAGCTGAAATTTGGACACTTTAATGTTACGTAGGATAATGGGTTCTCAGTTTCTCACTGTTAATATCATGAGCTTAATCCCCTAGTCCGGAGGCTCTACATACTAATTAGCTAGGCGCGGTTGCTGGAGGGCAGGGCATCCCCCACTTCTCCACACACAGAACAAGTATTGAACCTGTCCAAGGGCGTTCATGAAGAGTCGTTGATTTGTCCACTAGACTTGCACGGGTACAAATCATACACTCATTGCCATCTCGAGTTGTTGATTTGTCCACTAGACTTGCACGGCTACAAATCATACACTCATTGCCATCTCTTGCAGGGCCTATTCCTCCTTAGTTAGCTAGGAAGCTGCATCAACCTTACTTTAATTGTGGAGCTTTTCGGCGATGCATTCTTGGGTGCAATTCCATCAGAGGTGGAAGTATAACCAGGCTTTTAAAGCCGTTATTGTAGAGCAACATTCTGATTGGTCCAATCCCTAATAACGGCTTGGGAAATATTTTCTCCCATCTTCAGGCTCTTGATCTGTGAACTTGAGTGATATATAGAAGATAGAGTGAGAGAGTAGAGAAGGAGAGAATAGACAGAGAGATGGAGGTAGAGAAGAGAGAGAGGTGTGAGAGAGAAGGGAAGGGGGAGTTGACACCAAGTAGAGGGGGAAATTTGAATTTGAATTGCATACAACAACTACTCTGGAACAATACAAGGGGAGTTCCTTTTATAGCCTTGGATAAGCAATCTAGCTATTGTAGGGATAAGGTGTATGTGGTGAGGTTTGAACTCCGCTTAGGTGTAAAGTGCATTGCACTTTCCACATCCCCCCTCAAACCGAAATCACAACAGAAAGCATAAAGCATTTGTGAGGAGATCCCCCCTCAAATGCGAATACAAAATAAAACCATGCTGAAATACAATGAGTGTTGTTGAAGATGAAGCTAGGGAGCTTCCAAACCGGCTCTTGCTGAGCAAAGAACGTGTTTTTCAGGAGGAACTGCTTTGGTAAGGAAATCGGCAACATTCTCTGTGGTAGAGATGTATTTGAGGTGGATGAAGTTGTCTTCTACTAGCTCCTTGATGAAGTGATACGCGAGTTTTATGTGCTTTGTGCGCTCGGTAAGCTGAGGACTCTTCGCCATTGCAATTGTTGACTAATTGTCGCAATGTAAAATGATTGGCGGAGTGGCACATGGAATTGGTAGTTCTTCTAGGAGTTGGTGAAGCCACAATGCTTCTCAAGCAGCGAGGGATACTGCTATATACTCTGCCTTGGCAGATGATAGAGCAAGTGAAGTCTGGCGCTTGCTTCGCCAAGAAATAGCACCACCTGCAAGAAGAAATATATGCCCAGAGATGCTATGCATATTTGGGTCTTGGCCGGTCCAATCGGCATCAAAAAAACCTTTGATTTGCAGTGGTGATGAGTGGTGCTGACTATAATAGGTGAGAGAATGATAGCGAGTGTGGTGTAAGTAGCGTAGTGACCTCTTGGCAGCGACACCATGGCATTTGTGAGGTGCCTTCATATGGCGAGATAATACATGACATGTAAAGCTAATGTTAAGTCTTGTGCATGATATGAGGTACCTTTGCTGGCCGATTAAGCGAGCGTAGGGAAAGCTTGATATAGAATAAGTATCATCATTAGATGGTGGCAGAGAAGTGAATAATTTATGCTTGACAAGAAGTGGAGTAGAGAGCTGTGCACTAGAAGAGAGAAGACCATCCTCACCCAATATGTCTTCAATGTATTTCCGCTGAGAAAGCTTGATGAATCTACCATTTGGATCCGTGTTGACCTCTATGCCCAAGAAGTAGGTCATAGAGCCGTTGTCATGGACTGGGAATTCCTCCTTGAACATTTCCACAACATGTGAGACATATGTCTCATCACTAGCAATGATAGGAATATCATCAACATAGACACCAATGATTACCCATTCATGAAAGAGAGTATGATAGAATAAGTTTGGGTCAGAAGTGCATTGAACCCATCCCCATTTGTTAAGAAAAGCATGTAAGCGCTTGAACCATTGTCGTGCAGACTGCTTGAGACCCTATATAGGCTTATGTAGCTTGCATACATAGATAGTGGGATCATCACAATAGAAGTAGGGCGGTTGAGCCATATAAATGACTTTATCTAGCCATCCATGTAAAAAGGCAGTGCGAATGTCAATGTGATGAAGAGGAATGTCAAAGAAAGCGGCTAATGCAACAAGTATGCGAAATGATGTGATACCCATGACGGGAGAGTAAGTATCAGTGAAATCTGTACCATGTTGTTGCGTGTAGCTCTTCGCGACAAGCCTTGCTTTGTAGCGTTCGACAGAAGTGTTGGGGCGATGCTTCTTCTTGAGAATCCATTGGCAACCGATGACATTGGCGCCGTCGGGCCTTGGCGTGATAGTCCAAGTTTGAGCTTCTTCAAGTGCTTGAAGCTCTTCCTTCATGGCTTCAATCCATTGTTCACCTTCGGGAGAGGCAATGGCGTTTTCGACTGAGAGTGTAGCTTGAAGCTCTTCCTTCATGGCTTCAATCCATTGTTCGCCTTTGGGAGAGGCAATGGCGTCTTCGAGTGAGTGTATTCTCTTCAAGCGGGTCGGGGATGTTGATGGATAGGTCTTCTTCTTCTTGAAGCAAGAATGAGGCGAAGGAAGTTGCTTCGTAGATGGCTTCGAGAGAGCGGTGTCGAGGGCGAAGGGGAGGCGATATCCCTTCATCATCCATTGGGGCTGATCCTGAGGGTTGAATAGAATGATGATTGGATGTCTTGCGGGCTGAGGAAGAAGGGGAAATAGTGATGGGATTGATGGTGTTTCTACGAGTAGTAGAAGTAGGCGGGGTTGAGAAGGAGGAGAATACGACAATAGGTGTGTGTGCCATGCTTAGAGGCGAGGAAGGAGAAGCTGAGGGGCTGAAATGAGAGCTGTTTGGGGACATTTTTGAATGAGGTAAGGGGCTGATTGTGCTTGGAGCAGGAGATGGTGCTATGGAGCTTGAGAAGTGGAGCTTATGAGGAGAGGAATGGCATGTTCCAGAGGGCTGAAATGGTGTGTGTGTGTGGCCTTCTTGTAGTGTGTTTGAGAACTCTAGAGTGTGTGGCCATGCCATCAAGTGGCGCAAGTGGAGTAGATGCAGAACGATGGGAAGCTGAAGCTAAGGGTAGCGCTACAGGTTGCGCCAGCTTAGAAGCATTGACAGTTTTCGTTTTTAAGCCTGTGAGCTTTTGATTTTGAATTAATGTGGTCAAGGGTGTATTCACACCATGGTTCATTGATTTGTTAAATGTAGTAGCCGTAGTGTACTTACTGGATAGTGTATCTGGGGTAGGCAAAAGAGGCTCAGTGGTCAATGAGCGTGGAGGATCGCCAGGATGATTGAAGAGAATAAATTCACAGAATACCACTGACCTTGAGAACAAAAACTTATTGGTTTTCGAATCGTAAAGGCGATATGCCTTAACGCCATGAGTGTCGGCGTATCCGCAGAAGATAGTGTGGATGCTCTTAGGAGAAAATTTGGGTTGACTGGTGAGCAGAGGATATGCCGAGGAATCAAAGATCTTGAGATGGGTTGTGTTGGACATGTGGTTGAACCATAGCTAGTAAGCAGTTTTGTGTGGATTGACGGATGAGAGGACTCGATTCTGAATGTAGGTTGCGGTAGCTATGGCTTCTTCCCAGAATGTAATAGGAAGTCGAGCGAGGGCTAGCATTGAGCGAGCAGCTTCAACTAAAGTGCGATTCTTGTGCTCGGCGACTTCATTTTGTTGAGGGTGGTTCGGAATTGTAAATTCCTGTCGAATACCATTTGATACACAATATTGTTGAAACTCGTTGCTTTTGTATTCTCCACCATTGTCTGTCCTCAGTGCCTTGATTTTGCGATCCAGTTGTGTCTCCACCATAGCTTTGAAAGCCTAAAATTTGATAAATGTTGCAGCTTTATCTGCCAAGAAATAGACATGAGTGTACCTTGTATAGTCGTCGATTGAGATTAGGAAGTATTTGTTGCCAGTGAGTGATTGTTTCTGCATTGGGCCGCACAAATCCGAGTGGATAAGCTCAAGAGGTTGAGCTGTATGGGACTTTGACCTTGGAAACTTGAAATGCTTAGCTTTGTCCAATACGCATGCTTCACAAAATGTAATTGGTGTAATTGTGGTTGGCAAACCTACCACTAGCTCCTTCTGCTGCATATCTTTGAGCACTTGTTGTGAGACATGCCCTAGCGTGTAGTGCCAAGTAAGTGTCTCCTCTTGCTTAGGAGAATTGATGACTGTTGATAGTGCTTTGGCTTGGACTTTGCTAGAGCCGAGAGGATACAAGTGTCCTTCCTTGGGGCAAGATATAGAGAAAGGCTTGTGATTTGTGTCAATTGTATGCAGGATGCACTTATCATGCGTGAAAGAAACTGTAATGCCCTTTGAAGTGAGTTCTCCTACTGAGATGAGATTCTGCTTTAGACCAGGTACATAGTATACCTTGTCTAAGTGAGCTATAGTGCCATTTGGTAGGGTAATGGCAACACTGCCATATCCTTTAGCATGTTGAATGTTGCTATCTCCCATGAGGACTTCAAGTGGGTGTTGAAGAGGAGTGTAGTGTCTAGATACCAGATAGAAGAGTTGTGATGTGGCTTAGAGGAGCTAAAGCTTGCAACAAAAATTTGTATAGAAGTAGGGTGTGTATCACCATCATAGCTTGAAATATTAGTGAAATGAGCATGAGCTTTGTGATGATAGCCTCCATTTTCTTTATGTCCGTTGAATCCTCCATGATTACCACCATGATGCTAGGTTTTGGACCTGCAGTCCTTGGCAATGTGTCCGAACTTCTTGCAGTTGTGGCATTAAACTTGACCATAAGGTGCATTTCTAGGGTGGTTAGAACCACCTTTATGCAACTGCCTTGAATTGTTGTAATGGTGGTTAGGACCACCTTTTCTGAAATTGATATGAGTGGCTAGAGCCACTGGAGTAGAGCCATTAGACTGGTCTCTCAAAGCTTCTTCATGATGGATTTTGGATACAAGGCCTTGCAATTGCATCTAGGACAGGGCTTGAGTAGTAACAAAGGCTCTCCAGCTTGCGGGTAAAGCTGCCAATAGAAGCATACATTGAAATTTCTCTGAAATCTCCATTCCAGAGATGAGAACTTCATCTAACAGTGGCTGCCAATTGTCAAGAAACTTGACTGCAGATTGGCCTTCTTGCATAGTATTGTTCACAAGCCTCTTGATCAGGGAGACTTGATAAACAAGATCACTGTGCTATAACTGTTGTTGAAGAATTCCCAAATAACCTTAGAGGTGGATAGAGTCCGCACCATTTGGACTTGCCTATCCTCACAATGGAGTATAATCTCCGTTTGAGCCGTAATGTCCCTGGAATCCCATGCCGAGTGTAGCTTCGTGTCGGAGGCGTACTCGTCTTCACTTGGTCTTATTTCATCTCTAGAAACAATCTTCCAGAGGCCAAGTTGCTTCAAATATAGCTCCATTCTCAGCTTCCACACATTGTAATTGTTCCCATTGAGCTTGTCAATGGTGAAATACCTTGACTTGGTGGTTGCAACCATAGGTGACGAGGCGCTAGTCATGCTGGCCGAGTGAACCTTGGAAGTGAGAGATGGGCGTGAAAATAGGCCGTTGCTTCGAGAGAAGGCTCGTAGAGTACTTAGGAGCTCAAGTTCTGAAGCTCTGATACCATGTGAACTTGAGTGATATATAGAAGATAGAGTGAGAGAGTAGAGAAGGAGAGAATAGACAGAGAGATGGAGGTAGAGAAGAGAGAGAGGGGTGAGAGAGAAGGGAAGGGGGAGTTGACACCAAGTAGAGGGGGAAATTCGAATTTGAATTGCATACAACAATTGCTCTAGAACAATACAAGGGGAGTTCCTTTTATAGGCTTGGATAAGCAATCTAGCTGTTGTAGGGATAAGGTGTATGTGGTGAGGTTTGAACTCCACTTAGGTGTAAAGTGCATTGCACTTTCCACATGATCTTATTTCAAGCCAGCTCTCTGGCCTACGAAGCTTGGCCGTCTGTCACATCTTCAATACTTAGTTCTTTGGGGAAATAATTTCACAAGAAGTGGCCACCAGTTTTCACGCAACATTCTTTTACCACCATAGTTACTAGAGATTGCTCTTTTTGAACTCTTGGGAGCATAGCTCTTCGAGAGTCCATCCTGCTATAATTTGACTCGAGAATTTTTCTTTGTGAAGGAATACATCCAATCCAAGATTTAAGGTTTTGTTCCTTTTTTTCATCAATATGATTTCCCACATGACATTTTGTGTCTGTGTAGAGGCAAAGACCATATGGATCTCACTTCATTTGAGCAAAGTTTGTCGCCTTGTCTATTACGTATAAGCTCTAGAGCTGGTATGTAAAAAAGACCATATTCGCTTAAGCAAAGATTGGTGCAAATATCATTTTACTATTGTGTGCCAACAAAATCTATGTCGGAAGTCCAGAAAACTTTGATATTAGAGAACTGATTTTGAAACTTGTTACCGCACTCTGTCGATCACAAGTAATCCATGGCTAAAATATATGTGGCAATACTAACCATAGACTAATACGCAAATCAAATCTACATAAGAGAACTCTTTCTCCTTCAATGGCTTCAATGTGGGCTAGATTCACCTTTACCTTGATCGTATTTCATGTGACTACATCATTTGGACCTTACACTATTTGGATATTCGATCAACATGATATGCCCACCATTGTTTTATATCATGGATCTCCGCTAAGGTTGGGGTGTTGTTCTCTCCGTCCTGCATCTTAGAAATTTTAGAAAGCCATGTGAATATATATGGAGGCTTAGATCCACAACAAACAAGTACTTACTAAGGAAGAATAAACTAATTTACCTTATGTTGTGCCACGATCTTTGCAAGCAAGTAGTTTGAGTTTTGATCAAGCTCCATATTAAGATCAATACATTGTAGTTTTTTCTGATCAAGGGATGTTACAATGTTGATGATGGCTGCATTTGCGTCTACATCTCTAAGCTCAATGCTGAAACCTAGCTCAAAATGAGGATGGATTTGTTTGTCTTGAGAGAAATGATAGAACTCACAGCTTGCATGTGGTTTGAATAAGCTAGTAGAATGGGCCAGTTTTTCTGTAGTAGCAATATCTATGTTTTGTGAACTAGATTGATGGCTCCCCATCGTATTCCCAAGGTCCCTAGTGCTGCTCTTTTGCAATGAATCGTTTTGTCGCTGAAGATCATGGACAAGGCTTTGGACTTCTTTGAGATACTCGATCGTACGTTCAAGAATTGTTACCTTCTCTCTCTGTAAATCCATGTAGGTGAAAGAAACTGTCAGAGAAAATGTGCATAATCTGAAAATTCAAGGCTCTGATCTCATGAACGATTTTGCATCTCTTTGCATTATGATTAAACGACAAATTCATTTAATTAGTACAAATTCCCTACTGTACTAGAAGTAGCTTCAATTTATTAGTCTGGCATAATGTATTATCTGGTTTTTGATAGAGCTTGATCATGTGTGCCCTCTTGCTTTTAGGAGCATATTTTTGCTCTGGCTTTATAATTCTCTCTGGCTTGCTCACAAGGTCAAATTATAGCCTCTAAGCAAGTTTGGTGTAGTCGAGAGGCTATTTAGGCTTGTGGAAATCAGTATAGATGCATTTTTTGCATATAGCTAATTAATTGTCACGAGGTCAAAATTAATAGCCTACTGATGATTAGCTGTGTACAACCTACTTTTGCTTGTTGGCAAACCAGGTATGACAAACAAATGCAAGCCGTACGCTCAGCCTATTAAGGCTGCGGACAAGCCTGATGAGTGAATATAAATCAAAGCCTTTAATAATTATAACTACTTAGGCTTTTGGTCAAGCTACATGCAAAAAATGCAAGATGCATTGCTTATAAGTTTTGCAATATAAAACAATAATTTTTGGACAAATTCTCACAATAATTAATCCCACATTGTGACTTACCTCAACATCATGAGCTTCTGTGAGGGAGGCACCGCATACCTGGCTAGGTATGATTGGGGGTAGGGGACTGCCAGCCTGGTGGGGGGGACCGGTGGTCCCCTGCCCCCGTGGTGCCTCTTGAGCAGAAGCTCATGATGTTACGCATTGTATGAAAAACACTGAAAAAGACTCCGTTTTCCTACATGAGAAAATTTCTAAATCTTTTTGTGATATATGGCTTGCTCAAAAGCTCACCTAGAATGTGAATAAGCCCGGTATAGAGTTATGCGAGTCAGTCAATTACCTTGGTAATGTTGGGGACGAGACTGCGGAGAATGGAAATGCAGTCCCCTTGTTTGCGTCTGCGATTTCGCTCTGCAAACATGTGCTGCTTGGCAGATGCTGCTTCATTAGTCTGATCATGTGTTGCTGCTTCTACATTAACACTACCTGCTCCTCTAGCACCCTGGTTATAATCGTATTTTAAGTGATGCTGTAATGATGTCGCTGCTTCTGATCGTCGTCTCATCAACACAAAACTAGTAGCTCTCGCAGCAGCCCCTTCCGCATTCATCATGTTTTGGACCTGGGGCAAGCGAACTCGCAATATCTGCTTCACACTGTATTTGTTTATATTAATATTTGATCTCAGCTGGTTGGGCCTCTTCATTCTAGGTTGTACTGTTAAACTCCATGGCTGAAAAGCCTTAAACACAAATCTACTCTGAGGCCGATCTGGTCCGGGGTTGTCTACAGCATGAAAAGGATTCTGATTGAGATTCACTGCATCTGATCCACCCGGGTTGACAATATTACTTGTTGATCCCTGCATTTGCATTATCAAGTCTTTGTTGCTTCTTTTATCAGTGCCAAGTATGTCCGCTCCAACACCCGCAGAACTCATCTGCTCTCTTGCGCTGGAACCATCCTTAAACTCCTCGATTGCATTACCAACATTCTGGCCAGATGATTCAATACCTAGCTGGTGACTAATATGAAATTGATCTCTGATCAAGGGCTGTTGAGGCATGTAGTCGCTCAGAAAAGGCATTAAGGGAAGCCGAGACGGCGTAACATCCATGACATTTCTTGATGATGAGAAGTAGCTGAAGGTAGGGCTGTCATGAAAGAGAAGCTGTTGATTACGATAGAAAGGAGACAGTGCCGCTGGATCATGTACATTATGATCATGAGCTTCCAAGCTCAAACTTGGCATAATAGAGACAGAGCTACCATATAATGTGTGTGGGTTGTCTGTTTGATTGAGAATGTCAAGTTGATTAAAGCTAGTTACCATGCTCATTGGTGCAGCTTGTAGATCACAGCTGGTAGGACTCCTAAGCATTTCATCATTATTATTACTGAAAGAAGGTTGAGCTGCAGGGCTAGGACTCATCGTTTGTTCCAAAGAAGATGATGAGGAGCTTAGCGAGGAAGTCGAAGAGAGGTAGGAACTTAATGCGAGGCTTGGTTCTCTGGCCATAGCATAAACCAGTGCTGTACTATTCTGCTTCAACTCTGCCTCTCCAGATATTCCGGAATACTGTCTACAAATGTTTGAAGGCAGTGAGGCCAGCATCGGCCCTAATCCGCCACCCTCGATCAGCTGGCTATCTATTGTATTTGTGAACTCCAATAAATATTGGGGTAGCATAGAAGTACTACCACCACTCTCTGGAACCTATTGAGGAGTTTAAATTAGAATCTAAGCAAAAGATTAGGACATCGCTAGCATGTCAATTGCCATGACGTACTGTCGTACTGTCAACCAATGATGCATCTTTCATGATGTGGCCATCCCACTTAATACTAACGTTGACATAGCCACTTTTGAATCTTAAATTTGACCATAATGCTCTTACCAGCTCTGTGGTGCCTATCTCCAAGACTCCAGCATTCTTTTGCAACGGTACACAAACTATGGTCTGCTTACAGAACAGGAGACAAAAGTCCCTTAATTAGGAGTCATGAAGACCACTTCAGCGATGAGGCAAATTCTGGTTGATTGAAGTTCTAGAGTCAGTACTAGTAGCTCACCTGGAATCCATGAGTTTGCAAGGCAAAGGGAGCTGGTTGATGATTATAGCTACTTAAAGCATTTATTTGTTGCAAGAGCTCATTTCCTGAAGCCCATTGATGCTGCCTGCTTCTTGTTGCTCTTCCAGCAATCCTGCATTATGCATCACCAAATATACATTACGTATGTTTAGAAGACGATTAATCGACAAACCCAGCTACATGCATACAGCTAGCTGCAGAGGTGAGACATGAATACACAAGAAGTACACATGCATAGAAGTACTTGATCAGTACTTGCAGATGTCACTAAATCATTCTGCTGCAGATGTAACTAATTCATTGAGTGGTGTCATAGCTAATGGCAGGTTCCCACGTACTCGGTGTGGGCCGGCAGGCTCTCAAATGTGATTGGCTGCAATATATGGGAGAGAAGTTAACATTGCATTAATCCTCGGAACTCCCAAAATTAATAAAGGAAATATGCAATTAAACAAGAACGTGAGATGCAGCCACTCACTCCTAGAGTACTATATTCTATTTAATTAATTGTATGCTTGGTGTTTTGTTTTGTGATCAAAAGTTCTAGTGCTCGATTAATATCCGCACCAATTACAGGAATTTTCTTTGAAGTAACTGATCACTAGCTGCAAAGACAAAGATATCACGTACCCTAATCCCAGGGGCAGCAAGCGGCACTGTTGGTAAAATCTCTGCAAGACTAGTCCCATTTCGTAACCTTGGCTCCTCATCAAGATCTGTTGATAATTATGCTCCACGGCTGTACTGGTGCCAGCAAATGCTTCGTTCACGTCTCCTCTACTCCTCACAAGCCTGCAGACAGCCGGCCCCGACATTAAATTATATAACATATATAGCAGCAATGCAAGAGTTCTAACTTCCCAGCAGCATTAAAGATGAACTTGCTAAGCTAGTCGTGGTGTTGGAAGCATTGATCAAGAGGTAGATAGTTGGAGACTGACTTCGAGCCAGATAATTACTAATTTCTATACACAGCATTAGTAATTTGATTCCTAAGTGCTGACATATATGCTGCGAGGATAGTTAATAAAGATGGACTAATTATACCCTGGAAGTGGAGAGTGCACTTCTTTCCAAACTGTGTAATAGGTCCACCCAATTTGTTGGAGGAGCTGCTGAGCAGAGATGATCAATGGGAGATCAAAGCTGGCCGTTGCAAGATGATGATCGTCTGGACCAAACGCAGGGGAATCATGCTGCTGGTTGAAGGGATCCATCTCTGCTGGTTGAAGGGAAGCAGAGATGATGCTGCTAGCCAATTTCTGAGCTACACGATTGGAATTATCTAACTACAATGCGCTCTACAGAATAAATAAGAAAGAGAGACTGGGTTTTTCGGAAGTTTGCAGAAATGGGAAAAGGGTACGACGAGTGTGTATGTGTGAGAGAGAGAGAGAGAGAGAGAGATCAGAGAGAAAGCGCAGATCGAAGGTCCCTTTTAAAATGTGGGCGTGGAGCTGATATATAGAGAACAAGGAGAAGCGCGGGAGAGATGCGCTTGGCCGCCGGGATTCCGGGAATACCCAAACAGCGTCACGCGCTGCTCTGCCCGAGTCAGCCCCTTCAGGTCTCGTCGCTTCTCCTCGAATCCCAGCCCTCCAAGTGTCTATATTATGAACTCTCTTACGTCACTGCTTTTCCCCGTCGTTTGGCTTATATTACTCACATGTGAGGTTTTCCATTCCTTCCCCCAACAAAGTTTTACAAAGTCAGCGTTTTAGACTTGCCAAGACCCAAATGTCCCTCTTCTCATAATAAAACAAGGTGAGGACTCACCATGGCATGTTGAAGGTAAGGGGGGAGGAAATATTTATTCAAGACGGAAATGGCATAACCAATCTACTTCACTTGAGTGATAGAAATGTTATACCATTTTCCTCTTGAATAACAGGTCTTGAGTTCAACTCTCCTCGTCGGTTAGATCTCTAAGGTCTCTTGGGATAGTTTCCTACGTTGTTAAAATTCTCTTCTTCTTCTCTCTCTCTCTCTCTCTCTCTCTCTCTCTCTCTCTCCCACACACACACACACACTCACACGCACACACACATATACATGGAACCTCTCTCTACTCTCTTCTTCTCGTTGATAAGTGCCCTTTTAATATATTAATATATATATATATATATATATATATATATATATATATATATATATATATATATATATATATATATATATATAATCTCCACTCTCACTCACACACACACGTATAATACACAAATACGTAAGCACGTATGTACGTGTTGAAATTGACCTATCTACCATCCCAAAAGCTGATTTACACAAGAAGATATACTCTTGCTAAATCTAATAGTGGGTTGTCCACAAAATTCCTCTCTTTGTCAACTCTCTCTCTCTCTCTCTCTCTCTCTCTCTCCTAGGTTACATACTTGAGTTGCATCCAGATCTACCCCATGGATGTCCGAGCTTTGTCATAAGCAGGCAAGCCCTCCTCTCTTTATAAAATATACTCAATGTTTGAGTTTTTGTTAATGTCTTTGTCATGTGCATGTACATACATACATGCACTCACTATAGTAACCGATAAATTGAGAGAGAAGGGACACCAACACAGGTGCCCAATGCCAACAATTTTTCAAGCACTTTCAAAAAGGGTATAGAAGTGTCTCTTTATAGTTATTTTTAAAATTTTGAAAATACACTTGTTTGTTTCCAAAATACACGGATGCCGTTGTGGCAAGCTACGATAAGTAAAAGTTTGTTAGTATAGTACACCTAATTTGTTCTTGGTAGCCTCAAGGCTCGGCTAAGCTTGAGGTCTTTTTGTAATGTTTTTGAGATTTAAATACATTCACTTACTATTGTGATTTTTGCCAAATTTTTTTATTTGAAATACACTTTCACAAATTGTTAAGAGATATCAATATTAGTCTTAAAAAAAACCCTTTGAAAAAACAAAGGCAAATTTATCTTTAAAAATTAAGTTCTCATTAAACAATAAAATATCCACAACAATTGTCTTTTTTTTGTTATGTATACTTAAGGTGGACTATTTACTTTATTTGAAGTAGAAAGGCTTTTGACTTTACATTTTCCAAAGTCATTTTGCTATGTGTACTTAAATGGTTCAGTTACTTTGTGTAAAATAGAAAGCCTTTGATTTTCAATTCCCAAAAGTCTTTTCATTTTTTTGCAATGTTACTATTTACTTTTGCATTTTAAATCTTCCTACCTTTGAGTTTTGCATTTTTAAATAGAGGTCTTATAAGGTTTTCTCTTAAATGAAGCAATGAGTGACACATAGAAGGTCTCTCTTTCCTTAAAAAATTTAAGAAACTTCATATATAGTATAAAAGTATAGAAGTCATTTTCAAGCATGCATACAAAGTAAATGCTGCCTTAGTTTAAGATTTCTATTCACAAGACTTTTGAATCCCTGAGGGACACTTGTCTTTCAAAGAAGGTGATGTAAAGAAACAAAAGGGACAACAAATATATTTTACAAAGAACCTTGCCATGTAGAGCTCATCTAGCCAAAGAATCCAACGGCCTTAATTTTGCAACAACTTTGTACAATGAATCCTATGGCCTTCCACTGACCAACGTCGCCCTCCTTCCAAGGGCATGGTCACGCCTTAGTTATCAGTTATTGATAACTATGCCAACTATGCTCAGACAAAGCATTTAATGTGAATAATTAAGTCTCTTGCATGGTCACATAAGGCTTAGTTGTTCATTCATCCTCCCAACTATACCTTGAACTTCACAACTATACCAAATTCGGTATAGTTACAAAGGGTAGGCTTAGTAAGTCATTTAATGCTCCTTTTTCACTACAAAAAAAAGGGGGCCTTCGACGCGTATATCGACGCACCCCGTCGAAATATGCGTCTCTACGAAAACGTCGCAATATGCGTCGATATACCACTACAACATAACATCAAGATATCGACGCAGTATATATCGACGGTCGTACCTTTCCACCCCCGTCGATATATGCGTCGGAATATCCGTCAATATGCGCGTGGCAAGGCATACTTTTCTACGCGCATATCGACGGATATTACCACGAGTATATCGACGCACATTTCGACGCAAAAAAAATTGGGAGAAAAAAGAGGGAAACCCACGCGAAGGAGCCATTTTCGCCTGCGACGCACGCGCTCAGATCTTGGCCGAAACCTGCTGCGCAGATATTATGAAACTCTCCCCCTCCCCCCCCCACAACCCCTCTACATCGTGTGTGTGTGTGTGTAAGAAAGAGATAGATAGAGAGAGAGAGAGAGAGAGAGAGAGAGAGAGGTGTGTGTGTGTAGGAAAGAGAGAGAGAGAGAGAGAGAGAGAGAAACGTGTGTGTGTAAGAAATTAAAGAGAGAGAGAGAGAGAGAGAGAGAGAGAGAGAGAGAGAGAAATGTGTGTGTAGAAAATCAAAGAGAGAAAGAGAGAGAAATGTGTGTGTATGTGTACATAAAAATTTAAAACCTAGAGAGAGAGAGAGAGAGAGAGAGAGAGAGAGAGAGAGAGAGAGAGAGAGAGAGAGAAGTGTGTGTGCGTGTAGAAAATTAAAGAGAGAGAGAGAATTAATGTATGCGTAGGAAATTAAAATTAAAGAGAAATGAAATGAAATGTTATATTAACGTCTTCAAAAGGCCAAAGTGACCCATGCGACCAAAAAGATACAATGTGGTGGATGTGATACAAAGTCAGAGTAACAAGATGACAAAATAAAATATTATGGAATCCTAAACTGCTGGGTGTGGACTAAGCAGCTAAAACAGCTAGCTGGGATAGGTAGATCATAGGAGATCTAGAATCGGTCATCGCTGGCGGATCTCATCAATCTCCTCCATGGTCATTAGTCTAAGCGGGCGTTGTGCATGTCGAGCCAAAGTGCCCTGGATCCTCTGATGCAGCCTCTGTCGATGTTGTGTAGTCCTCCGCAGTCGTGGGCGTTTGGATCTCCCTAGCTCAGTCGCTCGTTCGATCAGTAGAGAGATAGGGAAGTATAGAAAGAGAGAGAGAGAGAAATAGAGAGAGAAAGAGATAGGGAATAGAGAGAGACAGAGAAGAGAGTGATATATATATATATATATATATATATATATATATATATATATATATATATATATATATATATATATATATATATATAGAGAGAGAGAGAGAGAGAGAGGTAGGGAAGTGGAGAGCGAGACAGAGAGAGAGAGAGAGAGAGAGAGAGAGAGAGAGAGAGAGAGAGCGAGAGCGAGATCGAGAGAGAGAGAAAGAGAGATAGCGAGAGCGAGGTCAAGAGAGAAAGAACGAGAGGTAGGGTACGTAGAGAGAGAGAGAGAAATAGAGAGTGATATATATATATATATATATATATATATATATATATATATATATATATATATATATATATAGAGAGAGAGAGAGAGAGAGAGAGAGAGAGAGAGAGAGAATTAACTAGAGATAGCTACAGAGGTAGAGAGAGAGAGAGAGAGATAGATAGTAGATAGAGAAAGAGTTAGGTTGGATAACCAATTGTGTGAAAAGGACAAAAACTCTCTCTATCTTTCTCTCTCCCCCTAGAAGAAACTATGGAACTACAAGAGGCAAAGGGGTTTTGCCCGCTACATGCATTTCCATGTACACGTGGGAGTGCACGTATGTGTCTACCCATATAGGATTTGACCAATAAAGACGAGATTTTGACCCGGTGGTCCTGATCTTCGTACACCTCTGAACCGAGGTGTACGGAGATTGGGCAAGATTAGAGAATGCGAGGTAGTTTACATTGTGAGGAGTATATATATTAAAACAACATTCATAATCATTGTAGATGGCAACGTCATCAACTAACATGGAGGAAAAGATTGTATGTTCGTGCACGCCCTGCAAGTATCAAATCCTGCGCAAGCGTAGGATATGTTACGTAATGAGCATGTGCACAAGTACGGAGAGTTTGCTAGAGAAACCGTACAGAATCTACGATACGACTCCTACGGAACGGGCATTGATTTTCGTGACATAGAACCTATATCTGAGAGAGAGAAAAAGGATTATGCGTGAAGGTCCTACCAATATAGAGCCAAGGATGGAAGCAGAAAAGGGCTTACAGACAGAAGACGACGGCATGGAGGAGATGCTGGATGCTCTCTTCCAGACAAGCGAGGAGAACGCTAACGAAGCAGCACTAGAATCCGTGCCCCTATCTCCTCAAGACATGTTGAGGAAGTTGGCATGTCAACCAATCCATGAAGGCGCCAAAATATCTGTGCTTCGTACTTGTCTGACGTTTTTGAATCTTCAGTCAGTGTACGGGTGGTCAGATGCAAGCGTCACTGCTTTGTTTAGGTACGTATTTTACAAAAGAGATTTTCCGATTACAATGGTAACGTGCTTGGAGAGATTTTTAATTTAATGTGGCTTAAACAGGTTGTTGCGGAAGAAACTTCTCCTGGCTGGCAATGAAATACCCCCCTCCAGGCCAGACCCAAAGCAACTATTGACCTCAGTTGGCTTGGACTACAACAAGATTCATGCATATCCAAATGATTGCATTATTTTTCGCAATGAATTCGCAGATTGTCTGTCATGTCCTAAGTGCAGAGAAATGCGCTACAAACAAGATGCGGTTGGCGAGAGAGTGCCAGCTAAAGTGTTGCGGGAAGGTCATTACTTCCAGATGGCCATTCTGGCAGAATTGACACTTGTAGATGAAGATGCAATGGATGAAGATAATCTGCCAGAACAAGTTGGGACAGAGTTATGTCTGCAATTAGAGATAGACGATGATACGGTGCAAGATCTTATCGATGATGCCTCAAAGGCTGTTCCGGGTTCAAAGGCTGTTCCGAGGAGGTGGAGCAAGGGTGTTGCACGGGACACCGTAAAACATCGACAAGATGCAGCTCGGCAGGCTTTCAGGACCGGCTCGTCGAAGCCTTTGGGCATCCCATACGAGACGTGATAACAGATCAGGGAGGATAAGCGGACAACAGACACGTGGTTCAGACAGCAGCGTCAGGCCGCACAGATACGACAGATAAGCAGGGCGATATCTCATATTGGCAACGGAGGCTTCGACACCTTTCGCTATGAATTTGTGAGATTCTAATCCAATCCTAGCTATGACATTTTTTTAAACGTGATGTATCATGTATTCTTATTAATTTGATTTTTGTATAAACGCAGAATCTTGCGATGCATCGAGCACGGATACGCCAGGAGGAGACAAATGGATATCATAGAGGTATCTATGAAGTATTGAATAATCTTGATGCTTCAGGAGAGCTTGTAGACCTTAGAGTCTCGCTGATCGATTGAGGTGAGACGTTAATATGTGTGAGTTGATTTAATTAAATAAGTATATGTGAAGTAATATCAATACTAATTTTGTGACTTGTTCAATGTGCAGGTTGTAACGCTTAGTCATCCGTGGATTTCATATATATTCTTTGTGAGACACAGACACGCTTTTGTGTCTCTTTTTTGTATAGACATATATGGTTATGGTTATTGTTTAGACATGGTTATGGTTATTGTTTTCCTTATGGTTATGGTTATTGTCATTGTATAAACATGGTTATTTTTTCTATTCTTGTATAGCCATGGTTATGGTTATTGTTTTGTTTATGGTTATGTTTAACTTTCTGGTTATGTTTATGGTTATTGTTTTGTTTATAGTTATGGTTATCTACATTATAGTTTTGATCAATATAGTTATGGTCGATTATGGTTTTAATTTGGTTATGGTTTTGCGCAAATTAAGTTCGTTATGGTTATGGTTTTAAGTTGGTTATGATTTCGCACAAAGCTCATTTCATTTCTTTCATTGGCCTTAAATCTCATGTGAGATCGTACATGGATAGCATATAGGAGACGTATAGATATGGTTTTCTTTTTTAAAGTTTATGTTAAAATGAAGGAAACTCTGTCGAAATTTCTGCGGGAGCACGGTTGATTTTGGTGCTGCTCGTTTTTTTGGGCAGAGGACAGGAAGTCTGGCTGTGGCCCTGTCCATCTTTTCACTGGACACAGGCCAGACTGTCTGTCCTCTGCCCAAGAAAAAAAAATTCTGTTATGATCGACGCAATCTGCGTCGCTAGACGCGTCGAAATATGCGTCGATAATATTACCTCTATGAAATTTTGGCAGAGTGCTCCAGAGAGAGAAATGTGTGTGTATGTGTACATAAAAATTTAAAACGCTAGAGAGAGAGAGAGAGAGAAGTGTGTGTGTGTGTAGAAAATTAAAGAGAGGAAGAGAGAGAAAAATGTATGCGTAGGAAATTAAAACTAAAGAGAGAGAGAGAGAATTAATGTATGCGTATGACATTAAAATTAAAGAAAGAGAAATTAAAGAGAAATGAAATGAAATGTTATATTAACGTCTTCAAAAGGCCAAAGTGACCTATGAGACCAGAAAGTTACAATGTGGTGGATGTGATACAAAGTCAGAGTAACAAGATGACAAAATAAAATATTATGGAATCCTAAACTGCTGGGTGTGGACTAAGCAGCTAAAACAGCTAGCTGGGATAGGTAGATCATAGGAGATCTAGCATCGGTCGTCGTTGGCGGATCTCATCAATCTCCTCCATGGTCAGTAGTCTGAGCGGGTGTTGTGCATATCGAGCCAAAGTGCCCTGGATCCTCTGATGCAGCCTCTGTCGATGTTGTGTAGTCCTCGATAGTCATGGGCGTTTGGATCTCCCTAGCTCAGTCGCTCGTTCGATCAGTAGAGAGATAGGGAAGTATAGAGAGAGAGAGAGAGAGAGAGAGAGAGAGAGAGAGAGAGAGAGAGAGAAATAGAGAGAGAAAGGGATAGGGAATAGAGGGAGAGACAGAGAAGAGAGTGATATATATATATATATATAAAGAGAGAGAGAGAGAGGTAGGGAAGTGGAGAGCGAGGCAGAGAGAGAGATAGGGAAATAGGAAAATAGAGAGAGAGAGAGAGAGAGAGATAGAGAGAGAGAGAGCGAGATCGAGAGAGAGAGAGAGAAAGAGAGATAGCGAGAGCGAGGTCAAGAGAGAAAGAACGAGAGATAGGGTACGTAGACACAGAGAGAGAGAAATAGAGAGTGATATATATATATATATATATATATATATATATATATATATATAGAGAGAGAGAGAGAGAGAGAGAGAGAGAGAATTAACTAGAGATAGCTACAGAGGTAGAGAGAAAGAGTTAGGTTGGCTAACCAATTGTGTGAAAAGGACAGAAACTGTCTCTATCTCTCTCTCTCTCTCTCTCTCTCTCTCTCTCTCTCTCTCTCTCCCTCTAGAAGAAACTATGGAACTAAAAGAGGCAAAGGGGTTTTGCCCGCTACATGCATTTCCATGTGGGAGTGCACGTATGTGTCTACCCATATAGGATTTGACCAATAAAGACGATATTTTGACCCGGTGGTCCTGATCTTCGTACACCTCTGGACCGAGGTGTACAGAGATTGGGCAAGACTAGAGAATGCGAGGTAGTTTACATTGTGAGGAGTATATATATTAAAACAACATTCATAATCATTGTAGATGGCAACATCATCAACTAACATGGAGGAAAAGATTGTAGGCTCGTGCACGCTCTGCAAGTATCAAACCCTGCGCAAGCGTAGGATATGTAATGAGCATGTGCACAAGTATGGAGAGTTTGCTAGAGAAACCGTACAGAATCTACGATACGACTCCTATGGAACGGACATTGATTTTTTGCGACATGGCACCTACATCTGAGAGAGAGAAAAACGATTATGCGTGAAGGTCCGACCAATATAGAGCCAAGGATGGAAGCAGAAAAGGGCTTACAGAAAGAAGACGACGGCATGGAGGAGATGCCGAATTACCTCTTCCAAACAAGCGAGGAGAACGCTAACGAAGCAGCACCAGAAGCCGTGCGTCTATCTTCTGAAGACATGTTGAGGAAGTTGGCATGTCAACCAATCTATAAAGGCGCCAAAATATCTGTGCTTCGTACTTGTCTGACGTTTTTGAATCTTCAGTTAGTGTACGGGTAGTCAGATGCAAGCGTCACTGCTTTGTTTAGGTACGTAATTTACAAAAGAGATTTTCTGATTGCAATGGTAATGTGCTTGGAGAGCTTTTTAATTTAATGTGGCTAAAACAGGTTGTTGCGGGAGCAACTTCTCCTGGTTGGCAATGAAATACCCCCCTCCAGGCCAGACGCAAAGCAACTATTGACCTGAGTTGGCTTGAACTACAACAAGATTCATGCATATCCAAATGATTGCATTCTTTTTCGCAATGAATTCGCAAATTGTCTGTCGTGTCCTAAGTGCAGAGAAATGCGCTACAAACAAGATGCGGTTGGCGAGACAGTGCGAGCTAAAGTGTTGCGGCATTTTCCTATTATTCCTAGGATCAAAAGCATGTGTCGCTGTGGTTCCATTGCAAAGTTGATGCGGTGGCATTCTACGAATAGATCCACTGACGCAACATTTAGGGTGCCCATTGATTCAAAGGCTTGGAGTCACATTGAAGATACCTGGCCACATTTTAAGAGTTAACCACGCAATTTGCGTTTGGGCATGGCAATGGATGGAGTCAATCCATTTGGATTGAGATGCTCTTCATGGAGCACTTGGCCTGTATGCCTTATCAATTACAACCTCCCGTCGTGGCTTGCCATCAAGAAGGGTCATTTGATATTTAGCTTGATTGTACTTGGTAAGTTCAAGGCAAAAAACATGAATGTTTATCTAGCTCCACTAGTTGACGAGCTCAAGGAGTTATGGCATGGGATCGACATAGCAGATGCGGTTGAACCAGTAGGACAATAGTATGCAAGAATCCATGGACTTCTTATGTGGACTATGCATGATTGGCCAAGATACGGAGAAGCTTCTGGTAATGGTTCTTGATTTACAAAATTCTCGCTATTTGCAAGCACTTTGCCTTGGCCTGAATCATGCTTTAATATATGTAGGGCTAACAACTTCGGGATATAATGCATGTCCAATTTGCGGGCAGTCTTTGGATGTGCGCTATTCTGCTTCTCTTTAAGAGACAATTTATCAAGGCCACCACCGTTATCTTCCAGATGGCCATTACTTGCGCGAAGGTCAGCTTGGTCGCGTCAAATGTCGTCCTATGCATGTACAAGAGTGGCGTCGCCGATGGGAGCAACATGAGGGGCAACCTGTTCCAGGAATGAAACGTTTACGGTCCATTCTCCATACGTTGCCGTACTGGGGTGATCTACTAATTAACCATTTGCTGGATCCAATGCATATATTCAAGAATGTAGTAGATGAGGTTGCAGTGGCAGATACAGTCCACAGCCGTTGGATGTTCTTTCTAGAGCGGTTCATGAAAATACTTAAGGGTTTTGTTCGCCAAAAAGTGCGTCCAGAGGGAAGCATGGCAGAAGGATGGCTGGTGCAAGAGTCTCTTGTCTTGACGACCGAATTTCTACCCGTTTCTAACCCAGAAATGCCTTGACTATGGAGCGATGAGGAGGATGAAAGACTGGTGGGAGAGGAGCCGCAAGGGCAAGGGGTGCCGAAGAAAACGAACGATGCCATGCGAAAAAAGATCATGAAGTTCTGTATACTGAATTCAGAGTCGATGCGAAAATGGCTTGAAAGTTACGAAGAAGAGAAAGAGAGATGCAATAGAGAGCAACACAATTTCACGCGAAGCCGAACGACTAGAGGCTTACCCTTGCCAGACTATCTCGCCCCTCTACCTGAATTCCCTACAATGGCATGGTTGGACAAGATAGTGAGAGCAGCTTGACAGATCAGAGAAACCATATCTCTAGAAGAGGAAGAGCTGGATATTGGATGTGACTGGAAGTATCATACATACATGGCACTGTGGTCGCATGGAAAGCCTTTCAGAACACAAAAAATTGAGAGTAGAAGAAACACGTTTGATAGTGGGGTAATGGTTAGTTTCATGCAAAAGAGTAGGGCCAATGCTAGAGACACGAATGAGAGCACTAGCAACTTGGATTACTGTGGTCTAGTGTCAGATATCCTGAAAGTCAGCTTCAGGCGGTTTGAGATGTTTTTGTTGGATGTGAAGTGGTTCAAGGTGATTACTTCTGGTTGCAATGCAACGGTACGCAGAGATGGAAAAAAGCTTGTGCAAATAGATTCTACAAAGGTTTGGACAGATGTGAGCGACACATTTGCTCTCCCCGAACATTGTGAGCAAGTGGTATTTGTACCGGACCCTCGAGAGAGACAATGGTGGTTTGTGGTTCAGGTTGCTCCAAGAAATAAACAAGTATTTGAAGGGAAAGAGCTCCTGGAGGAAAGTCAGTCAGACGACACAGATACTACTGTGATATTAGATGAGATGGGGAAAGGTATGGCAGATGAAGCTGACATATATAGGAGGGATGACGCAGACGAGGCAGAATTGACACTTGTAGATGAAGATGCAATGGATGAAGACAATCTGCCAGAACGAGTTGGGACAGAGTTATGTCTGCAATTAGAGATAAATGATGATACGGTGCAAGATCTTATCGATGATACCTCACTCGTCGAGGCCTAGGTCTGTAAGTATTTGTGTGAAGATGTTAATTTAATATTAAGCTTAAAGTTAATTTAAACAAAGGTGTTCTGATGCTTTATTTTACTTTCTTTGTGCAGGACTTTAGTATGGCGACCAATTTCCAGATCCCGCTTCTATGAGTGCATATGCATTTATGCGCTTCGTCACACGGATGACGCCCAGTCAGATGGCAGAGGTGTCTCAGTACTGGGTAGCCAGAGGCACGGGTACTACATCTCTAGGCTTCACACCCGAGGGTCCGACGCCTATGGGGGGGACACCTATGGGGGGAGGGACGTCTATGGGGAGGAAGCCTATGGGTACGACGCCTGCGAGGTCTCCCATCACGGCCGCTTCGACACCTAGGGGTGTGGAAGAGGCGGGTACGTCCTCATCTTCGTAGCACAGGCGCACTCGTCGATCTCGGCAATCGTCAGGTGAAGGTGGTGGTTGTTGTGGAGGAGGGTCCACAGATGCTTCGACCCCTCCTCGCTCACGACCCTCGTCCTACCCAGGCACACCTCTCGACACACCTCTTGGCACACCTCGAACACCTTGGAGGGCACACGATCCTGGTGCCTCCAAGATCTTTATTGTATGGGAAGATGGTTCTGTTGATATGGATAGAGTCGGGACTGAGATGAGACAACGGATTCGCTAGATCATGAAGCTGCAGTTTTCGACCAGCATTCTGACGCCTTGGCCTGACCAGGATGAGGACAAAATTATTTATATAGTGGAGACCATCATGAGAGAGTACCAGCCTGCTCCGGGTTCAAAGGCTGTTCCGAGGAGGTGGAGCAAGGGTGTTGCATGGGACACCGTAAAACATCGACGAGATGCAGCTCGGCAGGCTTTCAGGACCGGCTCGTCGAAGCCTTTGGGCATCCCATACGAGACGTGACAACAGATCAGGAAGGATGAGCGGATAGCAGACACGCGGTTCAGGCAGCAGTGTCAGGCCGCACAGATATGACAGATGACCCGGGGGATATCTCATATTGGCAACGGAGGCTTTGACACCTTTCGCTATGAATTTGTGAGTTTCCAATCCAATCCTAGCTATGGCGTTTTTTTAAACGTGATGAATCATGTATTCTTATTATTTTTATTTTTGTATAAACGCAAAATCTTGCAATGCATCGAGCACCGACACGCCAGGAGGAGACAAATGGATATCGTAGAGGTATCTATGAAGTATTAAATAATCTTGATTCTTCAGGAGAGCCTGTAGGCCTTAGAGTCTCACTGATCGATTGAGGTGAGACGTTAATATGTGTGAGTTAATTTAATTAAATAAGTATATATGAAGTAATATCAATACTAATTTTGTGCCTTGTCCTATGTGCAGGTTGTAACGCCTAGTCATCCGTGGATTTCATATATATGCTTTGTGAGACACAGACACGCTTTTGTGTCTCTTTTTTGTATAGACATATATGGTTATGGTTATTGTTCACACATGGTTATGGTTATTTTTTTCCTTATGGTTATGGTTATTGTCATTGTATAGACATGGTTATTTTTCCTATTCTTGTATAGACATGGTTATGGTTATTGTTTTGTTTATGGTTATGTTTAACTTTCTGGTTATGCTTATGGATATTGTTTTTTTTATAGTTATGGTTATCTGCATTATAGTTTTGATCAATATAGTTATGGCCGATTATGGTTTTAATTTGGTTATGGTTTTGTGCAAATTAAGTTCGTTATGGTTATGGTTTTAAGTTGGTTATGATTTCTCACAAAGTTCATTTCATTTCTTTCATTGGCCTTAAATCTCATGTGAGATCGTACATGGATAGCATGTAGGAGGCGTATACATGATATGGTTGTTTTTGAAAAGATTATGTAAAAACGAAGGGAACTCTGCTGAAATTTTTGTGGGAGCATGGTTGATTTTGGTGTTGCTCGCTTTCTTGAACAGAGGACACGCAATTTGGCTGTGGCTGTGTCCATCTTTTCACTGGACACAGTACAGGCTGCCTGTCCTCTACCCAAGAAATTTGTTTTCTTTTATGGTCATCGCAATCTGCGTCGCAGAGCCCATCGAAATATACGTGGATAACAGTATTTTTTGACGCGTATATCGACGCATATAGCGACGTTTTTGTAGGGACCGTATATCTACGGTTTTTTCGACGGGTTGCGTCAAAGGTGCCCTTTTTTGTTGTAGTATATACGCGTCGAAAGGTAATATTATCGACGCATATTTCGACGCGTCTAGCGACGCAGATTGCGACGACGATAACAAGTTTTTTTTTCTTGGGGAGAGGACAGGCAGCTTGGCCTGTGCCCAGTGAAAATATGGACACAGCCATAGCCAGACTTCTTGTCCTCTGCCCAAGAAAACGAGCAGCACCAAAATCAACCGTGCTCCCGCAGAAATTTCAACAGAGTTTCCTTCGTTTTAACATAAACTTTTTTTAAAAAAACCATATCTATACGCCTCCTACATGCTATCCATGTAGGATCTCACATGAGATTTAAGGCCAATGAAAGAAATGAAATGAAATTTGTGCAAAACCATAACCAACTTAAAACCATAACCATAACGAATATTGTGCAAAACCATAACCAAATTAAAACCATAACCGGCCATAACCATATTGATCAAATCCATAATGCAGATAAACATAACCATAAACAAAACAATAACCATAAGCATAACCAAAAAGTTAAACATAACCATAAATAAAACAATAACCATAACCATGTCTATACAAGAATATGAAAAATAACTATGTCTATACAATGACAATAACCATAACCATAACCATAAGGAAAACAATAACCATAACCATATATGCACATAGAATAAGTCACAAAATTAGTATTGATATTACTTCACATATACTTATTTAATTAAATCAACTCACACATATTAACGTTTCACCTCAATCGATCAACGAGACTCTAAGCCCTCCCAGTCTACATGCTCTCCTGAAGCATCAAGATCATTCAATACTTCATAGATACCTCTTCGATATGCATCTGTCTCCTCCTGGCGTGTCGGGGCTCGATGCATTGCAAGATTCTGCGTTTATACAAAAATCAAAGTAATAAAAATACATGATTCATCACGTTTAGAAAAACACCATAGCTAGGATTGGATTGGAAACTCACAAACTCATAGCGAAAGGTGTCGAAGTCTCCATTGTCAAGATGAGATGTCCCCCTGGTCATCTGTCGTATCAGCGCGGCCTGACGCTGCTGTCTGAACCGCGTGTCTGTTGTTTGTTCATCCTCCGTGATTTGCTACCACATCTCGTGTGGGATGCCTGAAGGCTTTGGCGAGCTGGTCCTAAAAGCCTGCCGAGGTGCATCTCGTCGATGTTTCATGGTGTCCCGTGCAACACCCTTGATCCACCTCCTCGGAAGATCCTTTGAACCCGGAGCAAGCTGATACTCTCTCATGATGGTCTCCACTATATAACTGATTTTGTTGGGATCCTAGTCAGACCAAGGCGTCAGAATGCTGATAAAAAATTGTAGCTCCGCGAGCTGGCAAATCCGTTGTTTCATCTTAGTCCCGAATCTTATCCATGTCAACAGAACGATCTGCCCGTATAGTATAAAGCTTGAAGTCACTAGAATCGTGTGCCCTCCAAGGTGTCCGAGGTGTGTCGAGAGGTGTGCCCGGGTAGAACGGGGGTCGTGAGCGAGGAGGGGTCAAAGCATCTTTGGACCCTCCTCCACAACAACCACCACCTCCACCTCATGATCGTCGAGATCAACGAGTGCGCCTGTGCTGCGGAGATGAGGGCGTACCCGCCTCTGCCGCACCCCTAGGTGTCGAAGCGACAGTGATGGGAGACCTCACAGACGTTGTACCCGTAGGCGTTCCCCCTCCCCCCTCCCTAGGTGTCGGACCCTCGGGTGTGAAGCCCGGAGGCGTAGTACCCGTGCCTCTCGCTACCCAGTACTGAGACGCCTTTGCCATCTGACTGGGCGTCATCCGTGTATTGAAGCCCATAAATAGATCTGCACTCATAGAAGCGTGATCTGAAAAGTGGTCTGCCATACTAAAGTGCTGCACAAAGAAAGTAAAATAAAGCGTCAGAACACCTTTGTTTAAATTAACTTCAAGCTTAATTTTAAATCAACGTCTTCACACAAACACTTACAGGCCTAGGCCTCGACGAGTGAGGCATCATCAATAAGATCTTGCACCGTATCATTGTCTATCTCTAATTGCAGACATAACTCTGCCCCAACTCGTTCTGTAAGATTGTCTTCCTCCATTGCATCTTCATCTACAAGTGTGAAATATGCCTCGTCTGCGTCATCCCTTGTATATCTGTCAGCTTCCTCTGCCATACCTTCCTCAATCTCATCTAATGTCACAGTAGTATCTGCATCGTCTGACCGACTTTTCTCCAGCAGCTCTTTCCCTTTAAAAACTTGTTTATTTCTTGGAGCAACCTGAACCACAAACCACCATTGTCGCTCTCGAGGGTCCCGTACAAAGACTACTTGCTCGCAATGTTCGGGGAGAGCAAATGTGTCGCTCGCATCTGTCCAAACCTTTGTAGAATCTATTTGCACAAGCTTGTTTCTATCTCTGCGTACCATTGCATTGTGACAAGAAGTAATCAGCTTGAACCACTTCACATCCAACAAAAACATCTCAAACCGCCTGAAGCTGACTTTCAGGATATCTGACACCAGACCACAGTAATCCAGGTTGCTAGTGCTCTCATTCGTATCTCTGGCACTGGCCCTGCTCTTTTGCATGAAATGAACCATTACCCCACTGTCAAACGTGTTTCCTCTGCTGTCAATTTGTTGTGTTCTGAAGTGCTTTCCATGCGACCACAGTGCCATGTATGTATGATACTTCCAGTCACATCCAATAGCCAGCTCTTCCTCTTCTAGAGATATGGGTTCTCCGATCTGTCCAGCTGCTCTCACTGTCTTGTCCAACCATGCCATTGTAGGAAATTCAGGTAGAGGAGCGAGATAGTCTGGCAAGGGTAAGCCTCTAGTCATTCGGCTTCGCCTAAGTCGTGTCGCTCCCTATTGCGTCTCTCTTTCTCTTCTTGGTACCTTTCAAGCCATTTTTGCATCGGCTCTGAATTTAGTATACAGAACTTCATGATCTTTTCTCGCATGGCGTCATTCATTTTCTTCGGCACCCCTTGCCCTTGCGGCTCCTCTCCCACCAGTCTTGCATCCTCCTCATCTCTCCACGATTGAGACATTTGTGGGTCAGAAACGGATAGAAATGCGATTGTCAAGACAAGAGACTCTTGCACCAGCCATCCTTCTGCCATGCTCCCCTCTGTACGCACTTTTTGGCGAATAAAACCCTTAATTGTTTTCATGAAACTCTCTAAAAAGAACAAACCAGTGGCTGTGGACTGTACCTGCCACTGTAACCTCATCTACTACATAGATGAGCAAGTGCATTTGGATAGTTAGGCAGCTCGTGGGTAGATACTTCTCAATTATGCAAACTGCCTCAATGGAGTTAGCCCTTGCGACTGCAATAGATTCCTCTCGTATCTCCTTGGAAGGGATCCACCGCACTAGCTCTGAAATCTTGTATATGCAGGTCCGCACTTCCTGTGTTACCCCTTGATCGTAGTTAGAAGAATGAATTGCAAGAACTTATGCCAGTCGTGCGATTTCAGTCCTTACAGTTGATCATCACGGGTGAATGCTGTCTTGAGACATCGCATATATTCTATTGGCGTCCTGAACTCTGAAATCACCCTTTTAACTTGTTGCTCCTCACTTTTTAGCAATACCCATGGCGCTCTTGGAAGCTTTGTTTGGCTAGCTGCATTGGTGAAAGGCCACAGCTATGGCATCTTTCCAATTGATTGCAAATCATCTCGTGAAGCTCGATTGTATTTTAGTCCCATGATTGTCTTCCAGAGGAGCTCTCCCACACTCTTGATTATATGCATTGAATCCAGCAAATGGTTAATTAGTAGATCACCCCAGTACGACAACGTATGGAGAATGGACAAACATTTCATTCCTGGAACAGGTTGCCCCTCATGTTGCTCCCATCGGTGACGCCATTCTTATACATGCATAGGACGACATTCGACGCGACCAAGCTGACCTTCGCACAAGTGATGGCCATCTGGAAGATAACGGTGGTGGCCTTGATAAATTGTCTTTCGAAGAGAGGGAGAATAGCGCATATCCAAAGACGGCCCACAAATTGGACATGCATTGTATCCCGAAGTTGTAAGCCCTGCATATATTAAAGCTTGATTCAGGCCAAGGCAAAGTGCTTGCGAATAGTGAGAATTTTATAAATCAAGAACCATTACTAGAAGCTTCTCCGTATCCTGGCCAATCATGCATAGTCCACATAAGAAGTCCATGGATCCTTGCATGCTGTTGTCCTACTGGTTCAACCGCATCTGCTATGTCGATCCCATGCCATAACTCCTGGAGCTCGTCAACTAGTGGATCTAGATAAACATCCATGTTTTTTGCCTTGAACTTACCAAGTACAATCAAGCTTAATATCAAATGACCCTTCTTAATGGCAAGCCACGGCGGGAGGTTGTAATTGATAAGGCACACAGGCCAAGCGCTCCATGACGAGATTCTCAAGCCAAATGGATTGACTCCATCCATTGCCATGCCCAAACGCAAATTTGGTGGTTCACTCTTAAAATTTGGCCATGTATCTTCAATGTGCCTCCAAGCCTTTGAATCAGCGGGCACCCTAAATGTTCGGTCAGTAGAAATATTTGTAGAATACCACCGCATCAACTTTGCAATGCAACCACAACGAAACATGCTTTTGATCCTAGGAATAATAGGAAAATGCCGCAACACTTTAGCTGGCACTATCTCGCAAACCGCATCTTGTTTGTAGCGCATTGCTCTGTACGTAGGACACGATAGACAATCTGCGAATTCATTGCGAAAAGAATGCAATCATTTGGACATGCATGAATCTTGTTGTAGTCCAAGCCAATTGAGATCAATAGTTGCTTTGCGTCTGGCCTGGAGGGGGGCATTTCATTGCCAATCGGGAGAAGTTGCTCCCGCAACAACCTGTTTAAGCCACATTAAATTAAAAAGCTCTCCAAGCACGTCACCGTTGCAATCGGAAAATCGCTTTTGTAAATCACGTACCTGAACAAAGCAGTGACGGTTGCGTCTGACCACCTGTACACTGTCTGAAGATTCAAAAACGCCAGACAAGTACAAAGAACATATATTTTTGTGCCTTCATAGATTGGTTGACATGCCAACTTCCTCAACATGTCTTTAGGAGATAGGCGCACGCCTTCTAGTGTTGCTTCATTAGCATTCTCCTCGCTTGTTTGGAAGAACGCATCCAGCATCTCCTCCATGCCATCGTCTTCTGCCTGTAAGCCCTTTTCTGCTTCCATCCTTGGCTCTATATTGGTTGGATCTTCACGCATTATCCTTTTTCTCTCTCTCTCAGATGTAGGTGCTATGTCACAAAAATCAATGCCCGTTCCGTAGGAGTCGTATCGTAGATTCTGTACGGTTTCTCTAGCAAACTCTCTGTACTTGTGCACATGCTCATTACATATCCTACACTTGCGCAGGATTTGATACTTGCAGAGCATACACGAGCATGCAATCTTTTCCTCCATGTTAGTTGATGACGTTTCCATCTACAATGATTATGAATATTGTTTTAATATATATACTCCTCACAATGTAAACTGCCTCGCATTCTCTAGTCTTGCCCAGTCTCCATACACCTCGGTCCAGAGGTGTACGGAGATCAGGACCACCGGATCAAAATATCGTCTTTATTGGTCTCCTATATGGGTAGACACATACATGCACTCCGAGGTGTACATGGCAATGCATGTAGCGGGCAAAACCCCCTTGCCTCTTTTAGTTCCATAGTTTCTTCTAGAGAGAGAGAGATAGAGAGAGTTTCTGTCCTTTTCACACAATTGGTCAACCAACCT
This sequence comes from Adiantum capillus-veneris, assembly GCF_014529385.1. NCBI lineage: Eukaryota > Viridiplantae > Streptophyta > Polypodiopsida > Polypodiales > Pteridaceae > Adiantum > Adiantum capillus-veneris. The sequence continues at coordinate 118,641,309 of NC_140956.1, forward strand.
AACTCTTTCTCTCTCTCTTTCTCTATCTACTATCTATCTGTTTTTCTCTACCCTGTAGCTATCTCTAGTTAATTCTCTCTCTCTCTCTATATATATATATTCATATATATATATATATATATATATATATATATATATATATATATCTATCTATATATATATATATATATCTATATATATATATATATATATATATCTATCTATCTATATATATATATATATATATATATATCACTCTCTATCTCTCGTTCTTTCTCTCTCGATCTCGCTCTCACTATCTCTCTTTCTCTCTCTATTTTTCTATTTCCCTCTCTCTCTCTCTCTCTATTACCTATCTCCTTCTCTCTCTCTACTTCCCTATCTCTCTCCCTCTCTCTCTCTCTCTCTCTCTCTCTCTCTCTCTCTCTCTCTCTCTCTACCACAGCAGAGATCGTTGCTTTACACCAGAGGCATACTGATCGAATGAGCAACTGAGCTAGGGAGATCCTGACGCCCACGACTGCGGAGGACTACACAACATCGACAGAGGCTGCATCAGAGGATCCAGGTCACTTTGGCTCCACATGCACAACGCCCGGTCATACTACTGACCATGGAGGAGATTGATGAGATCCGCCAGCGACCGATGCTAGATCTCCTATGATCTACCTATCCCAGCTAGCTGTTTTAGCTGTGTCGTCATCACCCAACAGTTTAGGATTCCATAATATTTTATTTTGTCATTTTGTCATCTTGTTACTCTGACTTTGTATTAGATCCACCACATTGTAACTTTCTGGTCTCATAGGTCACTTTGGCCTTTTGAAGACGTTAATATAGCATTTCATTTCATTTCTCTTTCTTTAATTTTAATTTCCTACGCATACACACTCTCTCTCTCTCTCTCTCTCTCTCTCTCTCTCTCTCTCTCTCTCTCTCTCCATCCATGAGTGAGAGAGATGGAGTGTATACACGAGTGTGTGTGTTTGTCTGTGTATGTGTGTGTGTGTGTTATAGAGAGAGGAAGAAAGTGTAGAGACTGGGGAAGGAGAGAGAGAGAGAGAGAGAGAGAGAGAGAGAGAGAGAGAGAGAGAGAGAGTCTTTCTGTACCCTTATACTAACGGCGTGCGGAGGTTTTTGTGGGGTCCAAACATGCTCCACGCGCAATATTAGTAATGGGACTCTCTCTCTTTAAATATGCTAACCTAGAGAGAGAGAGAGAGAGAGAGAGAGAGAGAGAGAGAGAGAGAGAGAGAGACTCCTCTATTTTTATACAGTGAAATGGCTAGAACAAAAGCAACTGCAAGGAAGGCAGGCAAGGGACCAGGATTAACAACTAAGGCAAGTAGCAGATCTGCAACCCCAAAGAAGAGACCTGGAAAACCAAATAAAATTTTGAAAGGTCCAAGGGTGAAGAAGTTACAAAGCTGCATGGGACTTTTCAGAGAAATCAAAAAGGCAGGAGGCCACCAAGCCCAGAGGATCCCTCACCCTACAAGGGTCCCTCACCCTCTACAGTACTTGTCAAGAAAAATACAAGAAAGAGGAGTATAGACTTCTCAGATGATGCAGATGTTCCAGAAAGCAGTCCCTGTGCAACTAAAGGTAAAGCCAAAGAGGATGTGTCTTCTCTGGAAGACCCAGCTGCAACTGATGAGAGGCTGTTCGATTTTGCAGCATCTTGTAGTGCTGGGGACAAATTTGATCTAGTTCATTCTATGTTTAACCCAAAGTTTGACATTGAAGACCTGTTAGCTCAGCAGAGTGAATTCTTGCAGTCCTACAGAGATAAATTTGAAGTGATGGTGCAGGTAGGGAGGGTTGTTCTGCCCACTATGACTGTTGTGCATTGAAACGACTGTGGTGGAAAGGGACAGGGACTGAAGAAGTATAGGGAATTACCACCTGCTTGCCGACATTCAGCCTGCCCTTTGCACCAAAAAGAGTGCAAACTTATTCAAGAATCCTTTGGCTTTATGATTTACCTGAACAGCCTGTTTGGATTCCTCATGCAGAATCCTGATGAGGTGTTAGAGGAGCAGGATGCAACACCAGATAAAGAATGCGAGCAGACAACACATATAGAAGAAGTCGAGGAGGTTGAAGATATAGTCGACCTTGAGGTTGAGGCAATTGAAGTACAAAGAAGTAAGATGCTCTCTGTGAAAACCACAGAAATCAAAATACCTTTGGATGTTAGTAACTTCACTGAGAAGCATGCTCAGATGATGCTGCCTGCTGTTCCTGACTTCAGGATTGGAGACAGGACCTATATCTTTTTACATGATGTGCAAAGCATCTTTTATTTAAGAGAGGACTTCTCCCTAGCTATCATTTCCAGAGTCCAAGAGGAGAGGAGTGGATTTGTTTCAGAGGATAGTAGTGATGATGAGGCAATGGAAACATCCAGCAATCCAATGGAATGCCTCCGAAGATGCTTTGAGAAAGCTGAAAAATACAAGGAGACACTACCTGATGAAGACACCTTCCAAGCAATAAGACAAAGCCTAAGACCATCAACAAGTAACAAAGAAGTGGAGGATTGGTTTAACCATTCAGGTTGGATTTTCACATTGCCACCATGAAGCCCCATATCCGACAGTACCAATTCTAAGCACTGCATGGCTACTTGTCGCTCTGCTGAGTTCTTAATCTTCCAAGCAAACCCGATATATAAGTAGACCAATTTCTCCACAATTCTACAAAGGGAATGCATTGTACAGATGTGGACATTCACAAGTGGTATTTTCAAAACCGGTCGAAAAGCAGGGTCCTCAATGTGACGTGTTGGAGCTTTTCTCCAGCACTTTGTGTCCATGACCTTTGCAGGCTCCATGCACAACAAACACGGCGACTTTGCCATTGCACCCATTCCACAATTATACATGCATTTTAATGTTTTGAGGTCACCTGCAAGATGCCACTGAACTTGAAAGTCTCCCCTTCCATCTAGACGTAGTATCTCTCCCTGGTTAGTCTGTCTATCAATCACCTCCGGAATATTAGTTCGATGGAACACCCAATATAGAATCTCATGATCTTCTTTCTTTACCTGCAACACAAAATAAATGAGACTTAAGTAGATGTGAACATTTGAGCTTACCTGAGAATCTCGCTTACCTCAAACGCACCAAGCCACCATATGTTAGATTCTGATTGAACACTAAAGTACAAAGGATCATCACTGGGACACTTTGAGAGGGCTCTATTCATTAAAGTAATCGTAACACGCTCTAGCTTTTTCTCTTTAACAAGCTCACACTCATCCAGTTTTAACACAAAATGTAATACCTCTTGTGAGTCTTCAAATGTGATGTTGTAAAACTCCACCATTCTCTTCTGTAACATCTACAGATCCATAAAAATATTATTGAACTCATCATATGTCATGTTTGCTCCATGGCCACCGTAAGTTGCTTTAATATGAAAGGGCTGTCCAAGATAATCTCCCTATGCCTCGTTAAGCTGAAGCCTCTCTTTCCAAACACTTGAGGCTGATGGTAAAAGTTTGGATTTTATACCCTTCTTAACAAATACAGATGAGACAGATTGTTGTATAGCCGAATATCCTCTTTTGCTTACACCAAGTGAATCAAGTGTGCCTTGTATCTCTTTTGCAGGCACTGAGTTCTTTGAAATAAAGCGGTCCACTACATTTCGTTGTAGGACCTTAAACTTCTTGTCATGTACTATATCTGCTGCCAGGCTTCTACTTATGAGTGGCTTCAATCTCTTTCCTATATTGGCTTTGGGGTCAATGTTTTCCTTGTCAAGATAGATTGAATCTCTACATGAAGACAATGCATAAGTAAATAACAGAAAATTTGCTTCACTAACACTATTTAGGTACATTAAAAAAATGCATAACAAGAAAAAACAAAAATATTACTTAACTAAGACAATGTAGCCAACCAAGAAGCATCACCTTAATGCTCAGATTCTATTCTTGAGACCTCCGGATGCAACCTCCAATGTTTCAAGATTGCACAATTTCTTCTTTCGGATACGACCACCCAAGATGGTGTCCTTCATTTGACAACTTCGTACCTTTCCTTTCAGTTCTTGTACCTCTGTTTTGTGTTGCAAAATGGTAACCTGATCTGTAGAATGTAAATGTGAAAGGTGAACAATCTCACATTGTTGAGCTTGGAGAATGCCCTTATAAGTTTCAGCTTCTCTTGTAAGAGATTTACAATAACCCAGAAGGCCCTTTTCTCCATCACCAGCAAAGGTCAATAAGCTTGTAGGATTGACAAACGGTGGAGATGCATTAGTCATTGGATTCTTAGGGTAGAGAGAGCCTCTCGTCCAGATATCTATGTGTTTAGCTCCTTGAGCTCTGAGCGTGTCTATGGAAGCGGGAGGTATATGTGTGTTTGTTTTACTACGCTTAATCAATGGTTGGTACTCATTGTCCAAATCAATGTGAAGGTGATATTTGGCTCGTTTCTGGGTAACATTTGTGCCATTTGAGGAGTGCGCCATTAGCCAAATGTGCAGATTTAATGGAAAGTGAATAGCGGCTACGCCTTCGTCCCTCCATGTTAGCCTCATTCCCTCCATGTGGACGAGGTTCATTCAATTCAGCTGAAAAGAAGATTATCCCTCAATAATTACGGACGAATGTTCAAAAGAGTAAAGAACTTACTTAAAGTACACTTTTTGAACTTTTACCATGAAAGACCCACCTCTATTATTCGCCATATTTTCTAAAGAGAGAGAGTGCGAAAAATACATTTTCTTAGAAGGCCCTCCAAATGACCTCCGAAATTTCCTAATGTGTAGTGGTCCAACCACCGCGTCGAATTGCTTGTGAGAGATGTGGTTGTTTTCAAACAACCATCGTCAAGTATCAAATTCTGTATGTTGCTCCCGATACTTGACCATCTCTTTGGTTGGTCGAGAGCTAGAGAGTGACATTTTCCTAAGTTAGCAATAGGGTGAAAGCATGTATAGGTGGCCAGGAAAGTAATGTCAAGGACATTGCTTTTTTGCGCTTAAAAGTGGGTGTGCTTCAAATCTCAAAAATAATATCACTCTCCTAAGGTAAGTCAATTAAGTCTCCTAACGTACCACAATTAATGAGACTAAATGTAATTTACTGTTGAACGTTTGATTATTGTCCACCTCTTCTTTCCCGCTACAACCTGTCTGAGCTTTCTTTCTGCTTTGAGTTTTCTTTGTCTCTGAGATCTATCTTGGAGCTCTATCTAGCTCCTCTCTGTCTCTCTCTCACAGAGCTCTTACTGAGCTTTCTGTATTGCTCAGCCCCGTCTCTCTCTCTCTCTCTCTCTCTCTCTCTCTCTCTCTCTCTCTCTCTCTCTCTCTCTTTCTCTCTCTAAGCATGGCTCCTCTTGTGTCTGATCTCGCGCTCATCTCTCTCTCTCTCAGCACTCTTTCTCCCTCTCTCTCTCTCACGAACTCTATCTCTATAGGTTCCTCTTCTACTGGATGATTCTTGAGGTATGTAAACACTTATTATGCTTTGTTAGTATCTTGCTAATTAGTGCAAGAAGTGCCATGTATTACTTAAAAGTGTAGCGTGTAGTTATGATTTGTATTGTATTTCTTGTAGAGCAATCCTTTGAAAGTACTGCAACAATGGATCACAGTGAAGAACTATCTATCAACTCATCATCATTGAGTAGAGAAGATCAACTTCAGCATAGAAAATTAATGAGGGAATATTGGGCTGCTTAGAAACGAAAGCAACGTAAGGCAACAGTCAAACTTGTGATGGAAAGCAATACGGGGGGGATGGATGAAAGAAAGAAACGAAGGATATGTCAATCTATGGTACAACACTTTGATACATTATCCGTGGGAATGGATGCAAGTGGTAGGAAGGAAATCTTTGATGAACTTCTTCATCATCCTTGCTTCCTTACTATGCAGAGTAAATCCAAAGAGTTGGAAGCAATTATGCTGAGAAACATCCCCAACACTTTTAATCATGTGAAGGTCCCAAGATCTTCAGGCGAGTTTTTTGTGAAAAAATCAGCAATGTTGATGTTGGTGAATGGTGGAAGCAAGGAGCAAAACAGTGACATGAGCATACCACAAGCTGCCAAGCTAATGGGGATCAACAAAAGAAACTAATATTCAGCCAAACATCACTTAATAGTGTCAAGTGAATCCGATGGTTCGTTCCCGGCATCTGCGTGTCATAGCGATGATGCACGGAAAACTCACATCACTCAAACTGTTCAAGACATAGTCTTTCAATTTTGGACGGATGATATGAGGGTGTCCCCCAAAAAGAAAGATGTTTGCAATAAGAGAGTAGCTAGATGTTCATATGTAAAGAATCCAATCCACCTTCTTGAGGAGCCTCAGGTAATTGATATATTTTTTTAGCACTTTTTATTGGTGCTACAACTCATATTCCTGCTACAACATTATGTTTCTATACCACTTTTTATTGGTGCTACAACTCATGAATGCCACAACATTATGTTTCTATAATTCTTTTTATTAGTGCTATAGCTTGTTTTGGTGTTTTGCACCACTTTCTAGTGGTGCTGCTGAGAGGCGGTGATGGGGGCTTTTCACAAGCCAAGCTCCCATACCCCTCTTCTCTCGTCCCCACCCCATGAAAACCCCCTCTTAGGGAGGGAGTGATAAAAGGCATTGGAAAAAGTAAGAAAAAAATAAAGTATGATTATGTAAATATATAAGAAAGGTAAAATAGGCCACCTCATGCCTGCGGGGTAGCCCATCACCACCTTGCCTCCTTTTTCTTCACTGTTGCCCCGCCAGGTGTCCCTTTTCCTCTCTTCCACTCAAAAGGTCAACCCCGTCTCTCTTCCCCTTGTCCTTTCTCCTTTCTCTCTCCCCTCAAGCTACCCCACCTCTCACCAATAATGCATTATAACTCACCAATAATGCACCCTAACTCACATGCAACTTACCCTATCTTCCAAAATAGTATACCCCACCCCCTCTTTCTCTCTCCTATCATATCCCATGACCCAAATACCCCCCTCTCTCTCTAAAGGGCGCCATGTCTCTTGTCTTGTAGCTAAATAACCTCCCCCACACTCACACATACTCAGTTTCACTGAAAAAGGTGCCCACAGACCCATCCCCACCCGGTGGTTAACTGATTTTTCTTGTGTTCACACACATCTGCACACAGATTCACCTCTGAACACACTCCCCTCTCTGCCCTCTTGTAATTACTTTATTATCCATGTCACCTCTCACTTTTTTTCATCAACCCATCTCTCTCTCTTAGTCTCTCTCTCATGAGACTGCTGTTCTGGCACATATACACACAGCCAGACAAGTGGGGCCCACAGTCACATGGCCTATGTAGATAATGATTTCTTCATTTCTAAATTCTAAAATTTCTCCCCCCTTCTCCCCTATATAAAGAGGGGTCACCATCACACTAAAGATACACACCATCACCAAAGAGTACACTATGCACTGTGTGTGCCTAGTGCACACACACACACACCCACACCATCACCATCACTGCAATCACCATGCTCGTCTTGAGCATGACCTCTACACCCTTGGGCTATGGGAGATGAAGGGAAACTAAATGAAGGATGACGGCCATAACCCTCGTGCGAGTCTTCGCCATCAACTCCCACCTATCCGCCATGTGCTCTACCACGCTCTCCCTTCTCATTCCTCTACCCTATGCTCCCCATTTCATCGCCTTATTCTCTAAATAAAGCTTGAGGTTTTGTGAGTATGTTTTCTTGCAATGTTTTGCCCATGTGAGGTGTGCGGAATCGCCACCTAGTCTTGTGTTTGGAGTGAGCTTGTGTATGTGTGAAGGGTGTGCGGATTCGCCATCCTTTTGTGGTGCCTAAGTACTAAGCCGCTATATCCCCTCCCTCACTCTCTCTCTCTCTCTCTCTCTCTCTCTCTCTCTCTCTCTCTCTCTCTCACTTGATCTCATTCCCTTTCCTCTTCATCACTACTCCCAAGCATCCATCTCTCTTGGATGAAAACTTTGTTATGGTGGTGTGTTGTTTGCGTCCTAGCTGCTGAAGCTAGGTGGTGCCCCCTGTTTGCTTTACCATGACACGCTCGAGGCGCGCCATTCGGTCCCCGATGTTTTAGAGGCCGTCGGGGTTCGGGGTTCGCTTTTCCCCCGTCATTTGGTGCCCCCACTAAGGATCTTTTCATGAAAACCCTTCAGTTTACAAGACTGAAACCCCTAAACTATTGTGAATGGATGAATGGATAGAAAGATTTTCTAATTGGACGATAGAAGAAGAAGAGCTCCAAGCACAACTAGACGAACTCCGCATCTCCATCGAAGCTCAAGTGCCAGGCATAATGGTAATCGATTTGCAGTGGGAGAGTCAACCAACACGCCAAACCCAGTGGATATACATATGCCAAGTGCCAAGAAGAAGAAGGAGAAGGTCGAAACCATGTCCGCAACCTACAACCAACCAACAACAAGAAAATGGAAGGAGCTCTGCACAATAGAGAATCAACACTATTCTACTTTGAGAATCGGGTAACTCAAGTCACCGAGGTAATTATCACAGTCAGTTTTCAAGTCACATCTGATGTTGCAGCACAGATAACGAAATCATTGGCTCACACTCTCACTAGAGAAACTAGGGATCTACTGAGTTTGTTTCAGGAAAGAACACCACCCTCTCCCACAAGCTTGGACAGTGACTAAGCACCTCTAAGCTTCACATGAATCAGTACAACCTACCTCAAGACAGATCACACATACCAACACGTGTATGCTCAATCAAGGTAATACTGGATTTGAAGGCTCACTACCAGCACGTCATTGACACCATGCTGGGTGGAGAGCAATTTTTTGAGGTTCTGGCATCAAATCAACCATTTGTCCTACCTTTGGTACAAGGCAATGTACCGTTTGAAGTTTTAGTCTATGTCCTAGTATAAGAGGGTATACACGCCTCCTTGTAAAGAAGAAAAAAACTTTTGCAAGTTAAGCAGTGTGTCTTTCTAGCTCTCTCTCAGTAATCATGGCAAGTGTAGCATTTCCAACATTCAAAGGAAATAAGGGGGAGGATTTGGTAACAGACTTCCTAGATGACTTTGAAGTAGCATGTGTAGTGAGCAACAAAGATACGGATGAATCCCGGGTTAGAATCTTTAAGCATCTCATGAAGCTAGAAGCTAGATCATGGTACAATGCACTTCCACAAGCAACCAGGGATGACTAGGAACCCTTAAAAACCGCTTTTAAGAGGCGCTTTGGGGGAGGTACCACTTCAGAAAAGTTGTGGGACAAGTTGAGAGACTTGAAGCAGGAGGGTCTTTTAGAATATGCCACCTATGAGTCCAAATTTGTGGATTTGTGGGAACGGTGGGTTGAGTCACTGGCAAGGGGGGAAGCCGCACCCGATTTCCTAAAAAAATATCGGTTCACGCATGGCTTATGGCCGCTTCTCAAGGAGAAGGTGAAAGGTAGATTTCCGGCTACGTACGAGTTAGCCGTTGAGATTTTTCGCCTTAAGGACAAGAAGCTGCGAATGAAAGCCAAAGAAACCGAGTCAATAGAAGCAGGAACATCGCGTCGACCAGTAACTACGACAACCACCATACCACCACCACCGGCTCTTGGGGTAAGAGATGACCAACAAGATATGTTGGCCCATATTACTGACCAACTGCAGAATTTGTCTGTCCACTTAATACAGCAAGGGAGGAGTCAAGAAAGAGATCAAGACCCTAGAAGAGCACGACGACAAAACAGGGAGTATCATTGCTACAACTGCGGAGAAGAAGGTCACGGTATGTACTACTGTCCCAAACCACGACAAAACTATAATAGAGGAGGTAGGAGGATCCAATTGTAACCCCCTAGAGAAAGAACACCCCGACCCCGAGCACCACCCCCACCAACACGTAAACATCATAAGGCTAGAAGAGAAAGGAAAAGCCGTAGTAGTGGATCCACCCAGAGCAAAGGAGAGGGACAAGGGTAAGGAGAAGGTAACCTTTTTAGAACCACTTGAAGCCATGACTGTGAAAAGAGCTAGGAGGGAGAAAGCTACACAATCAGATGATGAGAGAAGCATGAGAGGAGAAACTAGCAAGAGGCCATCCAGGCCACGACGGAAATTGGGCATCACCGACTTCCAGCTAGGGGAAAGTTCTAAGCCCTATGATCTAACATTGGATGTGGCAGAGCAAGGAACGAAGATTACATGGCCACAACTTCTACATCTTGCACCAAAAGTAAGGCGACAATGGTCTAAAATGGTAAGTACAAGACGCTCCAAAACAAAGGTAGCCGGAGCAATTTCGCGATGCAACATGGATGACATCCTTCCAATTGTCGACGTAAACATAAAAGGAAAGAGGGTTGGAAAAACCTATATTGATGGAGGTGCACAAATCTGTGTAATGAGCGAAGCTATGATGCTTCGATTAGGGCTCGAGGTTGACAAGCCTTCTCCATGCAAGGCAAAGATGGTAAACAACGCAAAAGTAAAGTGTGTGGGTGTGGTAAGTGCCGTGAAAATCAAAGCTTTCAACACTGAGGTAGAGGTAAATGTTTTTGTAATGCCTACTAAGGGGGAGGGCTATCCACTAATTTTGGGAAGGCCATGGTTGATGGCCATGAAGGCAAAACAGGACTGGGGTACTGGCCTTCTACGCATGATCGGTCCCCGGTGTTTTAGAGGCCGTCGGGGTTCGGGGTTCTCTTTGCCCCCGTCAGCGGAAGTGAAAAAATAGACCCGGTGGCCTCTACACCAAGACTATGCACAATGGCCTCATCATGGGGAATACGCAATAGGGGCACCACCTAGCAAGATATGCGGCTAGGACGCATACATATACACAATGAAACATGCCATGGAAAACAATTTCAAGATCCACACCCAAATGTGGAATGGGGTGGTCAGAGAATAAGGTGAGAGGAGTGGTGAGTGAGTGAGAATGGGCTCGCTACTCGTGCATGTAGTAAGGAAGATAACGAGGTCAGGGATACATGCAAGTATGCTCACTTCTCATACAAAAGGTGGTGAATCCGCACACCTCAAGATGGAAGTAGCAAGATGATAGGAATATGAGAGGGAGAGAGAGTGTGTGTGTATGGTAGCGAATCTGTACACCTTAACATAAGCAGAAAAAAAAATGGCAAGGAACAAGCATATACCATACTCACAATGAGATATATCCAAAGCGACACAAAGTATGGCACCAAGATGGAGTGTGTTGATTGCTTGCAAAAGATGAATACAATAGGTAGCGTATGGTAGGAAAATGAGAAGGGAACAAGATCGTAGCAGGCATAATGGAGAGATGGGACTTGATGGCGAGGAATATCATGAGTGTGTCCACCCTTCTTCTTTTTGAAATTGTGCCTTCAACCCTTAATTACAAGTGGTGTGGAGGTGTGGTGCTCATCTTTTGTGCATGGTGATGGTGTTGTGATTATGTGATTAGGGTTCATGCTACAAGCATGTAGCACAAGAGTGTGTATGGATAGGTGTGTGTGTGTGTGTTTTTTTTTTTTTTTTTAGTGAGCTCTCATGGCCTCCTTATATAGGAAAGGAGGAGAGGATTTAGCAATATTTCTAATTGAAGTGAGTGTCCCACTTTGGTGACTAGGAAAATGGGGTGCATGTGACTGTGGCTCCCATCTTGTCTCCTCATTATTTAAAATACCATAGTCAATAGAGAGAGAAGAAGAGAGAATGTGGGTAGGATGTAGAGGATAGGAAATATTTACAATAGTCTAGCTTTGGCTAGACATAAGCTTATTAGGGAGAAAAGAGAGAGGTAAGAAATTTACAAGAGAGGTTGTCGAAGGTGGATAGTTGTTGATGAGGATGGATCCTCCAAAAATGGTGATAGAATCACTCTAGACTCACTACAAGAGGTTGTGTGCTCTTGTGACGCTGTTAGCGACGGAAATACACTGGGTTTTTATAACCCCCGACGTCGCTAATAGCGTCGCTATATGCGTCGCTATAAGCGTCGCTATAAGCGTCGCTATATAGAGATTCTCATAGCGACGTTTACACAGAAGTCTATAGCGACGCTCCAGAGCCATAAATAACGACGGTTATAGCGACGCCCGAGAGAAATTTTTTTTGGTGACAGGGCATTGAATGCCCTGCCACCCATCAACCATATTGTACTTGATTCACTTTTTAAAAAAAGTGCAAGGGTAGATAATAGACCCAAAATAGTCACCCACAAGACGCATTGTTTGCAAAATTGACAAGCGTAAAATTGACAATTGTACACATCATAGGCAAAATGAATTGATTGGCAAATGTAATAATGACAATTGTACAACATCATAGGCATAAAGAATTGATTGGCAAAATGAGCTGCGGTGACAAATGTAATAATATACATGGTTCAAAAAGACGTATAAAATCCGTCTCATGATACATAAGCTATGAGAAACCCTAAACTAATGCTATCTAGCTACGACTAAACTGACGTCGTCTAGTCAGACGTCTCATCGCGTCCAAGTGGCGTATCTGTCGGATTCTGCAAAAAAAGACAATAAGACAGCTTTCAGTAAGTATAAACATATAACGACATTTATAAAACAATACAAAAAATAGAAAAGAGTAAAACCTAATACTAACCATGCCGTCGTGAGAACTGAGAATGTCCATCAGGGCGTTTAAGCCCTTCCTGCCTGCGTACTCGCGCTCGTACGGTGTGGGATCACGTCCTGTCATCGACCACTGTCAAAACATACAAAGATTTCATTATGTTAGAATTAAAAAACTCATAAACCCTAAACTATCGAACATAAAGAGCAATGCGAAAACACTTACAAAATCGGCCTCAAATGATGCCCATCCACCGCTCCCCAAGTGGTGCGAGCTCCCTGCCTCTACTCGCGCTCTGGCTGCATCCTTTTGTTGCTTCCACTTGTCGGGATTCTCGCGCGCTGCTTTCTTCGCATTCTTCCAATCTTCTTTGGCCAGCCAATCTGGCCTGTTCCACCCATGCTTGATTGCTTTTTGCACTTCGGAACGCTTGTGTTTGCAGTATTCGCGCATTCGAATCTTCATTAGGTCTTCATTGAAGCGCTGATCCTGTGTTGGAACGGGAAACTCATCATGAAGTATGCTGATGACTCTGTCTTTTAAATCACTTGGTACTTCACTCCATTTGTTTAGTATGTAGTGTCTAAACAGCTGAGAGCAAAGACCACGCATGCGCGAGATCACCTTCTTGCCGTCATCATCCATGATAATACCGCCGCTGAAGTCGACGGAGTAAGGCAAGCCCTCTGGCCGGTGACGCGTAAACCTGGGTGTCCCGACAGGGGTCTCTAGCAGCGTGTCGATGGGGGTATGGACGTCAGGTGTCTCCACCGGCGTCTGGGACCCGAAGCGAGGAGTGTCGAGTGGGGTGGCTCCCGGCGGAGTAGGTAGAGGTGTGTAGCTGCTAGGAACAGTCAGCCGCGCAAAACCTGGCGTAGATGGCAATGCTCTGGCTGGTGTGGGGACGGGCAAAGAAGGGGAGGGTAAAGAGCCTCGTCGAACACGAGGCGGTGTGGAGGCATCGGCGGCGGAATCCCCACAACAACCGCCACCGCCACCACTAGAGCGCCGGTGTCTAGACGAGTGTGAAGATCGTCTGCATGCACCCCATATAGAGTAGTAGCATCTTGATGCTCGTCTGGCACCACCGCAGCGGCTTCTGATTGAGCATCTTCTCTGATCTCCTCTATTGATGCCGTTGTGACTGGCACATGGTAGCCTTCATACGTCCTTGCACTACGAGGGGCTACCTCTATGACGTACCACCAATTTGATGTAGACTTTGTAGGATGAAATATTACCTGCCCGAGCCACATAACTTACATGAGAGCTTTCAAGCACATAACTTGTAAAAGGGGGATGTTAACTATTTACATACTTACTTGTTCACAATGCTCGGGTAGTACGAAAGTGTCTCTTAGGTCAGTCCATTTCTTAGTAGAATCCACCTCAAGAAAACCAGACTCTCCTCTACGCATAGTAGCGTTGCGACCCTCCATGATTATCTTGAACCATTGCACGTCGAACAAGTCGACAAAAAATCCTCTGTAATCGATCCTCAAAATCTCTTGTTGCGTGCCGAAGTAAGTGAGTTCCGCCACCACAGGATCTGCATCAGAGGAACGTCGTCGACTAGACTGTTCAAATTTTTCCATGATTCCACAATCTTGAGTAAAACGCTTTTTGTCGATCCGTTCCACCCTAAAATGTCGACCTTTACACCATGCTGCTGTGTATGACTTATACTACAACGAACAAAGATTATGAGTGGCCGTTCAAACGTTTAGAAATAAAGTCACTAGCTAGTCGTACATTGCAAACTTACCTTAGTCGCGGAACCCCGAGAGTACTCCCACTCTTCCTCAGTCAATTCGTCACCGCATTGTTGTGCGCTTTTCAATTGGTTGTGCATCCTCATATTGTGAAATCCACTTTTGCATCACTGGATTGTGAAGCATGCAAAATCTGTTGATTTTAGCCTCTAGATCTTCCTTCATCTTCTTCTCAACACCGAGATTGCACATGACAATCCCAGATATGCGCTCATCATCTATGGTTCGCCATAGCGTGTCCCGGGCTTTATCAAATCCGTCTAGCCACTCTCCAATGTACACTAGGGACTCTGATACCAACCAACCTTCTGCCATGCTACCCTCCGGACGTGCCTTTTGACGCACATATCCCTTAAGCGTTTTCATGAAACGTTCTAAGCAGAACATCCATCTGGAATGAACTGTGCCAGCTATTTCCACCTCATCAACTATGTGAACAAGAAGATGCACCTGAATGGTTAGCATGGTAGTAGGAAAATGTTTCTCAAACATGCACACAAGCTCCGCAGCATTTAGTTTGGCGAATGGTATGGAGTCTACGTTGATCTCCTTTTGTGAGATCCATTGCACCAGCTTTGCAAGTTTGTAGATTGTGTTACGGATGTCGAGAGACAAACATCCCTCAATGGCAACCGGTAAAATAAACTGTAAAGTATGTGCAACAATGATATTAAAGTCCACATTTTATGCAATGATATTAACACTAGGTTGGTAACCTAACAGGACATAAGAGTGTCCTTTCAGGGTTTTGAAAAAAACCTCCAAAACCATAGTAGATCCACTCATTTTGTAAAATCCTTTCATGAGGTTATAGTTCAAGGCCTACTACACATGGAAAAAATAAGAAACTTGTAAAATTTCTCGTCTTTTGGTCACACTAAGCCTCCAAAGTTGATGGACCATTACATTTTTATCAAAACAATCATTTCTTATGTTTTGTTGCATAAAAATAAGATTAGGGATTTTTGTAGGACTTGAGATAAATTCCCTAGTTAACTTCAATGGGTTGGTGATCAGAACATATGAGTGCTTCTCACTCACTATTTTTTGTTTTGCCAAAAGAAATAGGTACAAAAAAGTTGAATTTTTACCAATCTGCAAACCTATCATCAAAGTTTCTATAGCCACGCTCAATACAAATAATATGCATGTTTTCTTAGTTCCCTGTTGTCCTTTAGGTTCATAAGGATGCATGGAGCATGTCAAAAGAATAATACATCTCTTACCAAGGGGAATCTTGGGGACAAAGATGAAGTGCTAAATACAACAAACATGAAAAACTGGGTTCAACATTATGAGTTGTAGAATCCCATTGAAACTATTCAATATCTAGCCAAATTTGATTCTTATGACTAGATATGGTTACTACCTACAAAATGCATATAGTTGTCACAAGAAACTAGAAATATTGAAAAAGCTATACTTGATATACTAGAATGTTCCATTTTCTTCTATAATTGAAAAAAACAACCATCGTTGTGTACTATGCAAAATAGGGTATTAGGTGCCCCAAAACTCAGGGAATATTAGCTTTATGTTACAATATGTGACATAGAAAATCAAAACTGCATTTGGATATCATGAAAGCCACCAAAAAAATCATAGAAGAGCTAAAATTGGCTAAAAACCAGGATTTGACAATTTTTGTAATTTGGTCATAACTTACAACTTTAACATTTATTTATCCCCAGAAGCATCAATACATGTTGAGGACTACTAAAGATAGTTCTCTAGAATTATAGACCTCACAAACATGAATTCTAGAGTGATATAGTTGCAAAAATTTGAAAAAAGCCAAAAACAAGACCCGTTTTTTCACACAGTTTAGGTTGTGAAATGTTGTGCAAGGACAAGGTTAAAGATGGAATTGATATTCCAAAAAAATGTCAAGTTTTTTCAGCTCATGAGACAACTTTCTAGATAGATAGAACCTCAAAATCCATTTTGAAACTCTTGATATAATTCAAGGAAAATGGTCACTTAACAAGACATAAAAGTGTCCCAGGACATAAAAGTGTCCCATTACCAACCTAGTGTTAAAGTCCACTATGAACGTACCTGACACATTTTATGCCAATAGTGTGACTTCAAACCGGTAAGCTTTCCTTCTTTAGTAAAACACGTTCGGAGCGAGTGCATTACGCCAGTGGGGGTCCGCAAAGATCGAATGGTCTCTTTTACTTTGCGTTCTTGGGCTCCTGTGAAAATCCATGGTGCTTTAGGGAGTTTTATCGATCCATCAGACGCTGTTTGCGGCCAATATTGCTCCATACGATCCACATTTCTAAGGTCAACTCTGGCTCCCAAAGTATCTTTCTTGCCGGTCAGATGGTCCCATAGTAGATTACCCACATTCTTGAATATGTGCATTGGATCGAGCAAGTGATTGATCATGAGTCGGGGCCAGTATGGTAACTCGTACCATAGAGATAGTCTCTTCATCCCTGGAGGCAATCCGTCATCGCACATCTCCTTCTGCTCTAACCATGCTTGTGCAGACATCCTTGGTGGCTCTCTTCCCAAAAAGCCGTCGTGTAAAACATGATTCTCTAGAAGATACGCTTGATGACCTTCGTAGATTTGCTTCTTCAGTGAGGGCGCCCTACGTGCATTCAGTCTAGGTCCACATGTGACACATGCTCTGTATCCGCTTGTTTGAAGCCCTGCATGTATACACATGATAATAGATCAACTATGGGAAAAAAAAAGATTTACAGTGTTTGAGTGAGGAGTGTCAATAGATCACCTGAGCATTCTGTTAACCCGGGATAGTCATGCATGGTCCACATTAGAATGCCTCTGATCAAAGCATTCCGTCGTCCTGTGTGTCGGCTCATATCCACCACCTCTATGCCAATCCACAATTGTTGTAGCTCTTCCAATAGTGGACGAAGATACACATCCATATTCTCCACTTTATATCGCCCTGGCACAATCAAGCTTAGCCATAGGTGCCCCTTCTTTGTAGTCAACCACGGGGGAATGTTGTAGTTGACGATTACAACGGGCCATACACTGTAAGATGTTGATCTTTGACCAAATGGATTTACGCCATCCATAGCCAGGCCTAAGCGCAAATTTCGAGCTTCCCTGGAAAAATCCGACCATGTTCCATCTATATGTTTCCAGGCTGCGCAATCTGCAGGAATTCGTAGCACACCATCCGAAGATTTATTCTCCTCATGCCATGATGCTAGGGCGGCCATGGACTTACATTCGAAGAAATGCTTGATGCGAGGAAGCAGAGGAAAATGTCGCAAAACCTTTTGTGGAATTTTTGTCCCATGGAGATCTACTCGATATCTTTCGGAATCACATTTCCGACACTTCTCCATGTCTATGTATTCCCCTCTGAAAAGAATGAAGTCATTAGGACAAGCGTGGATAGAATTGTAATCCATCCCCAAGTTTCGCAAAATCTTTCTTTCTTCATATCAGGAATCTGGCATCACATTGTCAGCTGGTAGTATGTGCTCTTTAAGCAATCTACACAACATAAAAATACGATTCAGTCGTGTAAAAATCTATCAGATCATTATACATTTAGAGTTTTATTAAAGTAAACTAATTGTAATAGATCACCTGAAAAGCGCTGTGACGCTAGTGTCACTCCATCCAAACTTTGCCTGCATGTTGAGAAGAACCAGGAGTGCTTTCAATCTAGACATACGTGCTCCATTATACAATGGCGTATCGGCTTCACTTTTCATATCATCATAGATAAGCCTTTCTGAATCCATGATCGTCTCGATCATTTCATCAATCTCGGGCGCAAACATTGCCTCGTTGGGAATGTGCTCTGCATGATCATCCCCCGAGCTGTCAGAGGCTACATCTTGTGGCCTCACATATGCTGCTTGACCAAAGCGCCTGCGAACACGTCTATTGGGTTGCAAGATTGCTGCTTGTTGGCCAGCGTCAGAGTCCGACGAGTTATAATTGGCAACAACTCGATCTATAATAGATGGATCGAACTCGCCAAATTCGCGAACGTGCTGCAAAGAAACACGTCTTGTCCGTCGCACAGCATGCTTGCATTGATTACAAGGACATAAGACCCTCGTTGAGAGATAGGTGTTTCGGTTGGACGGTCCCACATCCTCGTCACTACTCATAATGAGGATAAAAATCTTATAACGTGGACAACAAATTTAATATTCTATTGGCATTCTTCGTCTTATCTCTCTCTCTCTCTCTCTCTCTCTCTCTCTACCTCACATTCTCTAGTCATGTCCAATCCCCGCACACCTCGGTCTAGAGGTGCACGGAGATCAGAACCACTGGGTTATAATCTCGTCTTTATTGGTTAATACGTATATTTGTGGGTAAAAGAAATCTACAGACCCACGTCTACATGATACTGCATGTAGTGGACAAAACCCCTTTGCCTCTTCTCTAGCTGTAGCACTTCACAGCATCTTAACATCTTTTCACAGTAGATCTTTTCACTGTTCGTCTAACTCTAAACCCTAAACCGTAAGTAATTCTTGCGTGGACTCGATCTAACGTAAATTAGAGTAAATCTAAATAAACTTAAATCTAACTAAAAATAAACCTAAATCTAATTTAACGTAAGTCTACATCTAACCTAATCTTTAACGTCTTTTGGGATAGTTTCCTACGATGTTAAAACTCTCTTCTTCTTCTTGTGTGTGTGTGTGTGTGGGTAAACCTAAATAAACCTAAGTCTAATCTAATATAACATAAATCTAAATCTAACGTAAATTATGTTATATTAAAAACAAAGAACTAAACTAATAGGGATTATAAGAACCTTAAAACTGATTTAACACATAATTTTTCACATAACTCGGCAAGAGTTGGCATTCTCATCACTAAAGATGTGAGAGTTAACTTCCGGCGGTGACGCCGCCTCATCTCCATCCACATCTGACGACAGCAATTGGCCCTTTGGACCGTTCTTGCTCTTGTTACTAACTTTGAAGTTGTTGTTGAATGACTAGAGGTTGTCTAGATGGTCATTGTCGGGGATGTAGTGACTCTTGCTGCCCTGAAGATCCACCTTCTTCCCTATCTTCTGAAGACATTTCACCAGTACTTTTGGATCGACGGAGCCCACCATGAGTGAAGGCAGCAATACCCTATATTCCATTGAGGGCTTTCTTCACCCGCTTCATGCAGGCATCGCAGTCTATGGAGACCTAAATCTAATCTAATATAACGTAAATCTAAATCCAGCATAAATAAACGTAAATCTAACTAAAAATAAACCTAAATCTAATCTAATTTAACTTAAATAAACCTAAATCTAATTTAACGTAAGTCTACATCTAACCTAATCTTTAACGTCTTTTAGGATAGTTTCCTACGACGTTATAACTCTCTTCTTCTTGTGTGTGTGCGCGTGTGTGGATGTGTGTGCCAATAAAAAGAGATAAATGGTATAACCTTTCTATCACCCATGCCAAGTATGATAGATTGGTTATGCCATTTCCCTCTTGAATAATAGGTCTTGAGTTCAACTCCTCGTCGGCTAGATCTTTAGGTCTTTTAATTTTAATTAGTTTCCTACGACGTTAAATTAGTTTCTCTCTCTTTCTCTCTCAATGTGTGCGCATTTTTTTGTTTATGCATGTTTTCTCTCTCTTTTCCTCTCTCAATGTGTGCGTTTTTTGTTTATGCATGTTCTCTCTCTCTTTTCCTCTCTCAATGTGTGCGTTTTTTGTTTATGCATGCTCTCTCTCTCTCTCTTTTCCTCTCTCAATGTGTGTGTGCATTCTTTGTTTATGTATGTGTGTGTGCGTTTTTGTTTATGTTTGTACTCTCTCTCTCTCTCTCTCTCTCTCTCTCTCTCTCTCAAAAACACTATGTGTGTGTGTGTGTGTGTGAGAGAGAGAGAGAGAGAGAGAGGGAGAGAGAAAGAGGGGAAGGGAACATGAGAGTGAGGAGAGGGAAGGATCATACCTGGCTCTCCTTCCTCTCCTCGTGTGTGTGTGTGTGTGTGTGTGTGTGTGTGTGTGTGTGTGGAGAAGAAAGAGAGAGAGAGAGAGAGAGAGGGAGAGCGTTACCTGCTCCTTGCTTGAGGGCGCCGAAAAAGTCAGATCTGAGATCTGAGTTTTTGGGCGCTCTCTGTTAATTTTTTTAGCCTAGCCAGCGTCGCTATGAGCGTCGCAAATTTACTTGTAAATTTGCGACGCTCATAGCGACGCCGGGATTTTTTTTTTTTGAGCGTCGCTGTGTGAGTGTCGCTAATATGAATAGCCTGTTGTAGTGACTTACCAAGACCTCATTAAAAGAGCCTTGTCTCTTGTAATCATGCTTGAAGACTTGTAGAACCATAGACATTCTAGAGGGAAGAAAATTGGGGATGGCCTGTGTCACCATTACACGAGATAACTGGGGTCCACTACAAAAATCATAGCTCCGCGTTCATAACTCCAAAAGTTCTGAAAAAACTTAAGCTAAAAGTTGAGATCACGAGCTACATCTTTCATGTTGAACGCTTCTTCAGATTTGGGGTTCTTATCTACTTAAAAAATTAAGCCAAATAATGTATTATTTGTGGTTGCAAAGGTCTTTTGGTGGTCCCCTTTGAGTGGACTTCCCTCTTGCCTTCAAGTGTAAGCTTCTTCATGTGTATGAAAACATGACCTAGAGTTTTGAAAATATTGGCAATCATCTAGATGGAGGTATTATTGAAATTTGAAAATGAAAACTAGTGAATAAAATATTTGGTAGGGTGGAATAATATATATACATGAAAAATATATTAGAAAATACTAAAATATATAATGTAATCTAAAATATATATATATTTAATATTTAAGGTCAAAAGAGAGATCAACAAAGAAAGCTTACTTATTTATGCTACATTGTGATTGATTAGCATAAGTCTTATTTATTTAATAAAGGCTAAAACTTTTGTGAAAAAGGGAAGAAAAATCAAAAGTAACTTATGTAATAGGAAAGATTTTGGTAAAAGGGCAAAGATATATGGGGGGGTTCCCATGCATGGAAAAGCTTGCCTAAAGCAGCAGATTTTAATGTTTAAGGAACAGGTTTTACTAGAAATGCACCAACGCTGCACCGTAAACCCTACAAAGTGGTGTTCACCCACTAACAAGTCTTGTTTACCCAATTCTAACAGACGTGTTTTACAAACTCGTAGGGGTGTTACAGGTGCAAACGTTTTTTGTGGTGCAACTCACTTTTTCCAAGTGATGTAGCAGCTTTTAGTCATAGTGCAACAGTTATAGTAGTGCCATAGACTTTTTATTGCTGCTGCACAATTGGTGCCCACCACCTTATGATGGTAACCAAAACCATATTAGTGGAGTTTGAACACATTTTTTTTATAAACACTTACAAGTGCTGTCACACCGCAATGAAGCGGTGCACACAACACTTAC
Organism: Adiantum capillus-veneris; assembly: GCF_014529385.1. Lineage (NCBI taxonomy): Eukaryota > Viridiplantae > Streptophyta > Polypodiopsida > Polypodiales > Pteridaceae > Adiantum > Adiantum capillus-veneris. The sequence goes on from NC_140956.1 coordinate 118,662,969, forward strand.
ACGTATAAAAACCACTTTCACGTGGTGTCTGACCGCATTCAAGTGGTGAGAAGCCACTTTCATGTGCTAAGCCACTACGTCAGTCCATCACTCCATGCAAGTAGTAACTAAAACCTTGTCACTGCAATCAAGCGGAAAGTTCCCGCTTTCAAGTGGCCAGACACCGTATTCAAGTGTCCAGAAAATGTGTTAAAGTGGTGATTGCCCACTTTGAACTAGTTTCTCACCACTCTCAAGTGGTCATCAAGTGGTGAGACACCACTTTCATGTGCAAAGTCACTACGTTAGTCATCACTCCATGCAAGTGGTGAGGCACTACTCTCAAGTGGTGAGACACCACTTTCAAGTGGCCAAACACCGCATTCCAATGACCAGAATCCGCGTTCAAGTGGTGAATGCCCACTTTGAACTAGTTGCTCACCATTCTCAAGTGGTCATCAAGTGGTGAGATACCACTTTCAAGTGGTAGCTAAAAGCATGTCATCACTGCAATCAAGCGTCAAGCTCCCGCTTTCAAGTGGCCAGACACCGCATTCAAGTGACCAGAATCAGCGTTCAAGTGGTGATTGCCCACAGCAATCCATCTTGGCACAGATGATCATTGAAGGACTTGATCAGCATGATTGATGTATGGGGTTTACCAAACATATTTATTACATTCACAGAGCTGATGAAGTGACCGCCACAAAATGGAATGATGTCCACACAATTGAGAAGATAGCTCCAATAATCAACTCCAAGTTCTCGTGGAAAGATTGCCCAATTGAATGTGAACTTCTCTTACACAATCAGTTAAAATAGTTCATAATCACTACATCTTATAGGGAAGTCAAATCCTCCACCAAATTCATCACCACCTTGTGTGGTGTGAGATCCAAAACAGGGGATCTCTCCATGCCCATGTCATTCTATGGGTGGATGAGAACGACATCGAGCAAACAATATCATATATTTTTTCTCATATTCCTATTGCACTTTCCAATGAAATGCATGCAAGGACACTTCACGAGCTTGTTCTCAAGAAGAAAATGCACATGTGTTGTGATGCATGTCATGTGCACAATAACAATGGCAAGTGAAAATATGGATTTCCATATGATAGACAACCAAACCCTCGTCTGCTCTAGATCCTCATTCCTTGAAGTGGATGTACTATTGGCCAACTTAAGAAGATTGAAATGTGGTTCCTTACCATGCAACCGTTCTTCTCCTCTTGGGTGCTTGTATGAATATCCAACACATCACAAAATATCACTCATATTATCTGCTCAAGTACACAATGAAGACTAAGAAACTGGCACTTCATCGAACGAATCATAACCAAACTTTGATCAATGGGACATGGTACCATAAATCACTTCCCCTTAACACTTGTATATGCTATGACTGGACACAAGGCACACAGTGCAACAATTTCCATCAAAGTTCTTCTTATCTTTAGAGATGCGCTTGCACGAGGCCTTGCCTATGTCATGTTGTCACGAATCACAGACCGTCAAAATCACAAAATTCTCAACCTACCAACTCCTTATATATTCCGCCCTATTCCACTTGACATTGTGCATGTAAATCATTAGAAACATTTAAGCAACCAGTTGAATATGTATTCAAATAGTTCTTGAAATTTCTCCATGACTTTGTTTTGTAGCATCTGTGCAATATTTACTCTGTAAATAATTTGATGTCTCGAGAGTTCTTTCTTTATGTTGACTTTTTGGAATCAACATTAGCCTACACTTGACTCTCCACTCTATCCTACTTTGATTTTTCTCTATTGTTATGACCACATTCTCAAATCTTTCACACCATTCTACTATTGATTTCTCACTACAAAGTCTAATCATGTCACAATTGCAGGCAACATAGACATCCAACAAAACAAAACAAGAAACTCGAAGGTATAATAATCTAGAAAACATAACACATGATGTTTCCTCAATGTAAAGCGTATATATTGATAATATTTGGATATCCTTGCAAAGATATTTAAACTTTTCAAGTAAAACATTGCCTCGAGGAAACAACCCCAGGTCCAACTACAAGAGTATCTAATGGAGAAGCAAATGCAGCTGCTTAACTTAACAGGTTGTCGCCCAGACACCTACATTAAGGGTTTTGCAAAGATATAGAGATTTGATTGTTCAAAGATAGATCTGTGTAACACCACGAAGAAAACAAAATCATGGGCATCAAAAGAGCAACAAGCTAATTCTACGTATATCAATATGATTGTAATTTTTTTTTCCCTATCACTGCTTTGCTACCTACATCAAATAGCTAAAAGAATATTTTTTTATTCTTTTCACTATTCTTTTTTTAAGGTTTGATTAAAGAGATCATCAATAGACTAAATATAGAAATTGACATGCTCAAGGATCTCATGACTGTCAAGAACGGTAATTGCTTGCTTCAAATAAAGACACCAATAAAGCCCGACGTTCTCAAGATGCTGCATTATGGCTATGATGTCGCCCTTGAGGGCCTATTAGATACAATCATAACAATGATGCACGTGAGATCCTAACAAACTTAAATAAACAATGCAATGGTGAGCCATCATCAATCACAGAGAAAAAGCTCACATGGTAGCATGGCAAGGATGTTTATAGAGCACAATTCACAAGTTTTAATCCGTACGCCTTCATCAACATTGACAGCTAGCCAATAGGTCATATCACCTTTAGAAAATTTTCATCAAATATCTCACTCAAATAAATACTGCTATATTCTTGAGTTTCAACATTCAATCTTACACTACCCCTGTTTTTTTAATTGTGTAGAACAGGAAAAAAAGAGTTAGATTCTGCAGCTCGAACAAGACAATCCAGCTAGCAAAAGATAGCGGATATCGGATACAGTGCCTACTCCATCACATGCAGCCAAATAGATGCAAGTACATAGGTGTCACAAATAACTACAAAAGAAGAAAGGCGGAAAACACTCGACATCCACCGTCAAAGATACGAGGTGACGTTCTACGCTACCAACCATTTGATGAAAACTTTTTTTGAAATACTTTTTGTTTGTAGGAATTCACATGTAGTATGTATATTAGAAAAAACATGAATTAGTGGACATAGTAGCACAAATTCGCTTGGATATAATGTTCTATGTGCTCATCTCCCTCACTACAAGAAATACATGTTCTTGAAACAAACAAGAAAGATTTAAGTTTTGTTTGCAGTTGCCGCACATGCCTCATTGAAATTTGTTTTGCTAACACAACATACTTTTTATTTTCTCAATTATTGTCACCATAATCTATTTGCAAATTTCACATCAAGTAAGATTGATTCATCGTTAAAATACATGGAACTTTCTTTAAACCAACAACATCTTCATTTGTAATATTAATCTCTCTTTTCTTTAAACTCAACTAACTTTCTTAAAAATCATCCCTCTATTCTCTCTTACTTGATGCACTTAACTTTGTGTCCTCCCATAAACATAATAATTTTTTAAAATGTATATGCCATTTAAAATCATATTTGTCATTCATTGCTATAATATTGTATAGCAAGGCCCACCAAGCAAGACTCTTCGTCTATTTTAGAATCAACCAAGATACCATCTAGGGAAAGTACATGAAAAAAAACTAAGGCATGTCTTTTCTAATCAAATAGCAACCACCACAAGCCTCACATGCGTGTTTGACATGAAAATTGTGCACGATTGGATTTCTGGAGTGCTCTCTTTGTTGATAGCCACCATTTTGGAATCAATCTTTTGAGGTCAATTGTAGGAGGTCCTTGCACAACAGGGTGTAGCAACGTTGGTTATAGATGGATAATGCAAGAGGTACACATGAGCTAGGTGTAGCAAGATAGGGTATAGAAGAGCATAGGACCACTTTGGCCTGGAAAAAGAGTGCAGGTGGCGAGGTGTGTTGGAGTAGCTAGAGAATTAACAACATCAATTGTGAGGACAATGATGTCTGGTGTGCTCTTAGGCAAAGGAAGGCAACGAAAGGAGGCTATGGAGAGAGAGGAGAGGAGATATATGAGACAATAAATTCTTAGGTGGCATAAGGGGGAGAATGAATCGTGGGAGAAAAAAAGCTTATTTTGAAGAAGAGCGATAAGAGCCAGGTCCCCCTTTATATTTGCAATATTAGAAACATCAAGTGGGAAAAAAAACTAGTCCCACTGAACGTGAATTATAGACTATGAAAAGGGAAGAATTTCCATTGGATAGCTTGGCCTAGAACTTTGTAATACAAGAGAAAAAGTGAATGTTAGTTGCATTACGGATTTCAAGGAGCATGCTCCCTTAATATACTAAATTCACATATTAGTTGCATGACACCTATTCACTAATATTTTTTAGGAGATTGGGTGCCTTTATCATATGAATTCACCAGTCTAGATGCTTCTCCAGCCATGCCATTCGCCACTTAGGTTGTTGTTCTTGTGGTTCAGCTTCTAGCATTTCTTGCTCAATGGTGGCTTTTCTTCGAATACAATATTTGATCAAGGGAAGAGGGAGAGAGAGGGTATACGAGTCCTCATTGATGGTCTTGGTTTGAGGAGCTACATATTGACAAAATGGAGAAGTCCAATTTCCCATTCCATTGCTTTTTTCTAGTGCTCTTCATCTGTTCCTGCAACTCTTTCTTTCATCTCAGATAGGGCATCTTCTATTAGGCAATGTTCCCTTTCAACTATTTTTTTAGGCTCATTGCTCTCTTCTATCCTCTGAGCTGTACTGATCTCGGGGATTTCTTGTGTAGCCTAATGCTTCCCTTTGTCTTGACCCTCACTTGACTGAATGAGTAGTTTCAAAAGATGACTTTGGTTGTTGGTCAGTTGTGGTCCTTGCCGAGCATCCTTCTCTCTTTGCGCTTCATCTTGTTCGCCCTAGTCATCGTCTCTGTGATCGCATGTGTTAGTGAAATTTGATTGCCTACAATGAGCTTACAATCAATCTTAGCCTGTAATGAAGCTACTAAGGCCTTCAAATATTTATTTTCCTTCTTGAGAGCTGCATTTTTTGCTTGGAGTCCCTCCTCTTGAGCTAAGGCTGCCACAATGGCATCTTGCCACATTCTTTCTTGCACTCTAATTTCCCTCTCTAGTTCTAAAATTCAAGAACTTGCATTGAAAGGTGTTGTAATGGTTTTTGCTAATCATGTCAATCGAGGGTTGGCCTTGATTTTTTTCACTATGCAGAATTGGGCCATTAACTCCTCTTTAACAATTACTAATTTAATTTTAGCCATTGCCAACTGATTTTCCAGTATGTCGGCTTGGTTGAGGACATCAATGAAAACTACCTGATAGATCTTCCATTACTTCTCTATGTTTGGCAATAGCTTAAAGGGATATTTCCCTCATCATAAGGTTCAACTATTTTTTGTTATTGGGGAAGTAGTTGGTTCTTTGACTCTTGGGTTTTGTGCCTCCCAATCTGAGCTTCTATGACTAAGTTGTCTTGTTCATTTTTGAGTGCATGCAGTAGCTCAACATAACCTTCATTTTTTAGAATATGTAGCTCATCATAAGCTTCATTAAGCTCACCTTGGAGTGTTAATACAATGTTGAGATCCATTGTGTGCTCTTGCATAGCCACCTTATATAAGGGTCGATCACGCTCCATTTTTGACTAGAGGTTCTAGGTATGGGAATCGGCCGTCTGATTTCCTATGTGACCACAAGAGGATTTTGCAGTTTTGGGAATCTATCTTGATCCTTTGGTTCCTCTTGGGTGTCTTGAGCCTGTGATGCTTTAGGTTGCGAGGTATCTCCTTGTGTCATTTTCTTTCTAAAATCTTCGTAGAAGCGTTCATCAGACTTGGAGTGCAAGCACTCAGTGGAGCCGTTTGATTCCAATATTTCATCCACCTTCTTTGCATCTTCAACCGCTTTCTTGGCTTCTTCTTTTGCTATTTTGGTTTGCTCCATTTGAGCCTGCATTTCCTCCAGATGCTCAACAATGATGGGAGTAGCTGATGGGTTTTTTGTGCGGATTTTGTGGGGGTAACCATCTCTCAACGAAATTCCCTTTGTTGACTCTTTGCTTCTTAAACTCTTCAGCTAGTCTTTCTTCCCGGGCTTGCTTCTATGCTAGCTCTTCTTTACCGGGTTTAAGCATGGGCATTGGAATCTTACCCTTCCTATCCACTTGCTCTTCTTTGACTCTTGAAGCTTTAATTTAGATCTTGTATGGGTAGTGGTCTAAGTAGAGCATGACTTTGTTAACTCCCCGTCACTATATTTCTCTTGGAATTGGATCCAGTAATTTTGTGAAGGAGCTTTCAGACAATTCTTGGGCTGCTCCGATAGCTTGATAAGCTATCCTGGTCAGTACTTTAGGAGTTGACATGTATTTGACTTGGTGTGCTTCTTCTTTTTTGTGAGTAGCTCAATAGTTATCGATTTTTTTTGTTGATAAGCCCATGTATACGTCACATGACCATTGTATGGTTGGGTGTTGTGTATTGAACGGGGGGCCTCTTATTGTTGCATGAACATGCAGGTGGACAATTTGCTTCCTCACATGTCATGTCTACGAATTTTGTTGCTGCTCCTTTCTTTACAAAAAGTTCCACTCCCTTTCATTTCTATTCCTCTATTTGATAACTGTAAAGCCTCTACAATAAGCTTTGATGTGATCTTTATGTGAACTTTGTCATTGTCGAGGGTTGATATCTCAGTTGTACCCTCCTTTGTGATGCTAGTGTAGAGCTCATGGGCCCTCAAGAAATCGATGTCATATGGAGGTAGCTGGAAGTAATTTATCTTTTCCAATGCTTCTCAATGTGTAGTTTCCTTGCCAGTGTCTAAGACTCGCGAGGTATCATGGGAAGATAACCTCTTTTTTTTTTGCATCCTAGTAGACCACTTCATATCCCACTGCTCCTTCAAGCTCAAGTCTTACATTTTCAATATAAGTAGAGGCTTCTTTCAGAGAGTTTGAGTATAGTGAATTTTGGGATCTTCTCCAGCCTCTTCTTGCTATTCCACTTCTTCTTGCTACCCCTAGCCTCGGTTTTCATAGCTCTTGGGAACAATTGTCGTAGTTCAGAGAGCGGTTAGAGACTAAAGTGATGTTTTTCCCATTTCCATACATCTGATAAGCTTGTTAGTGGATTATCTTGTTCAAAAATCATGTAAAAATCATCTAGAATCTCAACACTTGAAACAATTAAGTTCTCATGAAAACAGAGAAAAATCATGTTTTTTTCTCACTCTTGTGCCAAGGGGATTTCTTTTGAGATGTTGATTGCATGGGCTTGATGAACACTACAAATAAAGGCTTTTGTTTTGGTTTGAAGAGATTTGGGTAGGAGGTTTGGTTGTGGTTGAAGTTTTAGGCACCTGCTTTAAGCTCTTAGCATCACTTGTGATGGAGATATGACCTTTTTCCCCCTTTGGACTCATAGGGATGGCTCATAGACTCATGTCAATATTTGCCTGTGGTTGGATATATTTTTTAGAATGTTTCATGAAAACACTCAAGTGATATGTGTGTTAGAAGACATAGGGTTGGTTGGTTTAGAGTCCCTTGTTTACATTGGAGAGTGGCTCTTTGGAGTTGATTGTACAAGAGATAGGCTTTGGCACACCACAAATGATGAGAGCATATCTGTGATTGTGATGTGTAAGCTCGATGTCGAAAAGAAAATGACGGAAGATCTAGAGGCTAAGATCAATCAATTTTGCATGCTTCACAATTCAATGATGAAAAAGTGGATTTCATAATACGAGGATGCAAAGCAAGAGAGACAAAGGGCCCGAATCGAGTGGAGATGGGGAAGACGACCACCAGTTCATTGTCCGGCGGGTCTTGATAGCCTACCAAAATTCATGAGCTTAAGATGGTTTCATAACTAGTTGAAAAGCGCACAACAGCGCGGCAAATAAATGACTAAGGAGGAGTGGGAGTACTTGCGGGGTTGCAGTCCCAAGGTATGTTTGCAATGTTTGACTCATGGCTTTCTAGATGTTTGGACAGCAATCATAATTGTTGTTGGTTGTAGTATAAGTCATACATGCACGACAACATGGTGTAAAGGTCACCATTTCAAGGTACTGCAGATTGACAAAAAACATTTTACACAAGATTGTGGATTCATGGAAAAATTCAAACAATCTAGTCGATGACGATCCTTTGATGCAGATCTTGTGGTGGTGGAACTCACTTACTTTGGCATGCTACAAGATATTTTGAGAATCGACTATAGAGGATTTTTTGTCGACTTGGTTGACGTGCCATTAGGAAATTTCGGAGGTCATTTGGAGGGCCTTCTAAGAAAATGTATTTTTTGTACTGTCTCTCTAGAAAATATGGCGAATAATAGAGGTGGGTCTTTCATGGTAAAAGTTTAAAAAGTGTACTTTAAGTAGATTCCTTACTCTTCTGAACATTCATTCGTAATGATTGAGGGATAATCTTCTTTTCAGTTGCATTGAATGAACCTCGTCAATATGGAGGGAATGAGGCTAACATGGAGGAACGAAGGCGCAGCCGCATATTCACTTTCCATTAAACTTGCACATTTGGCTAATGGCGCACTCCTAAAATGGCACAAATGTTACGCAGAAACGATCCAAATATCACCTTCACATTGATTTGGACAATGAGTACCAACCATTAATTAAGCGTAGTAAAGAAAACACACATATACCTCCCGCATCCATAGACACGCTCAGAGCTCAGGGAGCTAAACACATAGATATCTGGACGAGAGGCTCTCTCTATCCTAAGAATCCAATGACTAATGTGTCTCCACCGTTTGTCAATCCTACAAGCTTATGGACCTTTGCTGGTGATGGAGAAAAGGGCCTTCTGGGTTATTGTAAATTTCTTACAAGGGAAGCTGAAACTTATAAGGGATGAAACAATGTGAGATTGTTCGTCTTTCACATTTACATTCTACAGATCAGGTTACCATTTTGCAACACAAAACAGAGGTACAGGAGCTGAAAGGAAAGGTAGGAAGTTGTCAAATGAAGGACACCATCTTGGGTGGTCGTATCCGAAACAAGAAATTGTGCAATCTTGAAACATTGCAAGTTGCATCCGGAGGTCTCAAGAAAAGAATCGGAGCATTAAGGTGATGCTTCTTGTTGGCTACATTGTCTTAGTTAAGTAATATTTTTGTTTTTTCTTATTATGCATTGTTTTCATGTGCCTAAATAGTGTTAGTGAAGTAAATTTCCTATTATTTACTTATGCATTGTCTTCATGTAGAGATTCAATCTATCCTGACAAGGGAAAAATTGACCCCAAAGACAATATAGGAAAGAGATTGAAGCCACTTATAAGTAGAAGCTTGACAGCAGATATAGTACATGACAATAAGTTTAAGGTCCTACAACGAAATGTAGTGGACCGCTTTATTTCAGAGAACTCAGTGCCTACAAAAGAGAAACAAGGCACACTTGATTCACTTGGTGTAAGCAAAAGAGGATATTCGGCTATACAAAAATCTATCTCATACATCTTTGTTAAGAAGGGTATAAAATCCAAACTTTTACCATCAGCCTCAAGTGTTTGGAAAGAGAGGCTTCAGCTTAACGAGGCACATGGAGACTATCTTGGACAGCCCTTTCATATTATAGCAACTTACAGTGGCCATGGAGCAAACATGGCATATGATGAGTTCAATAATATTTTTATGGACCTGCAGATGTTACAGAAGAGAATGGTTGAAGAGTCACGAGGGGTATTACATTTTGTGTTAAAACTGGATGAGTGTGAGCTTGTTAAAGAGAAACGGCTAGAGCGTGTTACTATTAATTTAATGAATAGAGACCTCTCAAAGTGTCCCAGTGATGATCCTTTGTATTTTAGTGTTCAATTAGAATCTAACAGATGGTGGCTTGGTGCGTTTGAGGCAAGCAAGATTCTCAGCTAAGCTCAAATGTTCACATCTACTTAAGTCTCATTTATTTTGTGTTGCAGGTAAAGAAAGAAGATCATGAGATTCTATATTGGGTGTTCCATCGAACTAATATTCCGGAGGTGATTGATCGACAGACTAACCAGGGAGAGGTACTACGTCTAGATGGAGGGAGACTTTCAAGTTCAGTGGCATCTTGTAGGTGACCTCAAAACATTAAAGTGCATGTATAATTGTGGAATGGGTGCAATGGCAAAGTCGCTGTGTTTGTTCTGCATGGAGCCTGCAAAGGTCATGGACCCAAAGTGGTGGAGAAAAGCTCCAACACGTCACATTGAGGACCCTGCTTTTCGACCGGTTTTGAAAATACCACTTGTGAATGTCCACATTTGTACAATGCATGCCCTTTGTAGATTTGTGAAGAAATTGGTCTACTTATATATCGGGTTTTCTTGGAAAATTAAGAACTCAGCAGAGCGACAAGTAGCCCTGCAGTGCTTAGAATTGGTACTGTCGGATATGGAGTTGTTGGGGTATAAAGCCCAATCTGGTCGCCCAGGTAAGTGGGCGGGCCGCCAGGTATGTACACATATTCTTTTGTAAAAACCTAATAAGAACTCACTATGCGCTAGACATTACAGTAGAGCGAGTTCACCATATCATCGTGCTCTTCTTCTTGCACTCTCTCTCGTGTCACACTTCCGCTCGTACTCCTTCAACTGGTATTAGAGCTCAGATCGAGGCTCGGGGCAGCATTTGCAGGTAGCCAGAGTCACCTGCTCAGACTGGAGTGAGATTCGACAAGCGAAAACACGGCCCCAAATCCTGTGGGCGGGCCCGAAGGACTCGGGGTTCTCAAAATTTCATTCTGAGGTCATCTCGGCCACCGTTCGGCTTCGACAAAGTTCTGTGCAGGCCATTTTCAACTACGTGGTCTCAGCGGGTGCAGATCCGACTCTGCAAATTTGGGGTTTTGGCCTATGACTGCAGGTGCTGAGGATATCGGCACTCCTAGAGTGTTGATTTATGGCTGTCTACACATCGAAGGACGGCTCACAGTTCTTGGAGGTGTGTCACATACGACACGGGCGCATCTACATACAGACTGTAGGCGACATTCACTAGTTCATGAGGTAGCTTGTGTTTGCTGCTTGATATTCCAGATTTCATCCTGACATTGCAAGTACTTCCACATGGGATGTATTGTCAGAGATGATGTATGTCTGTTGAGGGTTTGTGGATGTATGTCTTTGTGGGAAGTCTATGTACTGTCAGAATCCAGAAAGGTTGTCCGCAACAATGATGTTCACTTTAATGAATCCAAATATCATTCTAAACCAGAGAGGGTTGAGGAGATTAGAAGAGTTGTCTTCCAAGAAGATGGACCTGCACGTGCAAGACAAAATGTCAGAGCTCAAGAGGAGCAAGGACAGGAGAGATTGGAACCACAGGTTGTGGCTGAGCCTGAGCCACCTATTGTGCATAGATCTGCACGTATCACGCGACCTCCTGATGAGTTTGTTCCATCTATGAACTATGTCATGTTGACTGATTGCAATGAGCCTTCATGTTACAAGGAAGCAGTGCAAATGAAGGACTCCGAGAATTGGCAATTGGCCATGCAGTCAGAGATGACAGCTCTGCATAAAAGCCATACATGGAAGCTAGTTAAATTACCACAGGGCAAAAAGGCTCTACCTTGTAAATGGGTTTACAGGTATAAGATCACCATTCATAATAGTCAGCCAAAGTACAAAGCAAGGCTTGTTGCCAAGGGCTTTAAGCAAGAACAAGGCATTGAATTTGATGAAGTCTTCTCTCCAGTGGTCAAGATGAGTACATTGAGATTCTTTCTTGCATTGGTTGCCATTTTAGATTTGGTGTTGCACCAAATGGATGTCAAGACAGCATTCTTGCATGGTGATTTAGATGTGGAAATTTAGATGCAGCAGCCAGAAGGGTTTGTTGATAAAGGCAAGGAAGATTTGGTATGCCAGTTGTTAAAGAGTCTATGGCTTAAAACAATCACCGAGTGCATGGTTATATAAGTTCCACAAGTTTATGCTTTCTCAAGGCTACAAACGTAGTGAGTTCGAGCATTGTCTATATACAAAGAAGGCTAAGGATGGCAGTTGGCTGATCCTTATTTTGTATGTGGATGACATGTTGATTGCTGGCAAGCACTTGGAAGAAATTTTAGCTTTGAAGTCAAAGATGGCAAAATCGTTTGACATGAAAGACATGGGTGAGGCAAGTCATATACTTGGTATGCGCATTGAGAGAGACAGATCAAAGAAGTTGATTTGGTTATCTCAAACAGAGTATATTGACAAGGTTTTGCAACGTTTCAATATGGAGAAGGGAAAGGCATTGAGTGTTCCATTGCCACCATATGTGAAACTTAGCAAACAAGATTTTACTGTGTGTGAGGAAGAACATGCTGAAATGGATAAGATTCCATATGCGTCTGTAGTGGGTAGTTTAATGTATGCAATGATTGCTACTCGCCCAGACATTGCATTTGTGGTGGAAGTAGTAAGTCGATACATGTCAAACCCAGGAAAGAAACATTGGGAGGCAGTGAAAGGAATATTGAGATACCTGAAAGCTACAAAGAGTATGCGTATATGCTATGGGAGTCAAGAGATAAGTGTAAAGGGTTTTATAGACTCAGATTATGCAGGTGACTTAGACAACCGAAGGTCTACGTCAGGGTATGTCTTTACATTTGCTGGTGGAGCAGTATCATGGCGTTCTAGATTACAAGATTGTGTTACTCAGTCTACTACAGAGGCTGAATATGTTGCAGCATCAGAGGCATGAAAATAATCAATTTGGCTTAATCGACTAGTAACAAATTTGGGAATCAAAGAAGAGATACCTGTGTTATATTGTGATAGTCAAAGTGCTATACAATTGGCTCGCAATCCACTTTATCACTCAAAGACAAAGCATGTGGATGTGAAGTATCATTTCATCAGGGAAATGCTCGAGGATAAGCAACTTTAGCTTGTCAAAGTTCACACCATAGAAAATCTTGCTGATCTACTTACAAAAGGACTTCCCTCAGAGAGCTTTGCGCATTTTCGCACGCAGTTAGGTGTAGGGTAGTACATCAGTTCGCTACATCTCTTGTATATTAGCTTGTATAGTAGCTTCTCTCACACTTAAAGTACCACATTGGACTTTAAGTGGGAGGTTTTTGGGGTATAAAGCCCAATGTGGTCGCCCAGGTAAGTGGGCGGGCCGCCAGGTATGTACACATATTCTTTTGTAAAAACCTAATAAGAACTCACTATGCTCTACACATTACAGTAGAGCGAGTTCACCTTATCATCGTGCTCTTCTTCTCGCACTGTCTCTCGCATCACACTTCCACTCGTACTCCTTCAGGAGCTTCATGGTGGCAATGTGAAAATCCAGCGGGATGAAAAAAGATCAACTGCTGAGAAGGATGTCCCATGCAAACCATCCATCGATGGGGTGAAGGCACGGAGTTTTTTATCTAAACCCCAAGGAATATGAGATCCGAAGCTAACAAAACATGGAAAAATATATAACACATCTTATGTTAGCAAGGTAGAGTATCAGAGTTGGAAAAAGCTACATATTGCAGTCAAAGACCAAGAACCAACTACTAGTAACGCGAAGGCTGAGGTTTGGCGATCAATAGACATCCTATTTTTGATGTATGACAAAGATGACTGGTCACAAGGTGATTTGAAAAAGTTCCAAGAGAATCTCAACCTTCTAAAAAAATCATTCAAGACAGCATGGACAAACACCCAGATTAGTCACTACATGGTAATATGGTGTATTTGATTCTCTTTTATGTGTAACTATGTGAGTGTAAAACATTCTAACTAATCTGTTTTCATATCCAGCACATCATTTTCAATCATTTACCATATTTTATACAAAAGTATGGGAACCCGGCAATATGGAATACCCAAGGGATGGAAAAGTCTCATTACATGGCGAGAAATACTTATTTCAGGCACACACGACATGGTGGCTCTCGAATCAAGGCTAACAGTTTGAGAGAACTATTTGAATGGTTCTATCGTAGAATCATTCATCGATTGTAGGCAAAATAAGTCTTGGCCTCTTCAGCAACAGCACAAGCCATCAGACATTTACAACAACAAAAAGTTAAAAGATCAATGGCATACAACAACTCCGGTGCTCATGAAAGTTAATGAAGGTGGAGAGAGACAATGGTGTATGTGAACCACAAGTGGAGAAAGATACTCTGAGTGGATGACATTGTACAAAATTTCTGTAATACATGATCTTATACAATTGCTACTTGAAGTATATCAAGATTTTGAAGGTTCAATTTTGTTTTTTGGCACATCACCCTTGTAACAAATCATGAGATGTTTTCCATACTCTAAAAGTTCATCTGGGTTTTGTCTACCAAGAGCTAGTGCCATTGCCGTGTAAGTGTAGTAATACGCTACCCGACCACCTCTATAGCCCGAGCAGTAACCAAAACAATCTCTGGCAAACACATTGTCCACAAGAATGACTTTATCTGCACTTTTGGGCATCACGGGTCCACCCAAGAAGCGTGATAGTGTCTTTAATGTGTAAGTTGCTATTGAACCCTCTTGTGACATGGAATTGTGAAAAACTACTATCGGCGACTCGCAAAGCTTTGAAGGGTACTGCGCTAGGGCCGCATCCCTTCCACGATACTTTCGAGTCCGCCGTCGAAGGAAGTCATCCTTGTCAGCATTCCAAGACTGCACATATCATGTCTGAGTAAGTGACACACACACACACACACAGAGTTACCATGAAGCTCTCATCCTGCAGAAAGAGGTTTTCCTGCCACAGGTCTACAGATGTAGTTGACCCCTAACCTGAATGGTTAAACCAATCCTCCACTTCTTTGTGACTTGTTGAAGGTCTTAGGCTTTGTCTTATTGCTTGGAAGGTGGCTTCAGCAGGTAGTGTCTCCTTCTATTTTTCAGATTTCTCAAAGCATCTTCGGAGGCATTCCATTGGATTGCTAGATGTTTCCATTGCCTTATCATCACTACTATCCTCTGAAACAAATCCACTCCTCTCCTCTTGGAATCTGGAAATGATAGCCTGGGAGAAGTCCTCCCTTAAATAAAAGATGCTTTGCACATCATGTAAAAAGCCATAGGTCTTATCTCCAATTCTGAAGTCAGGCACAGTAGGCAGCATCATCTGAGCATGCTTCTCTGTGACGTTACTGACATCCAAAGGTAGTTTGATTTCTGTGGTTTTCACAGAGAGCATCTTACTTCTTTGTACTTCAAATGCCTCAACCTCAAGGTCGACTGTATCTTCAACCTCCTCGACTTCTTGTATATGTGTTGTCTCTTCGCATTCTTCGTCTGGTGCTGCATCCTGCTCCTCTAACACCTCATCAGGATTCTGCATGAGGAATCCAAACAGGCTGTTCAGGTAAATCATAAAGCCAAAGGATTCCTGAATAAGTTTGCACTCTTTCTCGTGCAAAGGGCAGGCTGAATGTCGGCAAGCAGGTGGTAATTCCCTATACTTCTTCAGTCCCTGTCCCTTTCCACCGCAGTCATTTAAATGCACAACAATCATACTAGGCAGAACAACCCTCCCTACCTTCACCATCACTTCAAATTTATCTCTGTAGGACTGCAAGAATTCACTGTGCTGAGCTAAAAGGTCTTCAATATCAAATTTTGGGTTAAACATAGAATGAACTAGATCATATTTGTCCCCAACACCACAAGATGTTGCAAAATCGAACAGCCTCTCATCAGTTGCAGCTGGGTCTTCTAGAGAAGGCACATCCTCTTTGGCTTTACCTTTACTTGCACAGGGACTGCTTTCTGGGAGATCTGCACTGAGAAGTCTATATTCTTCTTTATGGTATTTTTCTTGATAAGTATTGTAGAGGGTGAGGGACCCTTGTAGGGTGAGGGATCCTCTTGGCCTGGTGACCTCTCTGACTCATCTTCACCAATTGACTCTTCTTCATCAATGTCCTGACAAAAGTCAACAGTTCTTCTGGTAGAAACATTAAGCAAATGAGCCTGCAAAGGCTGGAATCCTGGCACAAGCTCTGGGTCTGGTTCTAGCCTCTTTTGCCTACTGGACCTTAATCCTATTCATCAGGAAACACTCTCTCTCTCTCTCTCTCTCTCTCTCTCTCTCTCTCTCTCTCTCTCTCTCTCAGCTGTTTTTTGACCTAGTAGACAGCAGTCCACTTTTGATCATAACTTCTTCATCCGAACTCCGATTTGGGTGATCCATAGCCTCAATCAAAGAGCACGAAGTCCTCTACGCATTGATATAAAGAAAGAAATTTTCAAAGTTATGGAAGGCGTTTCTATAGCAGCATTTCCTAAGTGAACAGGTTCAACAAAATTGATTCTCATCTCCTATTTTACATACAATGTCTTCTGGCACTCGCAAGGGTTCTTCTTCTTCAACAAGGTCCACAACCATTGTGGAAAATGATCCAAAATCTCCTAAGTGTGGAGATAGCAACACAACCACCCAACCATGATCATGGCGTACTTGGTATCATTGCAAGAGACCGTAAACAAACAAGGCGAAGACTTACGAGCACTTGCAATGGAGAATGGCACACTAAGGGTACTTGTGGTTGAGAATGAGAATCTCAAGAGAAAACTTGAGATGCAAACAACACGTTTGATGCAACTTGAAGAGGAAGTCAAGGAATGTAAACGCTCTCTTGTGGACTTAAATGTTTTGAAGGAGCGGATGAGCAAAGTAGAGCATGACCATGTATTGAAAGAGGAGAAATTTGACAATATGAGCCGGGATGTATGTGACATGAAAAATGTATGCACAAACAAGTCTTGGGCTGATGTATGTGATAGCAACATGGTTTCTAATTCCCCACTCATGCAAGCTATGGTTCAAACAAAGAATGTTGAGAATGTGGATGTGGAGGAGTTGAAGGAATGGGAGCGACGTTCCAAGAACATTGTTATTCGTGGAATTTCCGAAGAGAAGTTAAAGACACCTCCTTCTCTTGCCATTGTTATTGAAGATTTCTTCAAAACCCACTTTGGCATGTCCGGAGTTATGGTCTATGGAGCACATAGAGTGGGGAAGCAAGGAGCTCCTTGCTCGGGAGAACGGCCAATTGTATGCACCATGCCGGATGAGACCAAGCGAAAGATTATCCTTGATAATAGTTGGATCTATTTGAGGGATACAAAATATTTTGTATGTGAATATCGCACTATTAAGCAACAAAATATGCGTCGCAAGGCATATGAGGAAAAGAATAATAAAAACAAGGAGATCTCTCATGAAGAAAATGTGCCCAAGGAGGAGGCAAGTCTCTCAAGCAAATAGGGATGCGTGACCTATGAGACCGAGTTACAATTGAAAATATGCTTTTGGAATTGTAATGGATACCCATGGAATGCGGGGGTTGGCATTGATGAACTAACAAGCAAAGCCGATGTTGTACTTCTTGTTGAAACTTGGGAGCATGATACACAAAGGATTAACGGCTTGGAGGATTACAATGTACATTCATTGATGTGGTCAAAGAATCTCAAGCAACGAAGAGGACAAGGAGGGGTAGCATGTATGGTTAAGAAAGGATTGGAAGATTTTGTATCAATTGTGAAAGATGACAAGTACAAACGTTATGTATGGCTGAAAATTATGACAAAGGAAAGAGAAGTTATCACTATGTATGGATTTCAAACGGGCACCAATGTACATTGAAATGGTTGAGCAAAAACTATGGATGACAAAGATTCAATGTGATGCACCATTGGAAACTAAATGGGAAGCTTTCAAGAAAGCTATTTGTTCTTGTGCGGAAGAATGCTTTGCCATAAAGCATCTCCATGGTATCAACAAAGATAGATCACGCAAAAGGTGGTTTGATAAAGAATGTCAAGACGCTCGAAAGTCCTTGATAAAGCTTGATGCAACTATGGACAAAGACAACTATCAAAGTCATTTGCATACATACAAGGCATTGATTCAAAAGAAGAGAAGAAGATGGGAAGTAAAGCAACAAGAATTTCAAGTCCAAGAAAAGGCACATGCATGTGGAAGATTTTGGAGAAACTTGAGGGGCAAGCGGGTTGATAATTTTGGTAACTTGAGTCTAGTGGATATGTACACACATTGTAGGCAATTATATGAGCAAGCAAATGCTGAAAAAATGCCATTTTATGGTTCACTCCCATGTATGCCCTCTTTTTTTACTATTGAGGATGTATGCGATGGGCTTGAAAAGTTGGCCACTCGCAAAGCGGGAGATCTTCAAGGTATCAAGCCGGAGATGATCAAATGGATGGGAGATTTTACCCATGAGTGGATGTGTGATATGTTCAACCTTGCACTTCAACATGGTATGCCTTATGATTGGAGTACTAATTGGGTTAAGCCTTTGCATAAAGGAGGGGATGTAAAGAATGTAAGCAACTACCGGACTATAATGATTGGGTCTCTTATGGCAAAGTTGTTTGGGTGCATAATGGAGATGAAACTGAGTGATTGGGCTGAAGAGAATGACAAGCGTGCAAAGGGACAAGCGGGTTTTTGTCGATACCATAGCACCATTGATCATCTTGTCACTCTTCGTGTTCTCATGGAGGAAAGTCGGTTGAAAGGCAAGCGATTGTATTGTTGTTTTGTGGACTTTAAGAAAGCCTTTGATATGATTCCACGTAACAATTTGTGGAGAAGGATGGAAGAACTCCAAGTGCCAAGTGAGTTTATGCTTGTGGTTTCTCGAATCTATGAGAAGGTGATTTGTCAATTGTGCATGGGAAGAGAAATTTCAGAAATTTTTATAAGCACTATTGGGGTTAAACAAGGATGTCCATTGTCACCAACTCTCTTTGTTCTATGCATCGATCAATTGGAACAAATGGTACTTGACTTTATACAAGAAGAAGGCATTGAAGAGGTCACTATTTGCAATGCGGTAATCATGCTTTTGTTGTATGCGGATGATGTAGTGCTTCTAGCACACACTTTAGAAGATGCACAAAAGCTTATGGTTGTCCTTGAGAACTTTTGCTTGCATAGTGGGCTGATTGTAAATGAATCCAAAACAAAGGTTATGCTTGTGAAAACCAACCATAAGGAGAAGCCATGCATTGTGTACAAAAATGAGACACTTGAATTTGTTGAGAGCTTTAAGTACCTTGGCCTCGAGGTTCCATCCAATCACAAGTGGCATGAATGTGCTATGCGTCGTTTGGAAGCGGGAAAGAGAGCATATTATGCATTTGAGAACATGTGTAATGCGGGAAAAATCAAGTGTTGGGTTCTCAAGAAGTATCTTTTTGATGCATTGGTGACACCGGTTCTTCTTTATGGAGTTGAAGTGTGGGATGGGAGCAGCTCAAAGTCTTGGAAAGAGTTTGAGAATGTCCAAAAGCGTTTTCTTACAAACTTTCTCCAAGTTAACACACAAACACCATATATGCTCCTACTTCTTGAGTCGGGATGTCTTCCAATTGAGGTTATGGGCATGGAAAGGGTTGTGGAGTACATGATAAAGATGCGTCAAAACCCCTCACATCGACTTCCTACAATTGCATTGGAAGCAAGCAAAAAAGTTCAAAAGACGCATAAAAGCAAGATCTTGAGCACGGGATGGATGCAAGACATAAAGAAGTGGTTTGGGAGATGGGATTCATTACACTTGCTACATGATGCTTCAATTGACTCTCAAGTGAATGAAGCTTTTATACAACGCCAATGTATTATGGCTTGGGAGAAATCCGGTGGGTCACGCTTCATACATTACACCACCTACATTGCCCCCAACTACAAACCCATGTTCTTCGCTGAGAGAGGAAACCGTACTCACACTTACATGCTTGAGCCTATTCCCTTGTCCGCGATACGCACTATTGCAGCGATTCGACTTAGCTCCCATTTCCTTCGATGCGAGATAGGGCGTTGGGGAAATGGAGAAGAGTCAAATCGATTGTGCACATTATGCTCACTGCAAGTTCGAGAGTCTGAGTACCACACACTACTAGAGTGCTCAGCTTTTGGTCACATACGAACTTGCTTCTCTCACATTTTCAGCCATAACTTAGACCTACACACTTTCCTCTCCCAGCCAAAGTGTGGGCTCTCCATTGCGACTCTCATCACTACAATTTTGGAGCATCGAGAGTCACTCATCAGCCATACACATACTACATCACATGTAACTTTGGTCCCATAGGTCATATTTGACCTCCGAAGACGATAATAAAATCTATCTATCTATCTATCTATCTCTCTCTCTTTCTCTCTCTCTCTCCAAAGCACATCAAAAGACACACATAGACACACTCTCTCTCTTTCTCTCTCTATCTCTCCAAAGAACATAAAAAAAACACACATAGACTCTCGCTCTCTCTCTCTCTCTCTCTCTCTCTCTCTCTCTCTCTCTCTCTCTCTCTCTCTCTCTCTCTCCCCTCCTTGTACTAAAGGCACGCAGAGACAAAAACATACTCTTTGCAACTCTCTACGCGCGTCTTTAGTACTATTGAGAGAGAGAGAGACAGGTGTCATGAATGTACTATAGGCGCGCGGAGAGAGATGCAGCCAGTATTTGGTTGTCTCTGCGTGCCGTTAGTACACACACACACACACACACACACAGAGAGAGAGAGAGAGAGAGAGAGAGAGAGAGAGAGAGAGAGAGAGTTTGTGTGTGTGTGTGTGTGTATGTGTGTGTGTGTATGTGTTGAGATGTGTGTGTGTGTGTCTGTATGTGTGTGTGTTGAACAACAGTTTGGGTTTTTCTTTATTTCCACACACACATACACACACAATTTGCTACCTATTGTTGGAAATACAGAGACAGAGTGAGAGATCACCTTTTGTTGGTGGAGTTTGTAGAAACTCCATGGGAGGTGTCTTCTCCATTGCTTTCTCTTTGTCAATCTCTCTCTCTCTCTCTCTTTCTATGGTTCTCTCTCTCTCTCTCTCTCTCTCTCTCTCTCTCTCTCTCTCTCTCTCACTATTTGCAATGCGGTAATCATGCTTTTGTTGTATGCGGATGATGTAGTGCTTCTAGCACACACTTTAGAAGATGCACAAAAGCTTATGGTTGTCCTTGAGAACTTTTTCTTGCATAGTGGGCTGATTGTAAATGAATCCAAAACAAAGGTTATGCTTGTGAAAACCAACCATAAGGAGAAGCCATGCATTGTGTACAACAACGAGACACTTGAAGTTGTTGAGAGCTTTAAGTACCTTGGCCTTGAGGTTCCATCCAATCACAAGTGGCATGAATGAGCTATGCGTCGTTTGGAAGCGGGAAAGAGAGAATATTATGCATTTGAGAACATGTGTAATGCGGGAAAAATCAAGTGTTGGGTTCTCAAGAAGTATTTTTTTGA